>NW_020664472.1:1130413-1181547 GCF_002925995.2 Terrapene triunguis
TTTTTTTTTTTTTTTTTTTTTTTTTTTTGGCTGCTTGGGGCGGCCAAAACCCTGGAGCCAGCCCTGGTGGCAGCCCTTAAAACCTACAGCTACAGTTTTATAAAGCTTGGCCTGAGGTCAGACCCCAACACATGGTAAATTTCAGAGCCTCCAAACTCCTAAGTCCCATAGTTTTAGTTTAAAAGCTGAACACAATGTTACAAGACTTATGAACCTTTCCATTCACATTTATCCTTCACTTATCAATTAAATAGCCTTCTGTAATCATAATATGCTCAGACAGAAGATGGAAAGAGTTGAAGGCTGTGCCAGTGCAGGACTTATTTGTTCAATTTCACAAGGGCAAAACAATGATCTTTATTCTTCAAACTTCATACCTAAAGTTAAAAATCAGTTTTACTATAGCCAAGAAATGATACTTCTATTCATTTGCTGAATCTCAAGAGCACAAGAGAGAGAGAGTTTGCAATTCTTTGATGAAAGTCTTGAAAATCTGACTAAAAAGCAACCTATATTTTTTCTGTAAGTCAGATAAGGTTTGATGCACCAAGGAAAGGTCAGACTACTTTTGGCTTTCTTCATGCATTACATATACAGTGAACAGTAAGCCATTAGGTGTTCCTGAGTAAATTCAACATGGGAAGTAGCCACTTCCTGAACATTTGTATCATATCCAAGACAAGAAGGAAAGTAACTTGGATCTTAGACAACACTTTTATAGTAATATGTTGTTTTTTCCTTTATGGAAGAAAATAAGTTATTTATGTTCTATCATTCACCAGTAACTTCTCTGGCAGGCTATGTGTAGAATTCTGTTTCCAGCTCTGAAAATCTCAGTGCCTGATTTTAGACACATCACAATCAGTGGTGGATTACCACATGGGCCAACTATACAATTTGGGGCCCCTGGAAAAATCTCCCCTCACCATGGCCCCAGGGCTGGAGCGGCCCCAGGGCACAGAGCTTCTCCAGTCTTAGTGCCACAATGGGGGGTGTGTGTGTGTGAGGACTGAGTGGGGCTGGGGGGGGGGGGGGGCGGAACAGGGGCAGGGCTGTGGGGAAGGGACGGGGTTGCAGGCGGACGGGGTGGAGCAGGGCCACAGTTCTGGTGCCAGGGTGCCAGCCAGCCACCCCCCCTTGCTCTGGCCCAGGGCCCCAGGAGGATCTGTGACTGATCCCAATTTATCAGGGTCTCAGGGCTAGATCCACAAAATGACTTAGGTGTTGCAATGCTCAGCATTACACCAACTAACTTTTAGGAGGTTTGCCACCTAGTAGCATCTGCAGATCCAAGATGCTGGCCAATAAGAAACCTAAGGAAAGGGGTGAGTCCTAACCTCTGCCCCTCAAAGGGTCTTTAGCACCGAGACTCAGGTCAGAGGGAGGCACCTAGCTCCATTTGGGATTCAACACCTAAGCCATGCTTTTATGAAATGTTGTCATTGCTGCCCTTATAACCTTTAGCCCAGTGGTGAGGGCACTCACACAAGAAAGAATGTGGAAGACCTCAGTTCAATTCCTCCATCTATCTCATGTGGAGCCACAGTTTGTGTGTGGGTCTCACATTTAAGGAAAGTGCCCTAACCACTGATCTATGGGATATTCATGTGTGGGACTTTTCTCCTGTTGAAGCTGTTCCATTGTGTATAAATAATTAAAGACCTATTGGGCCAGAGAGAGACTAGGAATGACTGTATAGTCCAGTGGTTAGAGCAGTTACCTTGTCCTCCTCCTCCCTTGGCCATTTTGTGTAGATTTAGGCATGCTCAGAGCATGCCTACTGAATCCGGCTGGAGGCAGGCCAGAAAGGCGGGGGTGGAGCTGGGAGGTATAGGGCTGGCTGCAAGACTGATGTGCTTCCTGGAGTTCCTCTCTGACAGAACTGTCTGTTGTGCATTAGCAGGAGTTTGAGGAGCCTATTGGGCTTAGGGATGAGATAAACACCGAGAATAAATTGGCTCTGCATATACTCACTGGCAGAAACTTAGGATCCTAAAGGACTTTAATTGTTGAAATTTAGATGTCTAGGGACTTCAGGCATCTCCAGGATTAGGCAGCAGTTCAGCAGGGATTTTGAGGATCTCAGAGGGTCCTAGACTCCAGGTTCCAGCCCGCGTCTGAACCTTTACACTGCAATTAAACAGTCCTGCAGCCTGATCCCTGCAAGCCTGTCAGCTGGTATGGGCCAACTGTCAGTTTTTAACTGCAGTGTAGACATACCCTTAGATTTTTAGCAGCTAACACTGGTAGTATTTGGAAGGAACATTGCAGGGAGGGATGTGTGGGGAAGGTGGTAAGCAGTAGAGTGATGAGAATGAGATGGGGACGAGACCGGAGAGAGAGAGGGAGAAGAGATTAGTGACACGGACGAAAGAGAAAAACCAGGACATGAAATGAAGAGAGTATGTCCTACCCTAAAGACTGCACCTCTTTTCAGTCAGACAAGGAGCACTGCCCTCAGGAAAGACAGTTCAAGCAGGACTGGGTTCGGGGATCATCTAACCTAAGGTTAAAAAAAATAGAAGTAACATGTTTACTTATAAACTTTGCCCCCAACTTTTCACAGTGTGGTCCCTATTTTTTGTCATTGGTGGAAGGAAGTACAATTGCAATCAATTTCTGAAATGGACCTTGAGATAGACTAAATGCTTTAAGATTCTCTAGTGAAAAATTCTGTCATCTGGGCCAAATTTTTAAGCCCAGTTACAACCTTTTTTGCACCACTCAGGTGGCATAAAGGGGCTCTATCCAGTTGCTACTGCCCAACAGACAATTCTGCCAGAGGGGAACTCCCTGCTAGTGCATCTGTATTGTTTCCAGGCCCTATTCCTGTCACCTCCCCACTGCCTAGAAGGTGGGAACAGGACATGCTGGAGTTCTTCTATGCTACACTGAGCTTTCACTAGGCTGGGATCCATTAAGGACTCTGCATGAGTTAAAGCTGTTCCTTAGAGTGAGTTTGTAGTATATGTTCTTCATTTAATCTTTCAGTTTTGCTGGCTAGCACTGTAATTCATTATTAAACTATGGGAATAAAAATAGAGACTGCCAGGGAGCAACTTATACTCAGAGCAAACAGCTTATTCTCTCTCCTTCCTGAGAGGAAGTTTTAAACAAAGTACTCGGCGCTCCAGCCAGCCGGGGAGAGCGGGGCCGCGGCGGGCTCGCTGCCCTCCTCCCGGCGCTCCTGTCGCCGGGGACAGCGAAGCCGCCCCGGGCTCGCCGCCCTCCCCGTGGCGCTCCGGCCGGCCGGGGAGAGCGGGGCCCGTGGCGGACTCGCCGCCCTCCCCCCTCCCCGGCGCTCCTACCACCGGGGAGAGCGGAGCCGCGGCGGGCTCACCGCCCTCCCCCCTCCCCGGCGCTCCGGCCGGTCGGGGAGAGCGGGGCCGCGGCTGGGCTCGGCGCCCTCCCCTGACGCGCTCCCCGCCGGCGGGCGGGGGGGAGTGGCGGTGGGAGGCTTTTTTGCCTGGGGCTGCAAAAAAGCCAGAGCCGGCCCTGCAAAGAGCACAGCAATAGAGAATGAAGGATTGGGGGTTAGAGCCTTAATGAGATGCCGAGTGCCTATGTGGTGCCCCAATGAAGTCAGAAGGGCTCAGAGCAGGCAAAAGGGTCACCTGCTTGGAACTTACTGCTAGATTGAGGCCTAAGTTTGCAGATATCTTTTATTATGGGCCAGATTCTGGAAGCCGTCTCTGCCCATGGCTCACCAAAGTCCATGGAAGTTCTGCCTAAGAAGACCTGTATACATTAGTACTCATAAGATTATTGTGCTTACTATTGTTTCCCTCAAGCAAATAATGTTTCCTATTTATTCTAAAACATGTGTAACTAAAAGTACAACACCTGGCTTCAAAAGAGAAACCTCAATTAGAAAATATTTGCCTGTTCTTACTATCTGGTTCAGCATTTGGAATGTTTATTATTTTCAGATAATTAATTTAGTAGACAAATTGATAATTGTGTATCCTAAAATATCACTCTAGGTGTTCTATCATGTTTTGAAGATTGAAATACAGTAATTGACAGCATTTCCCCCCCCATTAGTAGTAATTAGAAAATTCTGTAGATTTCACATGAGATTATAGTAATCTGAACACAGTTTTGTGCCTAATAAAAATAAAAAAATTTCCCCTTGTTATATTGTCTCCCATTTTTTCAGAACCTTTCCTGCTAGGAAACAATGATTCTCCACTTTCCCAATGTATAAAATATTCCTGGTTGCAGAGTCTACATCATCATGCTAAGTGATTGGCAGATGAAACAGGAGCATTCTGTACTTTTGGGAGTGGTTCTCAACAGTATTCAGGCTGGTTATCAACAGGTATTAGGAGTGGTTCTCAACAGGTATCAATACCATCAAGAGTATCAATGACTGCAAGATATGGTAGTGATTTGCTGATGCACACACCTGTGCATGTATTAAGACGTACATTTCAGTATTCCAGAGTCATTGTATCTTTGTATTGAAAATGGTGAAGGTTCCTGTACTTTAAGGAGCCCTGCATGGCAGATCCAAAGGTCTTTCTGCATGGATCACAGTGTAGAAATGTGGCCTACATAGTCACTAAGAAAAAATTAAAACATAAAGCGTGCAGTATTAAAACATAAAGAATGCTACGTTAGCAGGAAGCAACACAGAGCACAAAGGGAAAAACCAGAGATTTTTAAGACTGTTGTTGGGGAAGGTCTTGTCTACATTACAGAGTTTTGTCAACACAAGTTACACAAATGATCAAAACCCAGCATAATTACATTGCTTGTGCATGTTCATACAACACTCCTTCTGCCGGCAGAGCCCATCCACAGTTGGTGCTCTAGTATTGACAGAGAGAGCAGTGCACTGTGGGTGGCTATCCCACTGTGCAACTCGCCACCTTCTGCAGCTAGGTGTTGTGGGATGGTGGAATGGATAGGGAAAAGGGTTTCCATGGTGCTCTTGGCAGTGGAGGTGGGGTCGCTGCCAAGGATGGCATCCAGCTCCTTATAGAAGCAGCAGGTCTTCTGCTCAGCACCAGAGTGATGGTTTGACTCCCTTGCCTTCTGGTACACCTGCCTCAGCTCCTTTATCTTCCCGTTTCATAGCCCTTATCCAACATGCCACAAGAAATCTGACCATAGGTATCAAAGTTCCCATAGCTGGAGTGGAGCTGGTACTGCACAGCCTCCTCTCCCCTCAGAGCCAGCAGGTGTGCTCCAAGCGGGAGAGCATTTGCTTCATGGAGATGCCATGGTCAACTGGGAAGATGTGATGTGAGCTCCTCACGCCAAGCAAACAGGAAGTGGAATTTCAAAAATTCCTGGGCCTTTAAAGAGGGAGGGGCGGATGCCTATGTACCAAGGTGTAGGGCAGCAGAGTTCAAACTGCTGACCAGAGCAGTCAGGATGGGCATTGTGGGACCCCTTTTGGAGGCCATTTAATGACATAACCAAGCACAGTGTCTACACTGACACTGTCAATACAACTTTGCTGCAAAAAGCTCTGTGCCTCCTGTTCAGGTGGTTTTATTTTGTCGGCAAAGCAGGAGAGTTTTATTGGTGGAAAGAGCATTGTAGTGTGTACACCTCCACTGTTTTGTCAATGAAAGCTGACTTTGGTCGAAAAAAACTCTGTAGTGTAGAAAAGGCCTAAGTTTCATTGTTTATTTTTCTCAAGGGTAGCACTGTTTTACTATTCATATTCCGCACTTTCATTTTCTGCATAATCTATCCAAGATTTTTAACTTAGAAAATAATGAACAGGTTTCTGTGCAGTGGTTTGAAAATAAAGACACTGCAGGTGTGTAGCTACATGAGGTGTTAATTGGCTTACAGATGCACTTAATTATGGAAATACAGGGAAGGTGCTTAGTTTTTCATGTGATGAAGGGAGCAGTGTGAGTGCAAGGAGGTTTGCTCCTTGTGTGGGTGGGGCTGTAGAGTAAAATTCCTAGCCAACATTTATAGAAGAAGGGAAGGTAACCTTGTATGCTTCTTTCCTGAAAAAAAAAAAGCATCTGCTTCATCTTCTGTTGTTCTCTTTTGCTGAAGTACAGTGAGTTCCTTCTAATATAATATCTTACACTTATTTTAACAAACTACTTTACAAATTAAATGCCTGTAGAACCACTGAAACACACCTACTGTGGAAGGGAGGGGAATTCTGGCAAAGGGTAGCAGGATAAGCTCCTTCTGAACTGTTGTTTTTAAAAGGTGCTTCTGAAAAGCCATACACGCAAGTAGAGCCACAAGGTGGGTGAGTCCGGTGAGTCTGGTGACACCTTAAAGACTGCATCTGAAGAAATGAGGTTTTTACCCAGGAAAGCGTATGCCCAAATAAATCTGTTAGTCTTTAAGGTGCCACCGGACTCCTTGTTGTTTTTGTGGATACAGACTAACATGGCTACCCCTCTGAAGGTGGGTGACCTAATATCTTTTACTGGAACAACATATTTTTATGAGAGAGACACGTTTTTAAGCTTAATCCCATGTGGAAGTTTGAAAGCTTATGTTGCTCACCAACAGAAGTTGGTCCAATAAAAGCTATGACCTCACCCAACTTGTCTCTCCAGTATCCTGGGCCCAACATAGCTACAACAGCACTGCATACACACAAATAGAAAACTGCATTGTGGAACTTTGTTTATCAACCTTAGAAGGGTGAAAAGCTGATGTGAATCTGTGTTCATGCACTTCTAAATGGTCCAAATTTGGACCTGAGACTCCAGTCTATAGTAATGGATCCCTAGGCCTATGTGAGGCTGCACTAAGTAAATGGGGTTCTATATAGCTTCAGGGATACAGCCATGCAAGACCCGCACTTAAATAATCACTTTCCCTTTTTTCCCTACTATGTGTCTCTCTCTTCCTCCATGGTGAAAGGTGAGGTAACTGCTATAAAAATATTTAAGCAGCAGCTATTTCTCCAAAAATATCTGCTGTTAACCTAGAATCTTTTTTTTTTATTTAAAGTGCTAAGAAACTTTTTTGCTAAACTTCAGTAAAAACCCTTAGAATTTTCCTTTCTGCTGAAAGAGGCCAAAATGAGGCGCTTGGAAGAAATAAAGGAGGAGATACAAAGACAGTGAATCTCCTTTTAGGGGGAAAAAGGAACCTAAACTTAAGGTAGCCATTGCAGAAAAGTGCAGAGCCCAGCCATAGCGATCTTTCAGAGTAGGTCGTTACTTGTCCCAAGAATGTAAAGAGAACTGCTTTTAAGACTTTCTGGAGTTGGTTCAGTGATACAGCCTGCATCCATGATAGGGAAGAAATCTACAAGGAGTGGGCAGGGACCTCCTCTGAAGCTTTCATTATACACCATAAACACTAAAGGGCACATGCCCAGTTTTTATTCTTTACAGGTCACTTTAGGTTCTTCCTTTGGTACTTGCTAAATTAACAACTGACACAGGTTAAAGGCTGGGAAATATGGGGCATTGATTTCCCCCCTGACCTGATCAAAGTCAGCACCTACTTGCAATTTTCCCATTCCATAAAAATTCCTTTAAAAAAATATATATCTTTAACTATTTGGCAGCAAGTTCAGCATATTTAATGAAAGCATAGTATTCACTTTATAGTACTAACTTGTTACTATTTAAAAGAAGTTAACATTTTCAAAAAAAATTAGTGGTAGGGTAGGAAATTGAACTATTTATGACATGCTCTGCTATGAACTTGCTGTGTGATCTTTAAAAAGTTGCTTGGTCTTTCCATGCCTCAGTTTCCCTATCTGTAGAATGGGTATAATAACTTACCTATCTTTTAAAGTGCCTTGAGTTCTTTCTGTGAAAATCACTTATTATTCTGGAACTCTCACCTCTGGTTCTCTGTTTGTAGAGATGATGTATGTTAAACGAGCACAACATATATTTTGCAAAGTAGATTTGGTTTATTCCCTTGAATAGCTGTGGTTGCAAAGTTTAAAGTATTAGCAATTTATATATGAGTGTCTTTATTCAGAAATGTGGTACGGTGAAGGCAGCTCCATCTTGAACCTTAACCAAGGCAGAAATTCTCTAGGGATAAGATGAAATTTATTTTCAGTGTTTAACTGCCTTGGGCACAAACAAATGTTGTCAGTATTCCAAATGTAAATGCATTACCTTAATATGTGATGGAAGTTGTTATACATTGGAATCTAACCAGACACCCCCGAGCAAACTTATTAATTATCTGTTTTTTCACATACACATGTAACTCATGTTGCTGTTAATGGAAACTCAGTGTGCACATAAAAGGAAAATACTCTCTTTAGTACTTTTGGTAATATCACAAATCCAGAAAGTAAAAGGACAATACTGCACACTCTTTCATGGAATAGAATATTTTGCAATCTTAAAACCGTACTGAGTGAAAAACCTTAAATATGACACACAGTTATATGGCAGACAAACAGGGAGGATGAGTTTGTGATATATCGTAACTGCCTATTTTATTTATTTCTTTTTCAGTATTTTGTTGGGAGAAATGTCTACAGTAGTTCTTCCATGTACAGTAACTCCTCACTTAACGTTGTAGTTATGTTCCTGAAAAATGCGACTTTAAGTGAAACAATGTTAAGTGAATCCAATTTCCCCATAAGAATTAACGTAAATGGGGGGGTTAGGTTCCAGGGCAGCTTCCCCTACTCTGCAAGCACCGGGGGGGGGGGGGGTTCAACCTTCAGCCCACCCACTCCACTCCTTCCTCAAAGCCCCCACCCTTGATCTGCCTCTTCTCCCCCCCACCTCCTCCCCCTTTACTTCGATCGCTGCGTCCTGGCTCCTCCCCCCTCCATCCCCTCCCTTCTAAACGCCGCAAGTCAGTTGATTGCCAAGTAGGGGAGGGAGGGGGGAGGCGCGCCGAGTCCTCGCTCCTCCCCCCTCCCTTCTGCCCAGGGCAATCAGCTGGCTTGCCATGTTCGGGAGGCAGGGGCAGGAGGGGGAGCCTGCGCGTCAAGTCCTCGCTCCTCCCCCCTCCCTTCTGCCAGGGCAATCAGCTGGCTTGCCACGTTCGGGAAGCAGGGGAGGGAGGGGGAGCCTGCACGCCAAGTCCTCGCTCCTTCCCCCTCCTTCCTGCTTCCAAAATGCCACAAGCCAGTTGATTGCCCTGGGCAGGAGGGAGGATGGAGGAGTGAGGACTCGGCGCGCAGGCTCCCCCTCCCTCCTGCCTCCTGCTGGCGGCAATCAGCTGGCTTGCGGCGTTCGGAAGGCGGGGGGGAGGGGGGAGGTGCGCCGAGTCCTCGCTCCTTTCCCCTCCCTCCTGCTTCCAAAACGCTGCAAGCCAGCTGATTGCCCTGGGCAGGAGGGAGGAGGGAGGACTCGGCGCACCTCCCCCCTCCCTCCCCTGCCTCCCGAATGCGGCAAGCCAACTGATTGCCGCCGGCAGGAGGGAGGGGGAGCCTGCGCGCCGAGTCCTCGCTCCTCCCCCCTCCCTCCTGCCTCCAAAACGCCGCAAGCCAGCTGATTGCCCTGGGCAGGAGGCAGGGAGAAGAGGGGGAAGGTCCTGATCCGCAGAGTCTGCCAGCGGGCGGGCGGCGCTAGGGGGGGGGGCCGTAGGGAGGCTGTCAGCTGTGGAGAAACAGGCAGCCAAACAACATAAGAGTGGAGCATTGCACAATTTTAAATGAGTATGCTCCCTAATTGATCAGCAACGTAACAAGGAAACAACGTTAAGCAGGACGACTTTAAGTGTGAGTTATTGTAATGTGATACTTTGTAATTCTAAAGCAACTTTCTACCACCGGAAGGAGTATTATCCCCTCTCTGTATCTGATTCTCCACCTGTTAAATGAGGATAAGCCACACAGGAAATTTTGTGGTGGAGTCAGGACTAGAAAGAACCCCAGTCTCTCAGAAATCAAGGGATCAATGACCATGATTTGTCTGGACCCCAAATGCCAGCCCTGAGTGATGGTGAGGGAACATCAATGTTAGAAAAGCTCAATGCCAAAATTTCAACCCTAGAGATCTGTGTGCATCAGTTTCTATTTCAAAGGTAAGGTTAAGGGCTAGAAACTGAGACTCTTATATTGTTATAGGGCACCAAAATTAGAGGCCTGTGGCTGAAGGCTTTATGGTATCTCAAAGCCTGCATAATGCTGTGTAACTTTGTACTCTGTGGCCATCACTTTGCCTCTTCCCTAGTTAGGCTCCAATCTTCTATCCGTGCTGGACTATGCAAAGCTGGTGAAGGGCCCAGCTATTCAGAGCATTTATTGTTCTGTTCTGTATCCGGTTAGCTGCTGTGTCAGGGTCCTTTGACAGTCCCCATACTTCAGGGTGAATTTCATTCTCATGGGTTACATTTTCAGTACAGACTGTAAAATTCACAACTTATTCCACTCTAAGAGGGGAAAAAATGTGTGCTGAACGGCACAACTTCACCCAAACGTCAATACTGATGAAAATTATCTAGTCATAGATATAATCTTCAGGTACTGGATTCTTTATTTTAATAAAAGTCTGGTTATGCATCTGTCACTTTTGATGTATGGAGGAGTTCAACAACACTATATATTGTCAGAGACATTTAAACTCCTACACTTTCTTATCTTCCATTTTCATAATTGATTTAATAATAAAATTACTTATATTTTAAATTCATGACGATATTTTTTTTTTTGAAGGAGGAAAGGCTTTTCCCCTCTGCTTATTATTTCATTTTAAATTACAACACTAAAAGTATTACCTAACTACTTAAGGTGAGGGCATGATTTTTATTCTTGCTCATGCTTCACTCACAGGACTTTTATCAAATAAGCCTACCTCAGTGATAGACATCTGTGGTGCATGTTTGTATAATTTATCATACACATTTGAGACAGACTGATTGGTGGAATGGCTTGGCATTATTACGTAGATCCAGACCAGCAGAAGAAGGGTAATAAAGACAAAAATGGGGGTGAGATGGAAATGTCAGCATAACCTGCTAATGCTTTCATCGACAAAGATTGAACCAAACACCACTAGTTCCAATGCAGAAACCTCTACCACTTGTGTGAAAAAATGAAGGGCTTGATCCACAATGGGAGTTAGGTGTGTAAGTGAACCATTTAGGCACTACTGAGGTCTTCAAAACCCCATGTTGATTTGCCATTTAAGCTTGTAGATGCCTAAATTCTCTAGTTGCCTAAGTTTCTGCTGGTGGGCACATACCAAACAGTCTAAGTCCTGATATCACTGATCTGTTCCCATCTAAAACCTGGCAGGATTCACAAACCCACTTGTTTTGCCTGTGGGCCCCAACCTGGTATGTGTTCTACAGCACCATAAAAGAGAGCTGGATTGAGCAGAATGTGCATGTCTGTCCAATAGCCCATTGGTTAGGGAAGGTTTGAATCATTGCTCCTTTGATTTGGAGCAGGGACTTGAAACCAAGTCTCCCACCTCCCAGGTGAGTGCCCTAACCACTGACTGGGCTGTGGTGTGATTCTTGAGTTCTTAATGACCAAATTAATACTTAATTATTTATATGAATATAGGGAGCCTGGTCACTCAGTTCAGGGCTATGAATTCCACTGAGCATCAGGACATCTAAGAGTTAGGCATTACAACTCTCATTGTTGCAACATCCAAGTGCCTTTCTGATTCTAGCCCTAAGTTCATGAGCTGGAAGCAGTAGTAGGCTCATGCCCTCTAATGTCTCCAGTCACTAGATGGGGGACAGATACTTGTGCTTCATAGGACAGTAGTATGAACTTATTCATAAGGCAAGTAGTTCTTGCTAAGTCTGACTCTAAAATAACTAATATAAAATGGCCAAAAGCAGCTTTAATTGACTCCTTAAGCCATTGACACCAGTTTAAGTCCAAGTCTTCCCTCCATTTTCACCAACAAGTTTAGTGAGCACCGTCTAGTGTATTAATTTTTAACCTATGCAAGTGAAGATAAGTGAAACATAGAACATCTTAACTATGTAGCAAAAGCAAGTAAGGAGGTAAGGGTTATAGGTTTGATCTTGAAGATAACTTTCAGGTCTGTCACTTTCTGGAACCTAATAAGTCACATTACTATAAGCACTGAAATTTTAGGCCATCTTAAATGCATAATGCATAGCGTCCAAATTAATTATGTGCTGTGTAATAAAAAAAAAAGTGATCTGTATGAAGGTAAAAGTTATTGTTTTTCCATAAGGCGATAGTGGGCTGGCTGGATAAGGTGTCTAGACACTTAAAATCCTGCTCAAGCTGGGGCATTTTATAGACCTGAATGTGAGAGAAATGCACACACAAAAATTATCTAAGAACATACACGAGAATGAAGATACACATGTAAAAAATCTGCAATTTCTCTGAAACAAAAAAATCTTAATTTGTCATCTCCCTCTACTTTGATAAACTCCAGAACTACCACGTGGCTGTAGTGTAAACTGAGGCTACGTGTACACTAGAGACCTTACAGCAGCACAGCTGTACTGATGCAGTTGTGCTGCTGTAAGATATCTTGTGTTGTCGTTCTACACCAATGGAAGAGAGCTCTCCCGACAACATAGTTAAACCACCCCCAACGAGCGGCAGTAGCTATGTCGGTGGGAGAAGCTCTCCTGCCGACACAGCACTGGAACACTCCCACTTATGTCGCTCAGGAGGGTGTTTTTTTCATACCCCTGAGCTTATGTAAGTTTTGCTGATATAAGTGGTAGTTTAGACATGGCCTGAGAGTTGATAGTGCTTTGAATTTATCAGTAAACTCCCTTTATGCTATATCTACACTAGAGACAGGGTTGTGATTCCTAGCTCATGACAACATAATCGCACTAGCTCTCATCTGAGCTAGCACACTAAAAATAGTAGTATAGCATGGGAAGCAGCAGAGGCAGCTAGCCATGCCAATACATATCCAGGGGGTTCAGGCACATTTCTACCCGGCACAGCTCGCCCCAGGCCTTGGTTATGAATGGGATACATGTCATCCAGTGTGATAAATGATATCTCCCAGAATGTGGAATGTGTTTAATGCAAGTAGCTTGTCAGCTTTTTAGCAAATAGGGGTAATTTTAAGTTATATTTTTCAGATACTTCAAATTGAATTATAACTCTAGAGGGAATACAGATATAAAATTTCTCAAACTGAGCTTTTTTTTTTTTTTTTAAGAGACATTTTCCCTTGGAAGGCAAATTAGTATAAAGGTTCTTTATTTCAAGGGATCTTAGAAAATAAGCACTCCTGTAATTGTAAGAAGAGCATGAAGTTGTAAATGACTATTCTGGTCTATATTATCTGGTTTCACCTGCTCATTAAGGTTGAAAACAAACAACAAAAAGTGATATTTAAAATAGCACATATTGCTGTTTTGTTAATTTATAAATATTGGGCAAGGTCCCAAGCCAGGCTCTGACCCCTTTGCACTCGTCTGGCACAAAGGAGCTATAAAGCTGGCCTAAACAGCTAAGAATTAACCTGGCATGAGGAATTTCTGGCTAACATGGAGTCAGAGTAGGTGTCTTCTGTATGCCACAGCTCAGGGTTCTATCCCCTTTATCTTGAGGGACTGTTGTAAACAGGACACCAGTGGAATAGGAAACATGAGGAGTTAGACAAAAAGCAACTTAACCACATGGACAGAGCAGTCCACAGGGTTTAATAAAGTTGAGTTTGTTCAGAATACACTATGTTCATCTTCACACTTTGTGAATGAAAGATCTCCCACCCCAGGCACAGGAGGCATGCCCACGCTGTGGATGGAGCACATAGTGTGTTTTTCTAATTGGTGTAAGGACCCTTTCAGAGACATTAGTTTATGCTGGCTACTCAAGTGCGTTTATGGCTGCTCTGATTTATACCAGGGTCTGAACTTGCATCTGGTAACCCGGGATTAGGAGAACACAACAATGGAGTACAGTCAGAGTAGAGGTTGGTAATGCTAGAGGACCAGGGCCATTGTAATACAGAATGCATTATCAAGTCTTATAGACGAGTGCTGGACTTTTTTCCACAAAACATTCTGTGAATTTGTTTTGGTTCTGCCAAATTGTTGGTATTAGGGAGATCCTAAAATTCCCAAAATGCCAAAACATTTTGTTATGACTCTCTTCTGAATGAAATGTTTTGATTTTTCTTTTCAGTTTGAAACCATGTTTTATTTTAAAATTTCCTTTATTTAATAATAATAAAATCAAACCTCTAAAATGGGTCAAAATTGAAATTTGGTGTCAAACTAAATGCTTTGTTCGAACCCAAACTATTATTTGTTTAATGTTTGTGGAATTGCCAGTGAACCAAAATGCTTGTTATTTGTAGGTCTATGTACAATAGAGCTATGTGAATGATTTAAAATATTTAATAGTGCTTAAGTAGGATCAGTGAGGTAGATGTTTGTATTTCTACTTACTGCTACTGTTTGAAACAAGTCCAAAAAAGGTTGGAGATTTCTTTCTGTTTTGGGAGTGTGTGGAACATAAAATCACTTTCAGCCTTCCCACAATTTGAGCATTATATAATAATAACCTCTTAGGGCCCAATCTGCCTCCCATTCAAGACAATGGGTGTCTTTCATTGGCACTTTAAGTGAGGTGGATTAGGTGCTATACAAAGCACTTTACATAAAACTCATTTCTTCATGAGCAATATCATACAATAGAATGAGGTCTGAGGTTACACTCAGTAACTTCATGACTCAAAAATGTGGGTTTCTAATATTAAGACCCATTTTAATGAATATTGCTGAAAAATTTTGTCCAGAAATTAAATTGTTTTGCAAAAAAAATTCTTTTTTCACAAGTGATAATAATGAAAGTCATGAACTACTTTTTCTTTAAAATGGATGCTTTGTGCACACAAAGGAAAATTAATGTTTGGACTTCTTTTCTCTTGAAATGAAAGCAGATGGCATGTTTAGGTGCCTTGTTGCAACATATCACCTACAGCTTTGAGCTGGCAGCTGAAATCTAAGAGTGAGCTTTCCTTCTGAGTGCCTGGTTTCTCACTTTTTCTTTTATAATGCTTCTGTGGAAATAGGGGGCAGAATGACAAAAGTAATGGAATAAGGCAGGAGTGTTTGACTGGGTTATTTTACCCCATCTTTTAAATCCCTTACCTAACTTTTGCCATTCTAATCCACTTTACCTTTGAGATGGACATAGGACCAAGTGACTGAAGTTACATGGTTTGACCCTATTGACCAGATGCAAGATAAAATCCCAGTTCTTTCAGTAGGACTTCTGCCTGCATGTGGTACATAGGGTGGGGCGCAACAGGTTTGGTGTTAATGCATTATTAAAGCAGTATCAACATTATTTTGTGGCTACTCTCTCTTAAGTCAAGAGTGAACAGTTTAACATCTGAGATCAGAGAGGACTGGCTGAATACTGATGTCACTGGCTGGAACCCGGCACAGACTCCTGGAATGGAAAATCCACTCTGGGAAGTAAAATAGAGAAAAAAAGAGACAATGATTCAGCACCAATCCTGAGTAATTTCCCCCTGCAGAGCTGCTTCCCTGGCAGGAAGTAGCAGTGGCACTGGCGGCTGCCCTACCTTGGTAGTGAATGTACCTGCTGGCAGAGAGAAATTTGTCCTGCCTCTTGGGAATTACAACAGTGCGGCTGCCCTACTGGAGGGGAGGGCTGTGGTGGGTTGTTTGGAGATTTTTTTAAAACAACCATTAGATATAAATGTATAACAGATCTCCTCCCCTGAAAGCAGTTATGTCATTTAATGGCCTATTTGCTTATAAGACAAACCCCACCCATTTCTATTTGTATCAAACTACTTGTATTGAGAACAGAGTAATTCCCAGGCTGCTTCATACAAACCACATTAGTGAATAGATCTCTGTCTGCTGTGGCCTTTGCAGCTGATGTGACAGAGCTCTGTTTTGTGGTCAGAGTGGTAATTTTAAAGAGTGCCATCAATATTGCTAAAATTACTATTGATTTAGGATTGTCGCTTTTATTTTTCTTGCAGCAGTGTAATATGGCATAGCCTTTGCTTTATTATAGTTACTTGATAGCACATTTTCTGTCTGCTTCTTTTTTCCTATTAAAAGATAAAAGTATACATTCTTCAATATATTACTAAGACAATCCTGAGACAGTCAAGTATTGCTAGAGGAGTATTTCTAGCTCAAGCTTTTCACTTAGAACAATTTATCTCATTGAAATATAGAGATGCCTATAGGCCAAAACAGCAACTTTAGGACTTGTATTTACAGTAAATGGGTATATGCTGTTTAGATGCATGTTAATGCAATAATCCAGATACTATAGAATAGTTTTCAATCATTAACTTTGTATTAAAAAAACTATTCTCACTGACTTTGGGCTTTTTATTGGACCAATTAAGGTTCTATATTGTAATAATGATACTTTGAATACACTTTTCACCCAAGGATATGAAGGTCAAAACTTTCTGACCCCAGCCTATTCCTGTAGTAACCTGAAATGTGCAATTCAATACTCACAAACTGTGAACAAACTCAGATTTGGCTCCAAGCTTTGTGGCTCAGTCCTAACTCTAATTTAAATCAACATTCTGGCTGTTGCTAAAACTTTGTTGGTGGTTAAAAATATGAGGGGGTGAAATCCTGGCCTGGTAGAAGCCAGTAGCACAATTACTATTGACTGCAGTGGGGTTAGGATTTCATTTCAATTTTTTTAGGAATGCTTTATTTAAGATTTGAATGAATAACTTACTATATAATTCTTCTGGATAAATTTTAGCCTCTTTCTGTACTTGTAGAATTTACTGCAGCAGAAGAGCCAGAGTCTGGTCTCACATGAATAATTATTAACATTATTTTCAAACACAAGCAAATATCTGGTAGCAGATAGAAGTAAATGCCATATAGTGAACAGAGTTGTTATCAAATTCAACAGACACTAGAAATAATTTCTTAACCAAGATACTATGCCAATAGTAATTTATTTATCATACCCAAATTACAATACAGACAACACACCAGGGCTTTGTTATTTTAAATACATATTTTAATTTGGGCAATATTAAGATTATTTCTGTAATTAGGAATATGTTAAGACAAAGTTATTCAAAAATAGCTGAGAGTTCAGTTGGTTATTAATAACACTTTCCCATAAGCTAATGGAGTACATAGTCAAACACAGCATCAGTAATCAATGGCTCCATGTCTAGTTGGCAGCAGGTATCAAGCGGAGTGCCCCAAGGATTGGTCCTGGGGCTGGTTTTATTCAATATCTTCATTAATGATCTGGACTGTGGCGTGGACTGCACCCTCAGCAAGTTTGCAGATGACACTAAACTGGGAGGAGTGGTAAATACGCTGGAGGGTAGGGATAGGATACAGAGGGACCTAGACAAATTAGAGGATTGGCCCAAAAGAAATCTGATAAGGTTTAACAAGGACAAGTGCAGAGTCCTGCACTTAGGATGGAAGAATCCCATGAACTGATACAGACTAGGGACCAAGTGGCTAGGCAGCAGTTCTGCAGAAAAGGACCTAGGGGTTAGAGTGGAAGAGAAGCTGGATATGAGTCAACAGTGTGCCCTTGTTGCCAAGAAGCCTAACAGCATTTTGGGCTGTATTAAGTTGGGGCATTGCAAGCAGATCGAGGGACGTGATCATTCCCCTCTATTCGACATTGGTGAGGCCTCATCTGGAGTACGGTGTCCAGTTTTGGGACCCACACTACAAGAAGGATGTGGAAAACTTGGAAAGAATCCAGCGGAGGGCAACAAAAATGATTAGGGGGCTGGAGCACATGACTTATGAGGAGAGGCTGAGGAAACTGGGATTGTTTAGTCTGCAGAAGAGAAGAATGAGGGGGGATTGATAGCTGCTTTCAACTACTTGAAGGGGGGGGTTCCAAAGAGGATGGATTTAGACTGTTCTCAGTGGTACCTGATGACAGAACAAGGAGTAACGGTCTCAAGTTGCAGTGGGGGAGGTTTAGGTTGGATATTAAGAAAAACTTTTTCACTAGGAGGGTGGTGAAGCACTGGAATGGGTTACCTAGGGAGGTGGTGGAATCTCTTTCCTTAGAGGTTTTTAAGGTCAGGCTTGACAAAACCCTGTCTGGGATGATTTAGTTGGGGATTGGTCCTGCTTTGAGCAGGGGTTTGGATTAGATGACCTCCTGAGGTCCCTTCTAACCCTGATATTCTATGATTCCATAATTCTAAGCCATTAGCCTTCTTGCCACTTAGCCAGTCGGTCCCCAGCCTGTAGCAGTGCATGGGATTCTTTCATCCTAAGTGCAGGACTTTGCACTTGTCCTTGTTGAACCTCATCAGATTTATTTCGGCCCAATCCTCCAATTTGTCTATGTCACTCTGGACCCTATCCCTACCCTCCAGCATATTTACCATTCCCCCCAGTTTAGTGTTATCTGAAAATTTGCTGAGGGTGCAGTCCATCCCATCATCCAGTTCATTAATGAAGATGTTGAACAAAACCAGCCACAGAACCGACCTCTGGGGCACTTCGCTTGATGCTGGCTGCCAACTAGATTGTTCTAGTTGGGAGGAGAAATTGATGATGGAGTTAGGATCTTTGATGCAATATTGTTTATTTTCAAAGAATGTACAAAGTCTTGTTTCTCTGAACACAGGAGAAAACAAAACACAGCAGACAGCTTCCTTGCTCATAGCACCAAACTCTTTCAGCAGCTTGTTCAGGCTGTGTGTGTGTGTGGCTTTCTTTCTCTTCCTCTGTGGATCTTCATCTTGTGCTATGTCTGTCTTTCACTCACATCCCTGCTGAGAAATAATGCCCCGTGGAGCCCTCCGTCCTCTAAGTCCAGATTACTGGGCAGGTTTGCATACACCTCTATTTTAGGCAGAGCCACTTAGCTGTTTGTTGCAGCTATTTTAAATGAGTGGAAGTCACAACAGTTTAGATGAGGTTTATCCCAACTCACAACAGTATATTGCTGTCAGTTTGTGCAGTGATCTCCCTTTCGAAATCCATATGTGTTTCAAGGGGGTAAAAGGCAGAATGATTATAAGGGTACTTCTGGCTCTTGGTTCTACTGGATGCTATTCAGTCGAGAGCAGTCATTGAATCTTTATGCTGAAGGCTGCATGACCATTTTTCAGCTACCAGAGCTGTTTTCTCTTCTGAGGGAAAAATTCCCATTCAAGAGTTACCATGTAAAACTTCATGTGGCTGCTTGTGCCCTCCCTTTTCCAAGGGGAGAAATGACAGACCCCAACCTATCTGATTATCAAGGACAAGTAGTGAGCATGCTTAGTGCTTGGCTTGGCATCCCACAAATGGCAGGTCCCCTCCTGTTTTAAGTGGTTTCTCAGCCCAAACAGAGGTTATCTGGCGTGGGCGCAGCGAGCAAAAGACTCTCTACCAACAACAGTTGTGGTGAGGAAGAAGAAAAATCAGAGCATCATAGAACCATAGAGTTAAAAGGGACTGCAAGAGTTCCTCCTTCCACCAGCAAACCCACTCACCCATCCCTCAGTGGTTTTAAATCACTGGGCAAGTAATCTGAGCAGAAGCTACAAATCCTCCTCTAGAACTGGTGTCCTAGGGAGAGCCTCTTGTATATTGTCTTAAAGATCTGTTCCAGGGCCTTGTTTGCTTCCTATAGCATGCATTATTGCTGAACACTGCAAACTCTAACATTTAGAATCTTCAAAGTAGCATTTTTTTCAGACCTGTAGCTGTTCAAAATATTTACAAATAATTTTTTAATTAAAAAAAAAAAACACATAGCGTGCACTACTGTAATCAAGGAAAATAAGAACAATGTTTTATTGAGAATGATATCATGGGGAAATGAAATGCATTCCCCTCTTCAAAGACTAAATTTTGTATTCAGGAGCAGTGAGCTTAGTGAATAAATTCCCATTGTGGTTCATCTCCTTGGAGCTGAAAGTACTAGTGTAATTAGTGTAAAATGAAATTAGGATGATATTCAGAAATGCCTGGGCACTCTATTTTGGTGCAATAAGGGTGTCTTTTACTCTGTTTAATACTAGAATTACTGTAACATGTACTTGTTCTAAGGCTTTGCAAGAGTAATGATAAAAGATGCTGGTATGCACGCTGTAGTGAGCATAGTCACCCATGCTTGCTTGATTTAGTTAATTCTGAGTTAGATCCATTTGAAATTGCCTGAGTGGATCTTCTATTAATGGGAAATGTGTTATTAATAACCAACTGAATACTGATGTCACTGGCTGGAACCCGGCACAGACTCTTCTATTAATACAAGCCCTGTAATTTCCCTTTAGAGTCTATCTAATCTATTTTAGGCATTTAGGCAATCATTGCAGTGTCTAGGCACTGTGTTGTCTAGACTGTGGTGTGACCATTTTCAGAGTCTTACTCAGCTGTTTGTTTTATATTTAACAATTATGAGCTACCAATTTTGCAGAGCTTCTTCCTCAAGAATTTTAGCATAAGCTTCAGTTAGTACTCTGAGCATACTTACTTCTTTACAATGGTACTGCTTTTCACAGGTGGCCAAATTTTGAGCCATAGTCACAATGGGACCTCTTCCAAAAATGCTCATTCATCAATTTAACCTATAAAACTGATCCCTTGCATGAATTAAGGTATTTGCATGCTCAAATTAGGAACTGGAATCCTAACTACCTGTTTGCTAACAGTTCTTCTTTGCACATGAAAATGAGGGGTGTGGGGACCTAATAACTTAGGACAAGAGGGGACGACAAAGGTGACTTTATGCCACCTTTTACAGGTCTATTTATTCTAAGGCCACCAATTCCATCCTCAGTGCAATTTAGTGCAGCCTCACAGCGGCTCCAAACCCACAGCCAGCTCCAGGCACCAGCTAAGGAAGCAGGTGCCTGGGGCGGCCATTACAAATGGGTGGCACTCCATCCACTATTGGGGCGGCACATCCGGGTCTTTGACGGGAATTCGGCGGCGGGTCTCTCGGTCCCTCTCTTCCTCTTTGAGCTGCTCTGAAGTGCCACCGAAGATGAAGAGAGAGAGTGAAGGACCCGCCGCCAAACTGCCGCAGAAGAATGGAGCGGCGCAATTGAGCTGCCGCCGAAGTGCCGCTGATCAGCCCTGCTCCAAACTATACCCAATTGCCTTTGATCCTGAGGGCCCATTCTGGAAGTCGGGGATTAATGAGACACAGTGCTTCTCCAGCTATGCCGCTTCTTCCTGATCATCCCCCTACATGGGGGGCTGTTGATGTGGTAGCATAGAGCTGCTATGCCAATTTTCTGCCATCTGGGGACTTCTTCCATGTTGGGAGAAAGCTCAGGAATCTTGTTTACACTTTTGTGCTACCAGAGGACTGCAAAGGGCTATAGTGGAGCTGAGAAAATGGCAACTTTGTGCCCATGGCTTGAAATCTGGTCCACACTGCAACTCACTTCCCCCAAGTGGGGTAACTTTGAACTAAAAGTTGGCATAGGCATGGTGGAGATTGCACTTGAATAAAGTTGTCTTATTTTAACAGGGTAACCAGCATGACTGTAAATATTAGTGCTAACACTATACAAATGTTAATTCAAGATATACATTTGTTGCTAGTCCTATTAGCACTAGCAACAAACTTTTGAGTCTTGTCTACACTAGAATTGCTCTTGATTTAGATGCATGTTCACTAACATGACTCAAGACAAGTGTAGACATATCCTATGTGTGTGTGTGGATAGTGTGCTGTATTTCTTCCCCTTCATGCACCCTCAACCCGTTTGAGTCTAGTCTCTCTAATAAGGTTGTCTGTCCCACACCAAGCAGTACCAGATTGTTCTCCCTACCACACTGTGAGGGATCTGGCAGAGAACCCTCTCTTCCTCCCTCTTTCTCTGTGTTCAGCCAGTAGGAAAGAAGCTGGCCTTTCCCCTCAGTTCTGCTGACTTGCATCTGGTGCTTACCACTGCCTTTCAGCTGGTGAGCTCAGCTCTTATCTCTGCTAATCAGCTGTTAGGAAGCAGCTATGCTGACCAAGCTGTTGCACACAGCAACACACAACACTACTAGTGCTGGGGACAGCCTCCCTTCCCTCTTCCACACTCTCCCCCTCCCTCCAGCTCCAACTTCCCCTTGAACACAGGCTTAAAGTTGGTATGCAGTGGGGGGAATACCGTTGTGCCCCCTACCTGAAACCAGGGGGAAGAAATATCTCTCCATTCTTCCCATAATCATGTCCATTTTAATCTCTTCCATATATCCAAATAACTCCCATTAATTAATGTCATTCTTCACAAAAGTATGTTCCTCTAATTTTCCATTTCAGAAAAAGACACTTGATATATTTTTAGAGCTGTTGATTAATCGCAGTTAACTCATGTGATTAACTCAAAAAAATTAATCGTGATTAAAAAAATTAATCGTGATTCATCGCAGTTTTAATCGCACTGTTAAACAATAGAATACCAATTCAAATGTATTAAATATTAAATATTTTCGGATGTATTTCTACATTTTAAAATATATAGATTTGAATTACAACACAGAATACAAAGTGTACACTGCTCACTTTATATTATTATTTTTGATTATAAATATTTGCACTGTAAAAATGATAAACAAAAGAAACAGTATTTTTCAATTCACCTCATACAAGTACTGTAGTGCAATCTCTTTATCGTGAAAGTGCAACTTACGAATGTAGATTTTTTTGTTACATAACTGCACTCAAAAACAAAACAATGCAAAATTTTGAGTCTACAAATCCACTCAGACCTACTTCTTGTTCAGCCAATCATTAAGACGAACAAATTTGTTTACATTTATGGGAGATAATGCTGCCCACTTCTCACTTTCTGGTGACATTGTAAATAAGAACAGGCATTCACATAGGACTTTTGTAGCCATCATTGCAAGGTATCTACGTGCCAGATATGCTAAACATTCGTATGCTCCTTCATGCTTCAGCCACCATTCCAGAGGACAAGATTCCATGCTGATGGCACTTGTTAAAAAAAATAATGAGTTAATTAAATATGTGACTCAACTCCTCCGGCTCTATTTTACCTGCATTCTGCCATATGTCACGTTATAGAAGTCTCAGATGATGACTCAGCACATGTTGTTCATTTTAAGAACACTTTCACTGCAGATTTGACAAAATGCAAAGAAGGTACCAATGTGAAATTTCTAAAGACAGCTACAGCACTTGACCTAAGGTTTAAGAATCTGAAGTGCCTTCCAAAATCTGATCAGGACAGGATGTGGAGCATGCTTTCAGAAGTCTTAAAAGACCAACACTCCAATGTGGAAACTACAGAACCCAAACCACCAAAAAAGAAAATCAACCTTTTGCTGGTGGCATTTGACTCAAGATGATGAAAATGAACATGCGTTGGTCCACACTGCTTTGGATTATTAACAATCAGAAGCCGCCATCAGCATGGACCCAGGTCCTCTGGAATGGTGGTTGAAGCATGAAGGGACATATGAATCTTTAGCACACATGGCATGTAAATATCTTGCGACACTGGCTACAACAGTGCCATGTGAACACCTGTTCTCACTTTCAGGTGACATTGTGAACAAGAAGCGAGTAGCATGATCTCCTTCAAATGTGAACAAACTTGTTTCTCTGAGTGATTGGCTGAACAAGAAGTAGGACTGAGTGGACTTGTAGACTCTAAAGTTTTACATTGTTTTATTTTTGAATGCAGTTATTTTTGTACATAATTCTACATTTGTAAGTTCAACTTTCATGATAAAGAGATTGCACTACAGTACTTGTATTAGGTGAATTGAAAAATACTATTTCTTTTTTTTTTACAGTGCAAATATTTGTAATAAAAATAAATATAAAGTGAGCACTGTACACTTTGTATTTAGTGTTGTAATTGAAATCAATATATTTGAAAATGTGGAAAACAGCCAAAATATTTAAATAAATGGTATTCTATTATTGTTTAACAGTGTGATTAATCGCACAATTAATTGTGATTAATGTTTTTAATCAATTAACAGCCCTAGTAGTTTTTTGTTTGGTTCGTTTTTGAAGATGAAAGTATACCCAGGCAAGCAAAGGGATAAGGAAAGCAAGGGGCAGCTGAACAATGTGATCTACTAGCTCTTTGATAGAACACAATACTTTCACTTTTGTTGAGGGTGACACAAAAACAAGCTATGGGGATATGAATATCTTATGGTCACAGTTCCAGCCATGAGTGTGTGCCAGGGATTTCTGGAGAATAAATATCTTCTTACACTGCAGTCTAACTTTTTTTTTTTTTTTTTTTTGGTGCCTGACTTTTCATTCCAATATAATCCACACTTGGTCCTGTTACTGCTGTCGGAACCATGCACATGGACTCCCATTAATTTCAGTGGGACTCCTCAGAGACATAGGGCCCTCTGGCTTGGAGCCAGTTGCAGTATCAAGGCCTTAGTTGCCCAACATAAAGGTATTTTACTTGTCTGATGTACATATAAGCCCAAAACCTGTATGTTCTGACACCCTAAAAGGCATATTTTTTTCTTATGACAGAGTGTTGTGATCCAAAAAACCCTTTCGATGCTTCAGCAACTCTCACTTTAACATTTCTTTCTTTCTGTGTGTGTGTGTGGGGGGAGGGTTGGCGCTTAGGAGAGAGAAAAAACAATGTATTGCTTCAGAAGAGGTCAAGATGCAAAGCCATTCACAATTAGACATCGTGTGAAAAAGAACACAAATCAAATTAACCCAGACCACTTGATGCAGATTGCCTGGTAACCCTGCCATGAAACATGTTTTAAGCATAGTAAAATCTATTTTATTTAGTAAAGGGGATGCCTTGAGAATTGTAAATGATGAATTCTCTTGATTGTACCGGCTTTCTTACTGAAGTCCTCTGGGCCAGCTGCACTTACAGATAATCATTTATTAGTGCAGTTTTTATGCTTTGTCAGACCGAAGGGATTTATTACAGAAGGCTTTGCTGTGGCCATGGTCATATTACCTTGATTAGGCTTGCTTTAAAGGTCATGTAATAGCTATTCAAAATAAGCAATGAATAAGCATTAATATTTCATAATTTTATTTAAAACACAGTATAGACAAAGCCAACATTATTGTTACTTTCCTCATGGCAATTTATGGTTACCTTTCATTTTAATTTTCAACATTTGCATTTCAGATGTAACTTTCTTGACTGTTAATGAGTGAGGCATTGGTTATATTTAATAATCCTATGCATTGCGGTGTCACAGCAGACCAAAAGATAGTACATGCTGTCACATTTTGGATGATAGATTTTATAAAACTCTGTTGCATAAAAATGAACTCTTTTGTGTTCCCTTGCAAGGTTGCCATGGTGACAGAGCATTGATTCATGGGAATTTCATTTTTCTTGGTAATGTTAGACACTGAACCCAAAGCTGCTTCTTTAGATTGTCTTTAAATCTCTTTTTTTTGGCTACGGTATCATTTTGTAGGCAAGGGCTTATGATACTTTTTATTATTTTTATTTTGTCAAAATATCTTATGCTGTGAGAACTAAAATACTAAATGTTTTAACCTCCCAGATGCTAAGTACAGTAGATAATTTCAGTATTTTTTGTTGTATGTGTACCATAGTATTGGCTTGCTTTGTGAACATTTAGCATTTATGGTGCAGTCTATCACATTCTCTAAACTGGTTTGTTGGTTTGTGGGGTTTCTTTCCCTCCTTGGGTGGGGAATATGCGATAGACTATTTTCAAGTGACATCTACAGTTATAAACTAGATTAGAAATGGTGTGACATTTGTTTTTAAACTGAAACTTTGTTAGTTTAATTTTTGATTAAATGTGTGGAAAACCTGTTAGGTTTTGTATGTGAACTTAATTATAAAAGATAAGTTATTTGGGGCAATCATATTGAAATTTATTTTCCTATAATGCATATTTGTTGTACTGAATCAATAAGAAATAATAATGCTGAAACTTCAGTAGATCCTGACATCCATCTATCTATCTATCTATCTATCTATCTATAAACAAAAAAATGGAAAAGCCTTTTCCCTCACCTTAACATATATTTCTGCATATTCAGCTGTGGAGTGTTTTCAGTGCTGATTCAGCCACATCTGTAATATGCTGCAGATACAGCCATCTTTTTGACATTTGGCAGGAGATATCTAAATGAATGTAATGGCACCATTTGGTACTCAGTTGGAGCTACCTAACCATGCTTATGAAATGCATACAAAGGAATATTTTTTCCTGGAGGAAGGATCTCTTGCTGTTTTCATTTGAAAACAGCTAAAAGAAAATAGGCCTCAGTACTAAAGGCCTTTCCTGGGGAAAGTGTTTGAAATTATTATGCATGCTTTTTTGCCCCATTCCTATTAACTATTTTCTCCCAGAGGGCTTGTATTATTTGTTCAAAGCATATAATAGAGACTGGCAAATATGTCACAAACTATTGAACTAATTGAGAATGGGCGCTGAATGAAGTGAGAGCCTTTTTCTAAGTGTTATTGCGTGGTTAAGGGTGGGAAAATACTCAGTGTACTAATTAAATATGCCTTTCCTTTCAGTCCTGTGTTCCATTAATGGTGATCTTGAAACAAAGGGAGATGGAAACAGCCAGAAAATAGCTATCTGGTGGGGGTGCGGAGAAGTGAAACAAAAGAGTATTTTGCAAAATACTTAGAAAAACACAAATGCAGAAAAATAATTACTTTTATAACTTCTCTTGGTAACACTGGCCTGGATCCACAAAGCTACTTAAGTCCCATTTTTAGACATCACTGAGATCCACAAAACTCGTGCTCAGCCACAGTGAAACCCTGTAGGTGCCTAAACTCACTCAGCACCTAAGTGTTTGCAGTAAAAGTTCCCTAGGCACCTAAGCTTCTGCCTCTGAACATGTATGCTGCTGCCTCATGGTAGGCGTCTGGGCACATATCTTCTGTCTTAGCCCCAGATTGATCCATGGGGAAGATAGGGTCTCCTCTGCTTTATTTGCATGCATGACCTGATCCCGCTAGGCATGCTCTGAAGCCACCTAACATTGCACAAAACAGCTGAGGGGAGAGAGGAGAGAGAGGCTGACCTTCCTTATAACCTTTAACTAAGTGGTTAGGGTTCTCACCTGGGTTGTAGGAGACCCCTGGTTCAAGTCCCCTCTCTACCTGCTGAGGAGAAGGGATTTGAACAGGGATATGCTGTCCTCTAATCACAGGGCTATGGGCTATTCTTATGTGTGTCTCCCTCGGACTCTCCTGTTGAAGTTATTCCTCAAAAATAAATAGTTTAATAATTAAATATTAGCTGGGCCATAGAAAGAGTTAAAATCCCTCTGTATAACCCAGCAGTTGCCTGAGAGGTGACAAATACCTGTTCAAATCCCTTCTCAGCCAGCAGAGGAAGGAACTTGAAGTGGGGTCCTGGGTGAGTATTCTAGCCATTGGGCTAACAGTTACAAGGGAGATTTGCCTCTTCCCTTCTCCCCCACCCAACTGTCTTCTGTGGAGTCAGGCGGCTTCTGAGCACACCTGTTGGATTAGGCCCTGCACGTGAGTTACGTGGAGCAGTACCTGTCTTCCCCTGGTTAGTGGATAGTTAGCAGAGATAGATACATCTCTGTAGCCTGGACTTTGATGCTGAACTCTGTGAGAGGGGTGGGGCTTAGCACACATCCCTTTTCTTGGTATCTCCCATTGACTAGCATAAGTGGCTCCCTGCGTAGGGTTTTGGCTTTGTGGATCATGGTCTTGAGCATATCTTTCTCCCCAATTCATTGTATAGGGTGACCAGCCTTTGTGGGTGCAGTGTTGTTCCTGTGATGTAGACATTGCAACAATCAGCAACATAATGCCCAAGTCCCTTTGTAGATCCAGGCCCCTGTATAAGGTTGCCAACTTTCTAACTGCAGAAAACCAAACACCCTAGCCATGCCCCTTCCCTGAGGCCCCACCCCTTCCCCAAGGCCCCCCCCAGCTCACTACATTCCCCCTCCCTCGGTGGCTCATTCTCCCGCCCCCACTCACTTTCACTGGGCTGGGGCAGGGGGTTGGGGTGCGGGAGGGGATGAGGGCTCTAACTGGGGGTGCGGGCTTCAGGGTGGGGCTAGAAATGAGGGATTTGGGGTGCAGGAGGGAGCTCCACACTGTGGAGGATTCTGAGTGCAGGTTGAGGCAGGGGGTTGGGGTGAGGGCTCTGGGTGGGGGGTATGGGCTCTGTGGTAGGGCTGTGGATGAGGGCTTTGGGGTATAGGAGAGGGCTTCAGGTTGGGAGTCTCAGAGCTTGGGGTAGGGGCTCGGGGTTGGAGTGCGGGCTTACCTCGGGCGGCTCCTGATCAGCGGTGCAGCAGGGATAAGGCAGGCTTCCTGCCTGTCCTAGCACCACGCTGCACCCTGGAAATGGCCAGCAGCAGGTCCGGCTCCTAGGTGGGATGGGGGGAGCAGGAGGCTCTGCGCGCTGCTCTCACCCAGAGGCACCCCCCCAGCTCCCATTGGCCGTGGTTCCCGGCCAATGGTAGTGCGGAGCCGGCACTCGGGGTGGGGGCAGCACGCAGAGCCCTGTGACCCCCCCCAACTAGGAGCCGGATCTGCTGGCCACTTCCAGGGCACAGTGCAGTGCCAGGCAGGACAGATAGGGACTATCCTGCCTTAGCCCTGCAGCACCGCCGACCGGAGCTGCCAGGGTCCCTTTTTGACCAGGCGTTCCAGTCAAAAATCAGGCACCTGGCAACCCTACCCCTATACTAAGGGTCTGTCCTATTCCCAATGAAATCTTTCACTCTGTGAGAATTTCAGCCCTTTGCAGGTGTCCAGCACAAGTGAGATTTAAGTGGGCCACAAGCTTTGTACTGGTCCTTGATGCAGGGCTGAATTTCAGCCCAAAATGGGAGTAGGCTTGGGTCTGGTGGACAATTTTCAAGAGTTCAGCTCCCATTGTGACCCCGATTTCCAGAGTTACAAAACTGCTGAGTATTTCCAAAACTGTTCCTAATGCATATGCTTTTCTCTCTTAATACAATGATCTTTAAACAGATGTTTTTGTGGTGTAAGTTTCTTCACTACATTTTGCCTTCTGGAGGATAGATATGGTACCACTTACAGATTCTTAATCTACAAAATCTTCACCCAAGTGTGTGAGGGTTTCTTAACAGATAAATATTTATCTGATGTGAAATTTATTAAGCTAATGTCATCTAAGGTAATGCTATTGTTATGTCTCCTACATACCTCCCTAAATGACTTAAGTTTCTAACATGTTCCTTCATAGAATCCCTCATCTTTTTTATTATGACTGCTGCCATTGGGTGGTTGAGTTTGAGTTGTTAGTTCACTTTTTGTAAAGATCATTAATTACCACAGTTAAAAGTGGCATTGAATTGTAACAGTGCTAATTAGTTGTAGCAATTATTCACTCTGCAGCTGTGCAAAGGTAAAAAAACAGTGGTCAGTTCTTGCAACCCTTGAAATCAATGGAAATACTCAAGGTAGTAAAGTTAATTATGTAAGTATTTTTTTTTAGGATTGGAGTCTAAGCCCTTAAACAGAAATAATATTTGCTATGCCTGCTCTAGAGATGGGTGATAAACCCAAACCATGAATATATAACCATGTGAAGAACCTAAGGTTCTGAAATATTAGTTTATTAGCTAATGGTTTGGTTCTTCTGGCTGTGGTCTGAAATACCAAAATGCTGATCCTTTGTCACTCTCGAACTGAAGTGGGGAAGTACAACCATTCCCTTGACTACCTTGTCCATAGTCCACAGTCCTCCCCAGAACTGGACTTCCCTGGTATCTTGTATCAAGGAAGCATCAGGTGTCTTCAACGTCTCTCAGCGTATGCAGAGGGTAACCCTCTTTCTGCCTGCAGCTTTCTAGGTAGCACTTGTTAGCCAGCTATCCCTGCTCATAAGGAATACCATAAGTGACACAGATAAGTGGCCCTCCTCGTCTGCAACCTCAGTCCCAATGGAATCATCCTCAGGAGCCAGCCCACCCTGCAGCAACAGAACACGGCCTCTTACAGTCCCACTGCTATAGCCATTTAGCCCTATATGACAGGTGATTGGTGTATCAGCAAATCTACAAAACACAAGTAATAATGAAGGTAGGAGATGGAAAACACTTTAAAGTGCTATTTTAAACAAAAAAAGATCAGTGAGGGCCCCTTATCCTGCCAGTTCCATGGAACAGCATGACTTTAAGGAATCTTCTCCTGAAACAGTTTAAGGGTTTTTTTTGTTTTGTTTTTGTTTTTTTCAGTATAAATCAGTATCTCTTATAGCTGGAATTACTGTTTACCCTGACTCGTGGTTACACTGTCCTTTTAGATCTAGCAAGCACGATGCATTCCTGGAATAAGTCTGCTTATAGAAGCGTATCCATCTTGGCTTACTGTTACTGAATTTCTTACTGTGTCTCCTTGCACTGTGTATGAGTCTGCTGCTGAGTGTTGATCCTAGGCATGATCCCCTGCTCTCATTGAAATCAGTGAGAGTTTGTCTCTGACTTCAATGGAAGTAGGATAGGCATTAAACTGCAGCTCTTCCTGTTTCTGAAATTAGCAAACAAGATCCTCTTCATTTAAGCAGATGTTTGTGTGCTGTGGTAGATCATTACAATCATTCAAGTCTGGTTTTTATCCACACCACTCTCCTTTCCCATGAACAAATATTGTCAAAACAAGTATTAAAGTTTGCAGCTTATTACCTTGAATAAAATTCCTATTTGGTAACCAATACCAGGACTACCACTCTTAGTATGCAAAGAGTCTATTAATTACATTGGAGTATCAATATAATCACTGTGCTGATTCACTAAAGTGCATCCATGATTTTTTTCCTGAATAGCAACAACACCCTTAAGGTTTGTTTTTTTTTAAATACAGTGATGTGGGATCCTCCCCTCCGCCATCTTCCATGTCTGACAAAGTGAATGCCAATTTCACTTTTAAATTTTACAATAAACTAATCTTTCACTACTATACATGTGCATGAATGTGTGAGATAGGAGTATGTGAGAATGCTGTTATAAACTCTTAAGGGGCACTCAATCCTGGCTACTTCGTTTATTTTATTTTTTTAATTCATTTCATGGAATTGCTTTCTAAGACACAGGACATGTATATATCTTACAGCTCCTTTATAAGATTACTTTTACGCTAGAATTGACCAGGAAGTGAGACTTGAAAGATTGTTTTTTATGGCGTTGAAGGCTTGCAAAGAACTGCAGTGCATGTTTGCTCTCTGAACCAACATGGTCCTCATGCATTTATCTGAAGCTGGTTCAGGTAGTGAAGCAAACCAATGCCAAATAGGAAGGATAAAAATTATCCTTATTTCTGTTGGCAAAATCACTGAACATTTCGATTACAGGGTGTAAGAGTGACCTGCCATCAGATATTAGGTGTCCGATTTTAATCTCAGGAAGGTGATTTATAAATTCTTTTATCTAACCTTAAATTCTGAGCAATCCAATTGGTTCACTATGGGGGAAAAAAGCTAGACAGAAAATGACTCTGGGCTAAATCCATGTAGTTATTACTTCTGTGTTATGCCTTTATTTTGTCATTGGGCAGACATTACCAAGTTACTCTTTATTGAGAGATAGGGGAGAGAGTACCTTAGGAAAGAGACTGAATTACTTAAGTAATACTGAGAAAAGCTAATAAAAATAATACACAGCTTTCTTCATTGTTTTCCTCTGTGCCTAAATGTTGTTGACTCCTTTTGTCAAAAGGCAATGACCATAAATTTCACAATTCAGTAATGATCAAATCTACGTCCCTTTAGAGTCAGTGATGAGACTTCAAGGACAAAAGTTTCAAGTTCTCAGCACCCACAATTAGGGATAGGGTTTTTCCCCCCACAAAAAAAGTACTCAGCATTTAGCACTTCTCATTGTAACACTGGTGATGACCAGATTTTCAAAAGACCTCCCCACCCTATATGCTGGCCCCATCTGAAAATTTGTCCACTTATTGTGACACTTCAGTGGAAGACAGGAGGCCTGAGTGGTTTTCCTGCCTATGTAATCTTGTGCAAGTGCCTTAATCTTTCTCCTCATCCATTTCCTCATTTTAAAATGGAGTAAATTCTGAGAACCACTGCCCAGGTTTCTGACTTCTCCTGGCCTTGGCTGTCAGCAAGTCACCTAGAAGAATTCATAAGGTGATCAGCCAGATCACCACATGCATGGCCATATCACCACATGCATCTCTCAGGACTTGCCTACATGACAAGTTAGTGTGTGGCAAGCTAGAGCACTGTAGATTCGCACCCTGGCTCGATGCGCTGTAACTCACTATGTAGACAAGTCCTCAGGCACTGCATTGGTGGGGCTCCTATGAGTTTACCCCTGTCTTCCCCAGGGGTAAGTTTCTGCTGTCACAGCATCCTCATAGAAAACAGAAGTAGCATATTGCACCTGAACACCTGCTGGGTAAATCAATCCTAGTATTACTTGTCTTACACTTACCTCAGAGGGTTATGAGACTTAATTCATTAATGATTGTTTGATATTCCCTGGTGGAAGATACTATATGGTATGTGCAAAGTGTTATAACAGCCTTATTCTGTTGCTCAAGGGAGAAAATATAGTTTGTTTACATTTGCACGGCCGCCTGCAGCTCCCAGTGGCCGCGGTTCGCCCACCACTGTTATCTTGTCTCACTGATAACCAGGTATTTCAGAAGTTGTTTTATCTTGATTTATCTGCTTCATTTAACTTGGATGAACTTAAGGATCATGAGGGGCTTTACTTATTTCTTATGTTGACCAACACAAAAAATTAGTCACTATTGAGAGCTATGCTGTCCTATCAACTGTGCTCTGATTCAGGCCTTGCTAGAGTGCTAGAGGAACTGCATGTTTTTATTATTATTATTTTTTTACTGTTTGTTAATCTTGAAAAAATATTTTGTCAAGTTGGAGCCAGAGTTTTGGCTAGTGTAAATGGGGCTTCACTAACTTATACTAGTTGAGGATCTGTTGTACACGATCTGTTCTAACCTATTTCCAACTTATCAGTGTTAACCTACATAGTCTTTTTTTGATGAGGATAAGAATTAGGTTTCTTAGCCTCCAGTTTCTTTTAATAATGTGGTAAACTAAATGTGATCAGATCATCGCTTTCCTCCACCTTGAGAGTATCCCCTAGTTACATTAATTTCTGCCGCTGTTGGGTCTTGATATGATTGTGCGTATTTGTATTACCACAAACTAAGATGATCATTCTTTGTATCTTTATACTGACATGTTGGCATAGTTCCTGTAAGGTACTTGTTGTTGCAGTGAGTTTGGTGTAAATTAAGTAGGTTCAGAATGATGCTACCAGGTTCCTAGAAAGCGTGAGAAGGAGGCATTCTGAACATGATGCTGAAACAGCTGCATTGGTTGCCTGCTAAACAATGCACTTCTTTCAAAACTACTTCATTTGTGTTCAGAAGGCCTTGGTTCAGCACATCTCGCTGATCATTTAAACCTTTAGATTAGAGCAGGTTAAAAAATAATTTCCATCCCATAGGAAATTCCAAGATTTCAGAGTATGGTTTTGTCCACAACTGGGACAAAAAGTCATAATTTCAGACACCCGCACCAAAGGATAAGAGGAGTCCCACCACTGCAGCATGCTACTTCAGCTCACAGAACACCCGCCAAATAACCTGTTTGGAGTTTTAGCTTCCTGGCTAAAAGTTGGGGGAGGAGGTGAATGTGAAGTGGAGCTCAGGAGCCAACTGAGCTGCTCTGATTTCTCCTCCTCCTATGCCTGAGAAGAAAGCAGGTGTAAATTAAAGCAGCCCCTGAGTATTCATGAAAACAGTCAGTTATCCTACAAGCTTAGTGAACTTCACACACATAGTTTGAAAGTTGAACCAGGAGTGTGGTATTTGTATTTATTGCACTTCTGTTTAAAATGTTTCAGTCTTCCAATCAGAGAGGAGAACCTAATCCATGTGACTTAAGTGACCAGTTCCAAAGTATTATTAGCAAATAGGCAGTGAACAGTTTGCAAACAGTCTAGTCTTAAAATTCTCTCTCCTGACTATTTGTCAAAAACATTACAGTAAATGGATATATGGGGGGATGGGGAACTTACTAGTTTCGGTTCAGGAATAATTCATTAAGCAAACAGAAGTATGGTCCTGAGCCTGCATTGAGATCTGCATGGGACGGGCCCCTGTGGAACCCACTGACTTCATGTGGGCATCATATGAGCGCAGGGGTGTGTCTGCCCCTGTGGGTCTTATTGCAGAATCAGGATCTATATTTGTTGCTAACAAATGATAGTCCAACCAGAGCATTTTCATGGTATATTAACAAATGCACTATAGTATACTTCCTAAAAATGATGAAATCACAGTAATGTGAGAACTTGCTGCAGCATCTATTATATTTTTTGCTGAAAGGCAAGGGCTACTAACTTCTTGTGCAGATTTTATCATTTGAACTCTAGTGAAGTGTGGCTTAGTGAGATTCTATTATGTTGGGAGTTGTGACACCTGGGTTAAGGTGTATATAACAAGTTGTGTATGCTTCATTTTATAGGCTTCTAGAGATTATGTACCCGATGGGAAAATGAAAAGTCAAATCCTATAACCCAGTCTGACATTGACCTTGCACTTCAGGGACAGTTATTATATAAGGATGAAATGTTCTCAAGCTATTTCTCCATGGCAGTAGGCTCAAACAGTTATCATTCAACAGAACACACACATGACTTCCTGTTCAAGCACTTTATTTCTGAAATAAAGCCACTGGAGAGAATCCTGTTCTCTTCTTATAAACCCATTGTACATCTCTCCTCTTTAATGCCCTTTTAGTTCTATTGATGTACAGCAACTGAGAGAATGTAATGACTGTGGACATCCAATTAATCTTTTCATCATGGCGGGAAGAGATACATTTTCCCTTTCAGTATTTGAATATTGTTGGACTCTTACTCTCTCAGCTGAAGGTGTGAGGGAGGGTATTACACGATGGCTATATCATTTAAAAAAAAACCTTATGTACCATATATCTGTACCTTGAGCATTGAAATGGATGAGTGCATTGTTGTGTAGTTAGGATTTGTATAGGATATATATAATTTAGTCTTTTCTTTATTTATTATATTGAATAACATCATGATTGGAGCAGTACATATATTTAACACTTAATTTCCAGTTGTAAGACTGAGAGAACTTCCATTTAACTAAAACCTATGTTCAAGTACCCTGTAATCAAAATCTGATCCCTTGTGCCTGTTCATGCAGAATTACAAAGGTTCTCCCCCCTCCCCCAGAATATAACACTGTTTATGTCCTAGGCTGCTCCCAGAGAAAATCTACATGGGGACAAAAAGGATGTAGCCTGTGGTTTTTCAAGGTCTTTAAGGATTGAAGTAATTAATCTGATGTATGTTATAATTATTTCTAGCTACCAAAATAGAAAGTATTATGGAGCTATTTTTTCTAGTGCCAAAAATGCAAATGCCAGCAGTGAGGTCATTGCAAATGGTTTCCAGGAAAATTCTATGTGTTAACCCTTCACTAAGGGCCATGTAGTGCCATTGATTTATAGTTAGGACTCTCCACAGAGTTCTATTAGAAAATTGATAGCAAAATATGGCCCTCTCTTTGGAATATCTTCTATAATTAGAATAACTGGTTCATTAATTTATAAGGTAGGCTAAGGAAGAGAACTGGTACAGTTTTTCTGTTAGTTTACCTGATATATAGTACAGCAGACTGCAAATTATTTTCAAGTATAAAGGATTTGAAACCTATTTGTATGACATCTGAGTTCAATAAGCATCATCAGTGTTCAAGCATTTGTCTCTGTCTTAAAAAAAGTATCGTAATTCTAAATGTATATTTAAAAATACATAACTGTCATTTGCTTCCAATGAATGGCCAAATTGCTATTTTGGAGACTCTAGTCATGGGATGTTCTTTTTTGTGGCAGAAGGACAGCAGAATGTTTCCTTGGTGTGTGTCCTTTGGCAATTCTCAAAAAAGCTTTGGGAACTGGAGATGGCAGCCATGATATGTGGTGGGATGGGCCTCCAACAGAAAACTGGTAGTCTCCTACATTTCCTTGTGGATCACCACATTCTCTCAGCCTTCAAAATAAATAGTAACTCACATTTACCAAACAGAGTTCAGACCCTTGCAAGAAAAAGTAGCTGTGTGCATAGAGCTATGTGATGTCAACTATGTCTGCCAATATGTATAACATAATACTTTTCTCCTAATTTGGAGATCTACTGCCAGAAACCATACTGCATCCAGGGCTGACGAGCTAGGCCTTTTTAGAAGATAGCAGTTTTTGGGTAACCAATGAGGGGACTTTTAAGACTTTTAAGACTGCTTTTGTATATGAAGGTGTAAATATGGGGTAACTATAATGATTTCACCTGTGTTACTGACAGCAGAATTTTCTCCTCACCCTCCCTTGCGTACCTGCTATTCTAAACTGCCACCTAAACCCAGAATGTGATCCCAAATGTCATCCTAGATGTATGAATGTGTATCAGAAATGTCTTGATCCTCTTGATATTTCTGCAACAAGGAGTCTGGTGGCACCTTAAAGACTAACAGATTTATTTGGGCATAAGCTTTCGTGGGTAAAAACCTCACTTCTTCAGATGCATAGAGTGAAAGTTACAGATGCAGGCATTATATACGACACATGGAGAGAAGGGAGTTACTTCGCAAGTGGAGAACCAATGTTGACAGGGCCAATTCAATGTAGTCCATTCCCAATAATAGATGAGGAGGTGTCAATTCCAGGAGAGGAAAAGCTGCTTCTGTAATGAGCCAGCCACTCCCAGTCCCTATTCAAGCCCAGATTAATGGTGTTAAATTTGCAAATGAATTTTAGTTCTGCTGTTTCTCTTTGAAGTCTGTTTCTGAAGTTTTTTTGTTCAATAATAGTGACTTTTAAATCTGTAATAGAATGACCAGGGGATTGAAGTGTTCACTTACTGGCTTTTGTATGTTACCATTCCTGATGTCCGATTTGTGTCCATTTATTCTTTTGCGGAGGGACTGTCCGGTTTGGCCAATGTACATGGCAGAGGGGCATTGCTGGCACATGATGGCATATCTAACATTAGTAGATGTGCAGGTGAATGAGCCCTTGATGGTGTGGCTGATGTGGTTGGGTCCTCTGATGGTGTCGTCAGAGTAGATATGGGGACAGAGTAGGCAACGAGGTTTGCTACAGGGATTGGTTCCTGGGTTGGTGTTTCTGTGGTGTGGTGTGTAGTTGTTGGTGAGTATTTGCTTCAGGTTGGGGGGTTGTCTGTAAGCGAGGACTGGCCTGCCTCCCAAGGTCTATGAGAGTGAGGGATCATTTTCCAGGATAGGTTATAGATCGTGGATAATGCGCTGGAGACGTTTTAGCTGGGGGCTGTATGTGATGGCCAGTGGTGTTCTGTTATTGTCCTTGTTGGGCCTGTCCTGTAGTAGGTGATTTCTGCCTTGTCCTTTGGAACTGGGAGTAACCTGACTATTGTGATTTTTGGTGTAAGGGACCATCTATCACAAAGGCAGGCTTGCCTGGGTGGCAAGATAGACTGGCATGCCCAAGCGGACTATCTATGACTCCCTGTTAAGGCTGTTATAATGCTTGAGAAGTTCACACTTGTTACTTGGTTGGTGAAATCTAATTATAAAACACACAACCAGTTTGGGGTTTGTGCCCTAGCTTATAACAGTGTGCCTTGAGGGTGGCACCCACGTCCGTGAGCCACTCTAGACAGCTTGACAATTACAGAGTTAAACCTCAGGGCTATTATATGTAAAACCCTGATAAATGGAGGTTAAAAATTCCCAGTCAGTTTTCAAGGAGAGAACACTATACACTCTTTGTGTACAGTAAATGTTTGTTTTACTAACATATCCTAAACAGTATAAAATATTGTAAATAACATGTGAAATAGTATGAGTAACTTTTAAACAAAGCTATTAGACAGTAAATCTACTGGTGTTCCTTATACACACTCTCCACTTTGTTTCTGTTACAAACATTCAACTGTAAAGTTTTTACATCATAGTTTTCTGTATTTTAGCACACATCAAAACAAAATCCCCTCTGATCTTCTCTGAGATGATTTCCTATGTATATAGTGCGACCATATTATGAAGTGTGTGTCCCCTGGACTCTTCAGAGCTTTCTTTTTTTCTGGGGGGAGGGATAGTTCAGTGGTTTGAGCATTGGCCTGCTAAACCTAGGGTTATGAATTCCATCCTTGAGGGGGCCGTTTAGAGATCTGGGGCAAAAATCTGCCTGGGGATTGGTCCTGCTCTGAGCAGGGGGTTGGGCTAGATGGCCTACTGAGGTCCCTTCCAACTGTGATATTCTGTGATAAATGGTAGCATCTCAGTCCTTCTAAACACTTCATGACCCTGTCAGCAAACAGGCTGGAGAATGCCCACAGCCAGCAACATTCCTGCTCTTAGGTTAAGAACTCACTGGTCCTCTCAGTTGCTGGTAAAACAGAAATCTGTAGCCTGTACCCAAAATGGGACAGGGATCAGCATATGAAATATCTATTTCCTGGATCTCTATAAGGCTTTTACTCTATAGGATACCATCTTCTCCCCATTAGCTCAGATAAGTCAGGCAAGAATTCACAAACTCTTACCTTGCTAAGTGCTGCTACATTCTCTCACTCTGAGACAGAATCCCAGTTTAGGGCCATTAGCTGATAGCTAAAGTTAAGTTCCACAGGTTCTCTAACCCCTATAGGTAACAAATGCCCTTACCCCCCACCCCTTCCTCTAGGTACTTAAAGCACATTGTGGTGGATCAAACATTACCCAAATTGAGGGCTTCTCTCATAAGTAAAGCTGGAATAGCACTGTATCCAAGTGGTACAGGAACTGGAACTCACAGTAGGCATGCCTCTTGATCCTGTATCGTTCAGCCCCTGAGTCCACAGCACTGTCTCTAAAACCTCTATTTATAAACTTTCATGCTTGCGCTCTGATTGGCTCAGATCTCAAAAGGTGTGTGCGACCTGCCAGGTGGTTGTCTGCAATGAACATTTTGTATACAGCCTCAGAACGGGTACTGAGCATGTTGGACAATTCCTACACCCTGTTCTAGAAGTTTCTGGGTTATCCTAAACTGAGCTGTCCTGCCCTGCTCTGTGCATGTGTGCAGAGACAGAATATCTAACTAGGATCCATGTCTCCTCCCCACTGCTTCTCTCCCCCTCTGCAGGGAGAAACAAAGTCAAATGCTGCAGTATAAAGTGTGTGGGCTACAGTAGCATAGAAGGGAGAGCAGCCAGGTAGGTAGGAAGTGGGTGGGCAAGGGTGGAGAGTGTGCAAAGCCTTGGCTCCTGCCTTACACTTCCACGAGACACCAGCCAGCACATCTGTTTTGGTGTACAGAGGAAACCAATTTGCACCATGTAAAAGGCTGGTTCAGAGGGCTCTGTGTTTAATTTATTAGAACAGCTGCTACCCTATTCTGAGCAAGGAGGGAATCTGGAACCAAACTGTGATCTTCTGTGTCATGAGTCAGTCCCTGATCTGCTCCTGGGGCATACAGCTGTGTGCTGTTTTTTACTCTGTGCTTGTGGTAACTCTGTGATCGAGCAGTTTTTGAAGATGTTAGCAAGGTGATATTGGAATTTTTTTTATAAACACATTTTATCCAAATGTAAAACTGATTTGATACACTGGATTTAAACAGCACAGGTTTATCATCAACTTTATACTTTTTGCTTAGTCTGGGACTCTGTGTGTGGAATTAAGGTATTTTTCAGATGTTGTGACTGTCACTAAAGGTGTACTCTGAAACAAACTTTGTACATCAGTTTAATAATTATTTGAAGCCACTCCCTTCCATGAAATGTATTGTCAGTTCAGCATTGTGTTTCATAATCTGCCATAAATCTTTGACGTCCAGCCCTCTAGGATGAAGATGGAATGGAAATAGTTTTAGATTACATACTATACGATTTTTGATTTTTGCAAAAGCAAATGAAAGTTATGAACCATGGAGTACAGTTGCTTACCAGACACTGTGCTAAATGAAAACATTCAGTACTTGATCTTTCTGCCACATATAGTTACAAACTGACTTGTCTGTATTGTAAAACCTCTCAATGTAGTCCTGCAGAATTTTGTCCCATTCAAAAATACTGTTTGTGTGTGTGTCCACATAAGTGGCCTTTTAACTCTCTCTCTCAGTTATGAATGTTATTCCTATCAGAACTTTAATCAGGTTGGCCCATAATGTGTTTCCTTGCTTTGCATGTCATCAGACTTCAAGAGTTTTTCATGTTTAATTATTAATTGCTGACCAATACAAGGATTTCATAATCCATATGGTCATATTTTTTTCCAGAACTGTATGTCCTCAGCATCAGCAATTTCTACCTTTGTGGTTAAAGTAACTGTACCATGTGAAACAGCACAAAGTAAACTTCTAAATGAATTCTGTGATATGCAATTAATTTATTGAGGGTAGAAATTAACACTTGTGGTATGAATGAATATATATGTGAGGCGAAGGGTAAAAGGTTAGATTCTCCAAATGGATCCATGCAGATGCAGCCTGGCTCCTGTTCAAATCCCTTTGGAAAATCCAACCCTACACTTTTAAATGACTGGCTTCAAAAATGCATCTGCACACTTTTTTGAATCTGCAAATGAATTTTAAGTATTAGCATTGGTTACACTTGCGAGGGGCTAGACTTGATTATCTAGTATTTATTTATCATCAGCTATGATGCTATGTGTGAACACTGATTTGACATTTACTCATATTATGATCCTCATGCTGCCATTTCTGATGCCTGGAAAACTGGTATTGTAGTTCCTCTAAATCCACAGCAATTGATGAACACTGAGTTTAGACACACCATGATAAATTAGTTCTCAACTGATTCATGTAATCCAAGTGCACGTAGCATAAGAAGTTATACTATTACACTGAAGTCCTGAGGTTAAATTCCACACCAAGACATGAGTATGAGACCTACCAAATCAGAATCAGGCCTCACTGTAAATTGTGAGTCAAATGGAGATCAATCTTGTGGTCTTTCAATACCTGGCAATAGTATAAGATGAGTAGTGAAGAATGGAACTTTACTTGCTTTAGTCATATCTAATGACTAGTTAAAGATAAAATATTATGTGATAGTCATAGTCCAAGGAGGGGGAAAAAATCTACCTGTCACCCTACCCATGCAAGGAATGTTCTCATAAAAACTGTATCGACTATCTTGAATGGAAGCACTTGTTCATACTTTTTAAAAAAAAATCTGTAATATAAGTTTGTGAATGTCTTCCTTGGGAAACAATTAGCCTTACATTGCTGGCAAGGTCAGTGTAATCCCTGTATCTCTGCCAAGGTTAGGGTGTACTCCAAAGTATCAATTGCAAAAGCTAAACCTGGGGAGGAGTGCAATTAAACAGCAAGAAAAATTGAAGCCTCTTTTCCGTAACTCAGTGGAGCTGTCCATTCATTCCAGAGCACACTGGTTTCCAAGGCTTGGCCCTCTTTGGACACTGACATCTCCTTTTCTATCCAAAGAATATGATTTTTAAAAGGGGTTCCACATAGACCCTGCAACTTTTCTATATAAACAATGCAAAAATCAGCCTGTTTTAATTGATAATACTTCCTTTCTCCCACTATTAAGATTGTAAACTCTTTGGGGCGGGGACTTCCTGTGTGTTTGTATAGTGCCTAGCACAGCATGGCACTGATCTTGGCAGGGAGCCCATGTGCGCTAACATAATACAAATGATGAATAATATATTAAATGCCTCATACATTCTTCTAATGTTTGTGTATTCCTTCTTCTGTACAATTACCTGTGCCTGTGCTTTTAAATATGCTATTTTACTAGTGACATTTTCTCCAGTATTGTTTTTAAGGAAATTTAATATGACAAAAGATCAAACAAGTTATTTTCTCATGTTGAGTGAATCATCCATTATTCCTGATCCCTTTGTTTCATGAACAATAATTTCAGCCCTTTAACCTTAGAGCAGAAGATAAATGTAGTAAATTATTTCGTCCTCTGCTAACAGAAAAGTCTGACAAGTCCCATAACTGATTTTGGACCTTTAGTAATGGCTCCTTTCCTGGACCCTGTTCACTCAGAAAAGGTTAAATGTTAGCAAGGAAAAAGTACTCCATGCTTGAAAACAAAGATGAAATTGTGCTCTTGGTTTCTCTGTGAGATGAACAGTACTTAAGAAACCGTAATAGAGATATTTGACTGAGATTTTTATTTTTATCAAAGACGTGTGCTTCATTTTTATTGTTTTGGAATTTTTAAAATGGAGCGTTTGAGTTGCGTGTAACATTCCATTTGAGAAAAGATTATAAATATAAGAAGGATATGTGAATACCTCATTGGAACTGTTCTGCAATAGTACTATTAATAACTGTGCTTCTAATAAAGTGTAGCTATATTTTTAGTTAAACCTGAAGAACAATTACAAATTATCTGTGGTTATGAGAGGAAAAAAGGCAATTAAGCTGTGAAAGCAGCAGCAATATACGTTTAGTTCCATCCCATTGCAAACTCAAGAGCCCCTTCCTGTATACACTTAGGCCTAGTTTTACTGGTTTAACCGTTAGGGGTTGATTTTTTTTTAACAGATTATAGTTATATTGGCACAATCCTAGTGTGGATGCAGTTATACCTTTATAAAGGGGCTTTATATTGAATAATCTCCTACACTTATGGGAAAACTATACCAGTACAAGCACTTATATCCTGATAAAACTGCTGTAACTAAAAGGAGTTCTAGCACCAACCGTAAGTTTAAAGTACAGGTCTGTTGCATCTTAGGCACATTTAACATGTGCGATTTCAGCTTTACGCGGTCGGCAAAAACAAAACCTCAAAAAAGAGAAAAATAACAATTTAAATACTGTTTCTGTGGTGCGGGTGATTCCGCCCGCCATTACACTCAATGTAATTTTGACTATACGTGATTTTCGCTTTAGGCGCTGACTGCGTAACCCCAGCGTAAGATGAGACAGACCTGTATAGCTTTTTATGTGTAGACAAGGCTTAGCATAAGTAATTTTGTTTGCTGGGTTAGGTGTATCTAATAGCATAGTAATTAAGAATTGTTCCCCACTTGGGAAACTTGTCCAAAGCCAAAAATATCTGTTGGAATCCAAGTTAGTACTGGAGACTCAGGAATTCCTAACTCTCACTCTTCTGCTTAGAGCTGTCCAATCATCCATCTCTGAACTCTACCATTCTTTCTTTCCTGAAAACAAAACAAAAACCTATGTCCACAAACTGATAAATGCTAGGCATACCATCAAAGCAGGGAAACAGATTCCCTATTTGATATCCATTTGCAGATTTTCAAATGTAAAAGGTAAGGTATAAGTTAAGAAGGCAACGTCAGATTTTTTATGCCCACTGAGGACATGGCCTTAAATTGCTTGGGCTTGGTTGGCTTGTGTCATAACCTCAGTGATCTTCTTCAACATAAAGAACTTAATTGAAGAAAAAGATTATTTTTTTTACTACCCAGTTAGATGTTGTAGTTGGAGTTATTTTCCCTTGATACATGGATGTAGACTGGAAACTGTTTGTAATACTTTATTTTAAAAAATCATTATAAATAGGAAGCAGTTTAAAAACTCTACTAGTTGTTTTAATGAAAAATGATGGATCTGTTGCAAGGATGCCCAAGATAAGGTGATCATTAACGTGAGACAATCGACCTTGTCAAAATGGAGTGCCCTTGGTTTTGCCTAGGGATTTTTCAAATTCTAGTGTGGTCAATTATCTCCTGATAATGACCAATTCATCAGGTGCTAGTGCTTAATTAATCATTTTTACTGTAGGAAGGCTGTATTTAAAAAGTGTACAAGTTATAATAATTTATTCCGGCTCACTTCATTTTGAAAGCAACAAAATTAAAGATAAATGTTAACCTCACTTTGCCTACTTTTCCTTTCAGAAATAAATCACACAGAGATGCACATCAACCACTTTCAGTGTGGCAAGTCTGAGGTTATCCTTTTTATATATAAATTGCCATTCTACAGCAGAAACACTAGTTTAACACAAATTTCATTTGTGTTACACTTTTCATTCTATCACTCTCCTAAAAGAAATCTAATTGGGATAAAAAGAAAGACACAAGTTAAAGGGGAATTCTCTAATAAAATGGGTTCCAAAACTTAAGTTCTATAAAAAATAAGCTCTTACAAATCATAGCTAGTAGAAGTATTTCTCATGACATTTTATTTTAATTTCAGTGAAAACGAGGCTTTTTATAACTTGTGAACAAATAAAAATTTCCTCTGTAATATTTATAATACAAATCATAGAATCATAGAATGTTTTATACACACACACACACACACACACACACACACACACACACACACACATTCTCACATACTCAGCACTGTAGGCCAGATTCTGCTCTCTTACCTTACTGGTAATGTACAATAACTTCATTGATGTTGGTAGTGATCTCATGATTAAACCACAGTCGGGGAGGTACTTAAGTGGGCCATTAGGGGCTAAATCCAGAAAAGGACTTAGGGTCAGTGTTGCAATGCCTAACTTCAGGTGTCTTCCACCCAGTGGAATCTATAGCCCTGACTTTGGGCTCCCTGTACAATACATGAGGAAAGTTAGGTGCTTAAGAATGGGATTCACAAAAGCCAGGATGTTGTGCATGGAGCCTAAGCTAGCTGATGGGAAATGCTGAAGAGAGGGTTGTGGCTTAAACCCCACCCCCAAAGGGAGTTAGGTGCCTTCTCTCAGGATTTGCAGTTGCCAGCCTTTTCTTGCAAAAAACAAAACAAAACTGCTGAAGATCAGCTGATGCTGCTTTATACCCTCTATTCCAGTGGTTAGAGCACTCACCCACGATAAGGAAGACCTGAGTTCAAATCTCCACTCTGCCTGATTCAGAGCAGGGACTTTGAATTTTGGTCTTCCACCTCCCAAGTGAGTGCCCTAATCACTGGACTATGGAGCATTCTGGGGTGGATCTCTCAATCTTTCCTGTTGAAACTGTTTCACTTTGTATAAACTCCTTAAAATTCATTGGAGCAGGGAAGAGAACCTGACTCTTCCACAATACAGGGAGTCCCCAATCACTGAGCCATAGAGTCAATTTCATTTTCTCTGGTCCTGCTGGGGCTTAGATGACAAATTCTGAATATAGTCAGGAATTAAATGGCTCTGCATATGCCCACTAGTAGAAAATTAGGTATCTAGGAGACTTCACTGTTGGAAATCTAGCTGTCTAGGGACTTCAGGCACTTAGAGGGTTAGGTGGCAGCTGAGCAGGGGTTCTGAGGATCTATGTTTTGGGTGCCTAAAGTAGCAGTTAGGCACCTAAATCTCTTTGTGGATCTAGCCCTAAGTGTGTATTGAGTGACCATAGTGTCTTGTCATCCTATTAGTGCAAGGACTGTGAATAATTGTTCCTAGTCCTTGTGTGGAATGTGAGATGGGGAAGGTTCCTTGAATCCTGCCTTACTGACTTCCTTCCTGTGCAGAGGCCTGTTGCAATGTGGCCCTTAATGTTTGCACAATCTCCATGAGATCTTCAGATGGAAGGTGATCTACAAGTGCTGCATAGTAACTACAGACTAATATATATTCATGTCTCTCACAGTGCAGCAGATGCCACCACATGACATGTGTCCTCTGTGACACTCAGATAATCAAACTATTACCACTAAATAGTGTGCTGTCATCCTTAAATGAAATTTTGCACTCTTCATTTGCATCCTTAAGTGAAATTTTGTGCTGGGAGTGAGCACAAAAGACCAGCATATAAGGGTAAAAAATATCTAAACTGACTACTTCTGGTACATTTTGATGCTTTGTCTCATGCCTGGTGGGTGGAGAGTCTTACCATCTATATACTAAATAAACAACAAACCAAACTGTTAACTCTAAAAGTTCCCCAGGACTCCCAGTTGCTATTTTGCACAACACAACAGGCCTTCTCTTTACACTAAGCATCTTCTTCACATCTTTCAAAAAGTGTTAAGAGGGTACACTAAGGTTTCAAGATGATGAGGGGGGTGGGGAAGAGAGGCCTTGTCTACACTAGAAAGGATTTGCCAGTATATTTGTACTGGCAACCCCTGTTGGAGATGCAGCTACACTGGCAAATGAGTTCTGTTGCCGGTATAGGTAGTACTAGTTCTCCAAATGAAATAAGCTATAGTGGCAAAAGGACTCTTTTTGCTGGTATAAATTGCATCTCCACTAGGGCTTTTTGCCAATTAAAAAATAGACATAAAGAATCACACCTCTAAACAATGTAGTTGTGTCAGCAAAATTTCCAGTGTAGAACTGGCCTGATTGAAGTATTTGGGAAGTAAACTGGCATCAGAGCTGAGGTCTGCATAGTGGAGCAATGGGGTTACTTCAAAAGTATGCTGGTCTCTTTTTGGTGTTATTTTTTTGTTTGTTTGTTTTTAAATGTGTGAGATCATTAACTGCAGTATTGCGACGTCTGACGTTTGTGCTGCTTCCTTAGTGCAGCTCCAAACAAATGGCTTTATGACACTTTCCTATATTAGATGTTAATTTGTTTTTTAATGTATTGAGCACCTGTTCTCTAGCCCACTGGGAAAACACTGCAGCTTCAAAGATGTATTAGTAAAAGGACAAAAGCAGCTTGTTCAATTTCCCACACCTCCGTCTTTATTGCACCAGTGTGCCTCTTCTTTTTTCAATGATCAGACTATAAATGTCTGCAATTTCCAATTTCCTAAGTTGAATCCTTTTCATTTAGGATTTATCCAAAAAAGTATCTAAAAAGTAGGTTAAATGCTGCTGTCCTTGAAGCTATGGTTTTGAAAATAAACTGTAACCATGCTAAATAATTTCTCTTGGTGGGTGGGAAACCTGACAATTTTGGTTGAATGTATGTCACATAATAGCCTAATGTGTCAGGAAATATCTAGAGCATTTGGAAATGTCAAATCTATCTCCACACTCATGGTGACATCAGAGCTACCGTACTAAAGTGTGCTGATCCTCAGTTCTGTCTAGGGCAAATTACAATGTAGACATTTTGGTTCCTATACAGTGAGTCTGCACCCCCAGCTCCACACAAAAAAAAATATATAAACCTGTACGTGAAAACTGAGTGTAAAATAAAAATTACATGTGAAACGTATAGGAAAACAAAATAGCACTTTGTATATTTAAAACCAGTTTGCTTAAGGATGGCTGTGTACATGCTGGGCTTCATGGCAGTTTATACTGATTTGATTTCTTGAGAAATCCTTGATTCCATCTCACTGTAGTGTTTGGGGTTATATAGTTAAATTGCATATAGTAAAATATACTGTAGGACCAACTTTCAATACAAATGTGGAAAGATATTTCAAAGGAAGGAATAAAAAATAATTCTTCATTGTGTGGTTGAGAAATCTGTGTACAGATAAAAACAGACAATCTTCATTAATGGAAAAGAATCAAAAGCATCAGCCGTGTCCAACCCAGTTGAATTTCTGTTAATCCAGTTGATAAATAACAGGTGCAGCTATCTGACCTAAAACTGGCTCAGACTTCATTTAATTGTGCTCCATTCAGGAAAGGCCACCTAATTATCAGATGTGAGAATAATAAGCCTTAAAGTATTCATGTGCATTGCACCAATTTCTATAAATCCTGTCCTCCGACTGATGCAATTGTAAATGAATAAAGCTGTCACATGAATTAAAACGAATAAAAATGAAATAGAATGTTTCCTAATTAATCTGTCAGAATAAGAAAAGAGCTGTGTGCAAATGTATCTCAATTGCTCTGTGATAAAACCTAAGTTCTTTTTTTTTTAATGAAGGACTAAACCTGTTACAGGAATAGACTTGCCGTCTAGAGTGTGCTTGGAAGATGTCTCTGTTGTATAATAAACAGCAAGAAATAACAGAGGATGTGGTTAATCACTATGAGATGGAAGGAGTAGTTGAGTACCTCAAGTACTCTTGGGATGTGATTATTTCGTACTAACCACGCCCCCTCAAATTGCTTTATTGTCATTTTTGAAATGTCATTGTTTTAATCCAGATATAAATTACTGATGCAGATTACTGGAGGCTGGCAGAAAGCCCCTGTATCCATGGAAACTTTTTTCTCCTCTAGTATCTTGGGGATCTACTATTAATGGGCACTGTAACGGACTCCGCAATGGGTAAGGTATCCTAGTGGTTAGCACACTTAGTGCCACTTCCCAGTGGGTAGATCTTGCAGTACAGGCCCTCTTTTAATCAAAGGTGCAGTGAGATGGGCAGGTGGCCTCTCCTGTAGCAGAGCAATGGAAATAGTAAGCATAAAGGGACACTGTCAAGTAGAATTTGTAAAAATTAATCCTTTACAAACTAAGACGGTCTGTGAACTTTAAAGCAAATGTTTGTTTAGAGAATTTTTTTTAACAAAATGATTATTCTGCCGCAGTATTTGAAACTAGGAATGGGCAAAAATGTTCATCTAAAAGATTTTTTGACACAAGTGCAGATTTGGGGTGACCCCGCAAACATATAATGAATTTTGGTTAAAAAAACAAACAAATCCTGAAAATTGAAACATTTAATTTGAAATGACTGTTTGAATATTACTTCTATTTTATTTTTTAAAAAGTTAAAGTCAAATGAAACAAAACATTTTGTTTTCAGTTAAACTAAATGTTTCATTTGATGTGATTTAATTATTTTTAGTCCAGCTAGCAAAATGAAAAGTCAGTTGTTTGCACAGCTGTATTTGACTCCATGCAATGAAGCATTATACTAGTGCATAAAATTCTGAAAGTGAAATTGATTAGAACAAAGGGTTACTTACTAGCATATTTTATTGTCTAGAATTAACAAAGCCAAATATTGTCACTTATTTCACTTCTAAGTTTGTTTGCCCTCTGTCTGTGCAAATCTCCGTCCCTCTAAATTATTCTATTTCTTGTTGTGTTCCTCATTCTGGATATTTGTCAAATTTTAAAGGCCAGTGTCATATTTCTGTGTATTGGCAAGTGGAGAAGTGTGATCATAGTGGTGAGATCTTTTAAAAAATGTTTGAAAGTGTTTTTGTTTTTGTTTTTGTTTTAAATACCATGGCTAACCTCATTTATTTAAAAAAATAGATGAACTTTACATGCTCACCAGGGAGACAAACTTTTAATTTTTGGGTCCACTTTCTCTGTCTTCCTTGCAGCAGAAGGGGATGTGGTAGAGGTGACATGCAGATGAAGGAAAGTAGAGCTGGTCAATTTTTTTCCATCAAATGATTTTTCAATACAAATGCAGTTTCTGCAAAACTGCAGGTCTCTTCTATGATCGAGCCAAGTGGTGCATCATGGAAGATGTAGTCTGGTCAGGAAGCCCAGCCTGTAAGGAAGGAGTGAGGGGTGGGGGAAAATCAGGCACCCAAACTACAACTCCAATGAGTCAACATGCTACTACAGGGAGATATAGTTTAATGTTGAACTTAATCAGAACTAACCACTTCAACTTGGGGAATATCCAAGTGTTTTCATTTTGATCAAAAATACTGACATGAAACATTTCACCATTTCTGAATCAGTGCTTTTTAGAACTTTTTATTCCACATAATTTTTTTGATTTCAACGTTTTGTCCCTAAATATGACAAAAACAAACGTTAAATATCTGAATTTCCCACAGGACAGAAATTCAGATTTTTGTTATTATTATTATTATTTTTTGGCTCAGCTCTGGAGAGAGAATTTTGAAACCCTCTGTAATGAATGTGGGGCCAGTTTGGGAACAGCGTTCGGGGTTCTGTATCCCTACTGATAGCACTTCTGCCAGGCCAAATAATGTGGTGTGTGATTTTTTTTTCAAATAAGCTTATAAAGTGTTCCAAGCAAGACAGATTTATATTTAGTTAAAAGTTATTGCTGTATCTAGTTGATTTTCATGGTGAAGGAAGTAGTTTTTAAGTAGCATTTGATGTATGTGTTTGCATTCTCCCTCTCCATGTTTGCTGTTAGGTTATGTTTTGTAGTGTGGAATATATCTTTTTGTCTCTTGTTTGAGAGAACTGCTTCTTTACCAAAACAGAAATCTCAATACACTTATGTTTAATATGTGTGGTTTTCCCCTTTGTATGTTACTACTTTTCATCATCAGGTCCAAAGCATAATATTAGAATGTTTTAAATAATACAGGCGTTTTCCATGTCAGTGTTATCATTGGAAATGATAATTCTTCATTTAGACATGTAAATGTTCAATGGTAGTGAAAATTCATACTACTCCACCATTGATATAATTTTCTTGGTCTATTAATGTTGCCTTAAGCAGTTCTAAAGCGATTTCTGAATATAAAATAAGTTCTGAACTATGTGCTGCTAGTTATAGAGTTGGGAACATGGAATGCTTATGTACTAATTTATCAGTAGCTTGCTGATATCCACTGCTGGAAAAATTAATCCCCAAAGCAGGCTTCAAGTATATAATATAATGTGGTACTTGCATCAAATTACATCATGTCATAGAAGATTAGGTTACAGATCATGCAGTATAATGTGTGGCTAATAATACAGATGCTATGCTTTCATTTGGCTATTACACTGTCCAGGGCCGGCTCTAGGCACCAGCAAAGCAAGCAGGTGCTTGGGACGGCACATTTGCAGGGGCGGCAAGGATCCAGAGCCCCGGAGCAGGGAAAGAACTACGTTTCCCAGCATTCCCTTGGCAGGGATCAACAGGAAAGGGAGGGGGAGGGAAGGAGGTAGCTGAGACCTCATGCTGCAGTTTGCTGTGAATGGAGAGCTGGCTGCTAGAACGGGGTGGCACTGTGAACAGGGGAACAAGTATGCCCAAGGCGTAGAAGGCTTTGGCCCAGATATCCCCTTCAGAAGACATCCCCAGACTGGATTAGGAATACTGGTGTGACCTCACCTTGCAGTCCCCAAAGAAAGAATTGGGTGGACTAAATGGACAATGCACCTCTCTATCTGAAGCCTAGCAAAGGAGGTACATGGATCCCACTAGAATTTAAAATGAAAAGTAAGGGAGGGGAGGCTCTACTAGAGGACCTAATAATAATAAATGGAGATATAACTATCTCATAGAGCTGGAAGGGACCCTGAAAAGTCATTGAGTCCAGCCCCCTGCTTTCAATAGCAGGACCAAGTACTGATTTTGCCCCAGATCTCTAAGTGGCCCCCTCAAGGATTGAGCTCACAACCCTGGGTTTAGTAGACCAATACTCAACCACTGAGCTATCCTTCTCCCCTTGGGCAGCTTTAGATGCAGTACCAGGCACACAGCAGGATTTCCACTTCTGAGCCATGGAAGCAGAAATTGAGTTTTCCTTTCCAGATTTAGCTAATATACAGAAAGGGAATCTAGCACCTGCCTTCCAGATTTGAACACCCTCAAAATTCAGG
>NW_020664472.1:1181647-1182197 GCF_002925995.2 Terrapene triunguis
TTTAAAAGGAAGACAGTGATATAGCATTGGCAAATTCCCCATAGAAACAAAGAGTGGAACAAAAGAATAATAAGGCACCTCAACTTTTCCTCATTTATGTAGGACAGTCTTATAATATGCATCCAGATATCCCTCAGTCACACAAGCAAAAAATTGTTCCACTTTACTGCAGTTCTGTAACCATATGAGAACCAATCCTGTCTGTGTTCTGTGCACATCCAAAATTCCTGCTGAATGACCCGCCCTGGGAGCAAGTTACCAGTGACCCAGGGCTGGGGTGGCAGGAGGGTGCAGTTGGGGTCGGAGAGCCCAGGGCTGGGGCAGCAGGGGGGTGCATGTGGGGGGGCAGAGCTGGGGCGGAGAGCCCAGGACTGGGGCAGCAGGGGGGTGCATGTGGGGGGGCAGAGCTGGGGCGGAGAGTCCAGAGCTGGGGTGGGGGCCCCAGAGTTGGGGCAGCAGGGGGTGCGGGTAGGGAGAGAAGAGCCCAGGGCTGGGGCAGCAGGCGGATGCAGGGGGGAGCCCACGGCTGGGGGGGGGGGGGGGGGGGGGC
>NW_020664472.1:1182297-1423437 GCF_002925995.2 Terrapene triunguis
CTCCTTGCTTGATTTTGCTCCCTCCGACTTTTATGTATTAAAATATATATAAAGACAAATGATATTGTGAAAATGTGTGTACATAACATAAGCACATACAGTTACCCTTAGTTCCTTCCATGACTCACACTCTCTTTCTTGCTGGCTTATGTTTACCTTGGGGTGAGATTCTGAGAGATACTGAGCACCTGCATCTCCTCTTGTAGATGTCATGTTGAATAAGCACTCAGGAGGCAGATTGGTAGTAGAGAAGGCAAAGCTTGTCTGGGTAGCCAACTCAAACTGCTTGGTCTTTTAGAAAACATCTAGTTCCTACTTGCCACGCTCAGAGGCTTAACATGGGTATTGGTATGGTCACTCCTGTACTGTCATCTTACATCATACCCTGTCATGTGATAACTTTAATTACAATAGTGGTGTGCGCTCAGCATCACTCAGGATTGTCACTGGGCAGGTTCTGATCATGCAAGGAGATGTTTGTGGGCCACCTGTGTGGAGCTCTTTGCAGGGTTGGGGCAAGGGGCTATCTTAAATTTGTCTGTACATGACATGCACATCTGTTGCATTGCAGAAATAACGGTAAATCCTGCAGTATATCTTGCATCATAAAAAGTTAATTCACAGCTAATGGAGCTTAGAGATGGGTACGCAACTGATATAACAGCTCATAGCAGTGAGGGAAGGTTTCCATGCAGCAATAAAGCACCAATGGAAGCAAAATGTGACTATGTATTATTAACATAATCTCTGGGTCATCACTGCTCTGAACCAAACTGTCTGTGCATAATTATTCAAAAGCATTAGGAGCTTCTGGCTTATAAACTGAGCATTCCGCGTAGTAGTCAGAATGATGCATTGGAAAAGCTATTTTTATTTTTGCATCTGTTTTGGGGATGCATTTATTTACTTAAGATATATATATAATTCTAATTGTAAATTGTCCCATGCAGATGCCTGGTCATGTGTACATATTACAGGACTTAAAAATGTTATAAGAAACAAATGGGACCAATAGCCAAACTTGTTTAAAAAAAAAATACTCCTAGACCACCTCATAACACAGACTTCCACCACCACTCCCATTTCCCAAACATTCCTCTCAGGGAAAAATACCAGACAATAGGTGGAACCTTTCAGTATGACTCAAAAGCCAACAAATTTGGCGTGATTGGAACAGAAGGGGAAGAATACTGCAAAGTTTAAGACCTCTTACTGACTATGCCCGGTGAAAACCCTCTCCCACTTAAATGGGGGGATGCTGTCTAAATTGCCTCCTTGAACTCAATTGGTACAATAGTAGAGATACAAGAAGCAATCTTCAGGTATTAAATATGTTAAGGCTGTATAGGTTAAAACAAATATCATAAATTCTTCTTGGAAACAAAGGAAGCTAGTGCAGACAATAGAGCACAGGTCTGATGTGCTGCCAGTGAGACAGACCACTGAGTTAGCAGGTAGCCTTATTCTGCACCAGCTGAATTTTCCAAAAAGTCTTAAGGAGCAGCTTCACACAGAGCACTCTGAGGTATTCAGATGACACATGCATGCATCACTATGTTAAATTCCACATCTGGAAGGGATGTAGATGATAAAAGACATTTTTTAGCCATTGATAATAGCTGAACATCCAGAGGCAGCTGAACATCCAAAAAGATTCAGCTGAGTAACAAAAGGCAGACAAACACCTTTAAAAGTGGGAAACAGACCACTTCCACTGTTGGGGAAACAAACTGCCAGTATCAGCATTCCCAATCTTCTCTTAGGAGATGGAAAACTAGACAGGACAAGACACTAGAAGACACTAGACTGGGAATGCTGATACTAGAAGACACTATCTTGGCAGGGAGCTGGACTCCGTGACTCTGCAGGTGGCTTTGAAAATTTCATCCTTAATTTCTCTATTAATCTTTTCACGTACATCTCCTTTCTGTGATTCTGAAGAAGCATGCATAGCTATTTAATTTGTATTCTCAGCCATACTCTCTATAATGTGCAAATAAATTTCAAAAAAATCAGAGATAATGACCAACATATGGGGAAAAATAAGGCTGAGATTCACTGCTTCAATATTCAATTGCATTTTCTGTCTGTATCTGCCTACATATTAGTATCATTTTTAAATCTCAAGTTCTGGAAGAGTTAAGAGGCAGAAAGCCCTGTTTTATGGCTGCAAGCCCAACAAAGGTTTTCTTTGGGTAGCAAATCTGATTACACAATTCATATTCTCCACAATTAAAGAATCCCTTTTTATTATTGTTGTATGGGCTGAAGGCATCTATTTTTAATCACTGGAAATTTAGAATTAACTTAAAATAAGCTTGTTTGTTAAATTTTGTAAATCTGTCTGTTCTTTTAAAAAGGACATTTGTTTTGACTGAAAAATATCAAAGCTTTCGGTGAAGACTGTGATCCCCACAGAAACCTTTGAGGGATTCCTGACTAAAAGAGAACCTCAGCTACCACACCATTCACTGAAACCTTTTACAGTAATTGGAAAGAATGAATGTCAGAACTGGGAAAAATGGATTTGAATGCCACCCACAGAGACATGGGGCTGGTGGCCATTCCACCATGGTGGTTATTCTATTTCCTTGTCTCTGTGAGTTTTTCTATGGGGTTTTCAATAAGTGGTTTAAAATGTGTAGGGCATTCTCCCAATGCAAAAATGTTAAACCATTTGTTTATACTGAGACTACTGATAGTATGGGCTGGATTCTTCAGAGTCATGTTTTATTCCCCCCCACCCCCAAAAAAATCTGTGGACATGGGAGTAAAATGCTCCTACAACCAAATGTTCACAAAGTTGTCACTGTGCCTCATTGGGTCACAGCTGAGAATACCAGATTCAGGACAAACTGCAGAGAAATAGGACAAACTCACCCCCAAACTGGTGATTATTCTATTATAAGATATAATGAGCCAGTAACAAAAGTAAACTGTCTCACCACACTGGTTAATAAGAAGTCAAAAATGCAGTCTCATTAGGCATTCCAGCCCTTGTTTCACCACCCAGACACTGGACTCTATGATGAGTGGTTACTGAAAACAAATTTCATCACATATAGGATTCTCTACTCCCAAGAGATCAGTCACACAGCCAGGTCAATATATAACTCAGATCTTACTCAATAATCACGCTGTTGCCAATCCTTTAGTATCTAATATCTAAAGGTTTATTTACATGAGAAAAGAAAGAGGAGAGAGTTAAAATGTTCAAAGAAATCACATACAATCATGCGAAGTTCTTGGATCCGGTTTGTAGTAGTGATGTTATGGACTGCTGGCTTGTCATGTCTCTGGTAACTTCCAAAAGATTGGTCCATCGTCAATATGCTCCCTTTAGTGTAAGTCCATAGTCCAGAGATCAGAGCAGGAAAGAGGCAAAATGGAGATGCTTTCAGGTTTTTTATACCTTCTCCCATGTGGAGGGACTGCTCTCGGTCTTTGTGGAAAATAACAGGCACAAGATGGAGTCCAGAGTCACATGAGCAAGTCATATCCCATTACCTGCTTTGATGATTCACAGGAGCAGTCATTACCCATATTCTGGCTAAGGTGTCTACTGGAAGGCTCACCAGGCGGGGAGAAGCTTCTTCTGTGGCCCACTGTGAGAGTTAAGTGTTCTTTAACAGGCCATCAACTTGAATGGACCATTCAAAATGTGTTGGCTAAACTGGATGTAAATTATTATGGGTGTTACCGCAGGAGCAAACACATTTGAAATACTGGTACATAGTCAATATTCATAACTTTAGATACAAAGATGATGCATGCATACAAACAAACAGGATAATCATATTTGATAGACTGTAACTTTTCCATTGATACCTTACATGATATGCTGTATACGTTTTGTTGCAATTGTCTAACAATGGCAATATTAATTATATAAATGGTCATGATTCAATCATACAGAATCACAAATGGGTCTAATGGATTGCTGTATGGGGGGTGGGGAAGGAATTTCCCCTAAATCAGATTAGCAGTGACCTGAGGGATGTGTGCTGCCTTCTGCAGTGTGGAGCGCGGGTCACTTGCCAATATATCTCAACCAATTCCTTGCCATTGCTGGGGCCTCAGGCATTGGTGCATCTCAGTCACTCCTATTCTCTGCGTATGGCAAACAATAGCTTAGGGTTAGTCTACACTAGAAGGGCTACATCGGGGCAGCTGGACTGATGCAGCTGCATTGCTGTATCATATCTGGTGAAGACACTCTATGCTAATGGGAGAGCTCTCCTGTTGGCATAATAAATCCACCTCCATGAGAGGCTCTTCTACCGACATAGCTCTGTCCTCACTGGCGTTTAGGAGTGTGTAACTTATGTCACTTGGGGGTCACTTATTCACACTCCTGAGTGACATAGTTATACTGACTTAAGTTCCTAGTGTAGAACAAATCTTAGCAACAGTAGCATTTTATATCCGTTTTACACAGGTGTGAATATACACACAAGATGCAAAGCATTGGAAAATCAGGCCCCAGAGCTGGGCTTTAACTAGGGTGGAATGAAGCTATGTGGGTATATGACACCACTGCCAACTCCCATGAAGTCCCAGAACCTCAACTTTCAATTCTAAAACAAAACAAAACAAACAAAAACTTCTCTAACCTGTATAGTTAATCAGATAACTTTCAAGGGCTTTATCTAGAGCAGGGTTCATGACTCAGTTGTAACTTGAGTTAAATGATTGCCAATTAACTAAAATTGGTACATTTATGGAGTTTTTAGATTAGCACTTGCAAACAGTTATTCCAGGATGCAAATGTTTGAGGTTCACACCCAGCTGAGCCCAACAGGGTTACAGTTACAAACACTACCTTAGAAAAAGACAACATGTGACTTGAATATATCTAATGTAGTGATGTTTATTTGAATCTGCATAGGGTCTGAATTGACAGCTGAGAGTTATTTGTCCCATTCATTGTAAGAAAGGGCATTTACTTAGAAGCTTAAAGATTGTAATTTTAATATTTCACATTAACAACTTCAATGCTGATCAAAGCATGTATAAGAAAGGAAAGGGTTCTACCACAAAGATCTGTTATAGAAAAAATAAATCTCATTTTGGTGGTACAGATTGGTATAGCTTGGGAGAGTACCACCACGAGAGCTGGTCAGAAATTGTCTGAATAGAACGTTTCTCTGTCAGAGAATGCTGATTCATTGAAAGGAAAAAGTTCTGCTGTAATGCAAAGATTTCAGTTAATCTTTTAAAGGAAACTAGTCAGATTTTTGATGGAAACCTGCCTGGTTTCCTGCCAGCTCATCCACCTGCCTGCTTCTTCAGCAGCTCACCTGGTGGGATATCGTGGAGCCGGACCTTCTAGGTTTCTAGATCCTCATCCACCTGGTGGATGGCTGCAGAGCCAGAGTTTCCAGTCTCCTGGAGAGCCTGGGAATCAAGGAAGCATATTTCATTTTAGAAACACTGAAACATTCCAGTAATGAGAGAGTTTCACTGTTCCCAAAACTTCATAGTTTGCTGCACTAATGAAATTTGCTTTCTGGACAGCTCCACTAATTTTTTTACCTGCTCAAGACTGGAAAAAGCTGAAGTACTCAATGTTTTTTTGCCTTGGTCTTCACACACAAGGTCAGCTCACAGACTGCTGCACTGGGCAGCACAGTATAGGGAGGAGGTGAACAGCCCTCACTGGTGAAAGAACAGATTAAGGACTATTTAGAAAACCTGGCCATGCACAAGTCCATGGGGCCGGATCTAATGCATCCGAGGATGCTGAGGGAGATGGCTGATGTGATTGCAGAGCCATTGGCCATTATCTTTGAAAACTCATGGCAATTGGGAGAGGTCCCGGACGATTGGAAAAAGGCAAATATAGTGCCCATCTTTAAAAAAAGGAAGAAGGAGAATCCAGGGAACTACAGACCAGTCAGCCTCACCTCAGTCTCTGGAAAAATCATGGAGCAGGTCCTCAAGGAATCCATTTTGAAGCACTTGAAGGAGAGGAAGATGATGAGGAACAGTCAACATGGATTCACCAAGAGCAAGTCATGCCTGACCAACCTGATTGCCTTCTATGATGAGATAACTGGCTCTGTGGATATGGGGAAAGTGGTGGACGTGACATATCTTGACTTTAGCAAAGCTTTTGATACGGTCTACCACAGTATTCTTGCCAGCAAGTTAAAAAAGTATGGCTTGGATGAATGGACTATAAGGTGGATAGAAAGCTGGCTAGATTATCAGGCTCAAAAGGTAGTGATCAATGGCTCAATGTCTAGCTGGCAGCCAGTATCAAGAGGAGTACCCCAGGGGTCAATCCTGGAGCCAGGTTGTTCAATATCTTCATTAATGATCTGGATGATGGGATGGATTGCACCCTCAGCAAGTTCTCAGATTACACTAAACTGGGGGGAGAGGTAGATAAGCTGGAGGGTAGGGATAGGGTCCAGAGTGACCTAGACAAATTGGAGGATTGGGCCAAAAGAAATCTGATGAGGTTCAACAAGGACAAGTGCAGAGTCCTGCACTTCGGACGGAAGAATCCCATGCACTGCTACAGACTGGGGACCGACTGGCTAAACTGCAGTTCTGCAGAAAGGACCTGGGGATTACAGTGTTTGAGAAGCTGGATATGAGTCAAAAGTGTGCCCTTGTTGCCAAGAAAGCTAACGGCATATTGGGCTGCATTAGTAGGAACATTGCCAGCAGATTGAGGGAAGTGATTATTCCCCTCTATTCGGCACTGGTGAGGCCACATCTGGAGTATTGCATCCAGTTTTGGGCCCCCCGCTACAGAAAGGATATGGACAAATTGGAGAGAGTCGAGCGGAGGGCAACAAAAATGATTAGGGGGCTGGGGCACATGACTTATGAGGATAGGCTGAGGGAACAGGGCTTATTTAGTCTGCAGAAGAGAAGAGTGAGGGGGGATTTGATAGCAGTCTTCAACTACCTGAAGGGGGGTTCCAAAGAAGATGGAGCTAGGCTCTTCTCAGTGGTGGCAGATGACAGAACAAGGAGCAATGGTCTCAAGTTGCTGAGGGGAAGGTCTAGGTTGGATATTAGGAAAAACTATTTCACTAGGAGGAGTGTTAAAAACTGGAATGGATTACCTAGGGAGGTAGTGAAATCTCCATCCTTTGAGGTTTTTAAGGCCCGGCTTGACAAAGCCCTGGCTGGAATGATTTAGTTGGGGTTGGTCCTGCTTTGAGTATGGGGTTGGACTAGATGACCTCCTGAGGTCTCTTCCAACCTAATCTTCTATGATTTTATGATTCTATGACAGAGCCAAACCTAAGGAGTCAGGCAGAGCAAAAGTAAACAACTGCACACCTTACTGTGATTGAGTCCCCAAGTGAGTAGAGTTTGGCATGATGATATGCTACATAGAGAACCATTTCTCTGCAAACTATTAGACATTCACTGTAGCTTACATTGTGGAAAAACTGAGACTAGGTCTACACTACGGGGGGGGGTCGACCTAAGATACGCAACTTCAGCTACGTGAATAGCGTAGCTGAAGTTGCGTATTTTAGGTCAACTTACCTGCTGTGAGGACGGCGGTGAGTTGGCCTCTGCCACTCCCCCGTCGACTCCGCTTCCGCCTCTCACCGCGGTGGATTTCCGGAGTCGACGGCAGAGCCATCGGGGATCAATTTTATCGCATCTACACTAGACGCGATAAATCGATCCCCAATAGATCGATCGCTACCCGCCGATCCGGTGGGTAGTGAAGACATGCCCTGACACCCACAGTGTTTTGAGATGGTAGGCAGTCCTTATATTAATATATACCTGCGTAGTCCTGCTTTATGCAAAACATGCCTGTTTGCTAACAGAGCTATATTAATATAGTATATGAATTTTGAGAGAATTATAGTCTTGTTTCTAGTACTGAAGGATATGTGAAATAGATCTTTACCTAGATAGCTTAAGAGGGAACAATTCCCTCCTTCCCTTCCTCCCATGAAAGTATGTTTATTCTTATTAAACAGAAGGTTTCTGAATTTAAGATTTGTACATATTTTAACAATGTACGAAAGTGCCAACAGGCTTTTGTAAGTGTGTGAGTATAGATTTTTGCTTGTTACTAGTGTATGGCTTGAAAAGAAAGCTTAAAAAAGGAAAGAGTTGCTGGAATTTCCAGGAAGAAAACCTCTCTCAGGAAAGCCCCTGTAAATTCCTACTGCCTTTAGTTAGAAAGCTAGGCATTAAATACAGACATGGAGGGAAGGAGTGAGAGAGCTTTCTGTAAAATTAGCTGAGTTTATATTGGCAGGAAGTTTTGATTCTTTTCCCTTTTAATCATGGGTAGCATTTTCTCATTATGCTGCTCTATTTAAAGAGAATTATAATTGACTGACATTCAAAAATAATAGTGGCAAACACAGATTAGCTGCATGTATGTGTGGATAAGTACTTGAAAACTGAAGCTCTTAGAAGAAGTAGATCAAAGCAGGGAATAACTGAGCCACCTAGTCATAGGTGATGAAGGAAAACCAAGCCATTTAATTTCCTCATTGTACAAAGAGGCTGAACAAAAATCCTGTTTTTTAGCTAAGCTGCCCCAGTCACTTTTAGGGCTATGGCTGTATTGCTGGGAGGAAATAGCAGAGTTTTCTGGTTAATCAGGACCTGGGGTTTTTAAATTGGGATGCTTTGCTGCTACCAGTGGCCAAGGAGATTATGGGTGGAAGGGAAAGATTCCTATTAACTGTGTGACTCAAGTGGCCTCTGTAATATGGGGAGCTATGCTAGGCTGGGGCAGTCTGCCCTTTGCCTCCTACCTGCAGAAAGCTTTTATACTTTTGTGCTGAGGAGGGGCAAAGTGTTGATTACCATGGTGGCTCACATGCTGACTGCTTTCTGACACACTCTAGTGGCACAAAGCAAATGGAAAGACAGCTTAGCCAACTACCTAGATGTTTGCCTTCTGTAATGCCTATGTGGTGGAGAGGCAGTTATGTGTCTGTGTGACAACCCCCAGCTGGACAAGGAGTGATCCCAGAGAAAAAAAGAGGACATGGCCATGGCTTAACTGCCTTCCAGCTATCCCTCACAGCCAGAACAACTGACTGGGGCTAGGGGTGGGTATAAGTTAGACCAGCCTTTCTGCTGCTCTAAAGTATGCCAGGGACCTGATTGGTCACTGGCTAGTCTCAGGATAGGAGTCAAGAAAGCATCGTTAAACAACTGTTGCACCTACCCCATTTGAACTAGAGATTCTATTCCTTAATTTGTTTTGTTTTTTATAGACTATCCATTACATTTTTCTTTTTGTGGAAACAGGACTGTGTCCATAACATATATGTAATGCAGCAGTATCTGTGCTGTTTGTAATAGACTCTTGTAAGATGTTTGATTTAGTACTACATTCTGACTTTTCTTTTCTTTTTTAAAAAAGCACTTATACAATATCAGTAAAGTACATGTTAAATAGATTGAGAACTGGTTAACTGACAGATCTCAAAAAGTGTCATCAATGGGTAATCATCATCATATGAGGTGTTTTTCATATGAATCAGCCCAATGCTGTTGACTATTTTCTTTAGTGATCTAGAAGTAAATATAAATTTATGGATGACACAAAGATTGGAGGAGTGGTAAATAATGAGGACAGAGCAGTTATACAGAACAGTCTAGATCACTTGGTTAACTGGAGCCAACCAAATGCGAAGTGATACATTTAAGAACAAGGAAATGCAAATGACAGAGATTTAGGGGTCTCAGTGGACAGGCAACTGAACATAAGCTCAAATTGTTGTGGGAAAACAGGCTAATGCAATGTTTGGATGTATAAACAGTAGAGTAATGAATGAGTAGGGAGATGATTTATGTCTGTATATGGGATTGGTGAGACTTTTACTAGAATATTGTGTCTCATTCTGGTGACCATATTTTTAAAAGAATGTTGAAAAGTTGGAGAGAGTGCAGAAAAGAGACACAAGTGATTCAGGAGCTACAGAAAATGCCTTACTTTGAGAGATCAATCTGTTTATTTTAACAAAAAAGGTGGGAAGAGTGCTCTTTAATCCAGTGAAGGAAGGCACAGGAATGAGTGGCTGGAAGCAGAAGCAGAAAAAATCATGTTGGAAATAAGGCACACATTTTTAATAGTGATGGGGGATTAACCACTGGAACAAAGTACCAGTGGAAGCAGTGGATTCTCCATCTCTTGATGTTTTCAAGTCTGGATGCCTTTCTGGAAGATTTGCTTTAGTCAAACCCAAATTACAGGGCTCAATTATGGGGTAACTGGATGAAATATAAAGGTCTATTACATACAGGCCAGACTGGATAATCTAATGGTCCCTTCTAGCCTTAAACTCTAATGAAATCTATGAATGCTCGTTTTCCTCTTCTGTATACTGCAAATTGTTTGGAGAAAGGTAGAGTCTCCATACAGGAGGTTGAAATTATTACTGAGATTTTTAGTCCACATTTGAGGGCAAGTGAGACAATGGGGATCATGAGGAATTAAAGGACCTGGAGTCAGTTTCACATGGATGAAATATTTTTGTCACACACTTTGAGTCAGAAGGTGTGGTGGTGGCCAAATGGTTTGGGGACAGTGAAGTGCATCTTGCTCACTGATGAAAAACATCCTAACTCTGGTCAATTAATGGTGAATTAATTACATTTGTGTAATGACTCTTTATGTTCATTCTACTGCTAACTTTGCCTTTTATTGACATGTTCATTTAAGATGTGATTTTTGTGTCGGGCTTTTTTGTAGGAATTGTTCTGTCCTCCATAATGAGTGTGTGCAGCAATGATTTAGGAGTAGCTATGAAATTTGTGTGAGGGAGACAGAATTTTTGTAGAAGACAAATTCAATGCCTAATTTCACAGCTCTGTGTGTGAATTGGTAGGGATATATACACTGTACAATATAGTGTCTATTTTATACATACAATGAAATAACAAAATGAAAAACTTTTTTATTTCTGAAACCAGTAAAGGTTCTTAAGTGGCAAACAGTATACTTGCCTATCAAAGCCCAAACACTTAGAAGTAAGGAAATGACTAGCTAAGGACATTGTCAATCTTATACAGATAAGATGATAAACACATTATTCATATGCATAAAGAAATGCATTTATCATCATAACTCACCAGACTTAACTATGACTGGTTGATGTTGCTAGTGTTTTTGAAGTAGAACTGCAGTGTTTGATTTCAAAATCTAAAATATTACAGGGCTGAGAGGTGGGAAATATCAGGTAACACATTTATCAATTTAGAGTGGAAATGTTTTGGTAAAGTATTCATTGCTATTTTTTAAGAATGGTCTGCCCTTATGATCAGAGACCTGAACAATCCACATAGAATCATAGAAGATTAGGGTTGGAAGAGAGCTCAGGAGGTCATCTAGTCCAACCCCCTGCTTAAAGCAGGACCAACCCCAACTAAATCATCCCAGCCAGGGCTTTGTCAAGCCAGGCTTTAAAAACCTCTAAGGACAGAGATTCCACCACTCCCTAGATAATCCATTCCAGTGCTTCACCACCCTCCTAGTGAAATAGATTTTCCTAATATCCAACCTAAACCTCCCCCACTGCAACTTGAGATCACTGCTCCTTGTTCTGTCATGTGCCATCACTAGAACAACTCCATCCTTTTTGGAACCCCCCCTTCAGGTAGTTGAAGGCTGCTATCAAATCCCCCCTCACTCTTCTCTTCTGCAGACTAAATAAACCCAGTTCCCCCGGCCTCTCCTCATAAGTCATGTGCCCCAGCCCCCATTTTATCTTTTCTGCCACACATTGTGTGTAATTTTATACATACATTGGATTGGCCTGAAAATTACACATATAAATTACATATATAGTTTTAATAAGAAAAGATATTGCTTTATCATCAAATTGTGTGTGTAGACTTGCATTTAAGATTAATGTGTATATGTACATTATCTTTTCCAAAGGTTTTTGTTCTTTGTATTTTGACATTACTGATAAAAAATGAATTTTGGTTTTTTAATCAGATTTCAGATGATGTAATTAAATGAGGTTTTTGGTTTGTATGTATTTGTTTTTTGGCACGGGCGGTGGGTGGGGAGACACGAATTCAGCCTTGTTATCGTAAAGCAGCTGCCATCTTATCTACAGAGTGGTTATCTCAACTCCATAACAAAACACACACCTGCAGAGCCAAGACTGGTACCTTCTACTTCTTGATCCAGCTGTAGGAATATTGTTATGTTCCTTTTAAGACACAACTAGCTAGTCAAAGGAAGCATGCGCTTTCAAATACAGAGATCTATGTTTTCAAAAGAAGTCACTCATTTTTAGGTGCCCAGTCTGATATACTTTGGGCCTGATTTTCAGAAGTATTAAGCAACCATAGCTCCCACTGAAATCAATGGGAAATGTATCTAATGGATACCTCTGAAAATCAGACTCAAGTTGTGATGTGCAAAAATGAAGGCACACAAAATCAGGTGCTTCTCTCAGACTTTTAGCCATAGTGCCAAATCCTGCTCCCACTGAAGTCAATGATTAAAAATTCTTGTTGACATCAGTGGGAAAAGACTAGGTCCATAACTTTTATTAAGAATAAGGATGGATGCTGAACTATTTACAGCAGAAATTTTCTGTGACTTTAACTATAATATAGATTTATGAAAAATAGCAGGCACCCAAATTTACAGAGATTTAATTATATGGAAAGCTTAGCGGTGATATGATGTTTTTGAACATGAGTGGTACAAGAACCATGTAATTTTCAGGCCAATACAATTTATGTATAACATTACTCACAATGTATGGTAGAAAAGATAAAATGAGAGCTCATCATCAGGGTTACTTAGGTCTTGGATCATAAAGGCAAACCATAGCAGAGCCCAGGCTAGAAATATATCCTCCCAAGGGAAGGGGGTTGGAATAATAGATGACACCAGAGCTGTATGACTCTGGGTATGATACAGTACCCATGAAAGTCCTTCCATTGACTTTAGTGGGTTTGGATCAGTCCTTCAGTACTTTGCTGAACTGGTGCTCTAATAAATTATTTGGGGGTTAAGCATGTGCTTAATGCTTTGCTAAATAGGGGCTAAGAACCTTGAGTTATATTTGAACGTTTGTGAATGTGCATGCTTTACTTACATTAGAATGTATATAAATATGGATGTTGTTTATAATGATACTGAAGGGGACTTACCACTTGCCAAGTTTTATCAAGCTGTTTAAAGTTGGCCTTTTGGATGCTTTTCTTTACAAATACTTACTTTAACAATGAAAATGCTGATACAAGCAAAGTGCTATTATAGTAGACATTTACTACAATAACCACAATTAAAATCCTCAGTACTAAGGCATTCAGGCATTAGAGTATCATGTTGTTTGAAGGCTTTTGCCAGAGTGACTGGTGTGTGTGTGTAGGGGATGAGGGAGGGAACAGAGGTTGTTTTCTTTTTTTAGGTGACTTTTGTTTTGAGTTCTCATTAGTGCTGGTCATTCCATATTCAGTACTTTCCAACTAATTTTTTTTTCTCACCTAATTTTAAGATGCTTTCTGTTGTGTAAAAGAGGGCACCAAGCTGTGTGCACAGTGAAAGAAAAGGAATGCCTACTGTGATTTAGAAAGCATGCTTATGTTCTCCGCTTATATTTTAGCATATGTGAGATACCAACATAAGGTGGCATGTAAAGTTTTTAATGAGAAGTATCAACCTAGTATATTGGCTCTTTGGAAGATATATAAGTTTAATTCAGCCTTGCAAAATATTATCAGCCCAGATACAGAATTTACTTGCCAGCCCCTACCATCATGATGAAAAATTCATTGCTACACATGCCTGACCAAAAAGGACTGGATTCACGTAAGTGGATGACTAAAATTCTGCTTGGCTGGTTCTGTTACAGAACAGCTACTGAATGGCGACAGGATCCATGAATCAGATTAAAAAGACAGGAAGACCACAGCTTTATTATTCATAATGCATAGCTTAACTCTTGGGGAAAAAATGTGTGTATGCTAGGTAAACCACGTTCGTTTACAGCTCAGCCACTGTCTGGCTGCTAGAGTCCACTCTGTATCAGAGAGGTTCTTGGCAGACATACAATGGCAAACATGCAGTCTCTTAAAGAGCATAGCAAAGTATCTGAACTCCTTAGACCCCCAAAAGCAGACTGCAGCACTTACATAGAATGAGTTAAGATTAACTCTTGAGATTGTTAAAATTCAAAGGACTAAGGCAATTTGTTACACTTATGCAAGAACTTAATAAATTATTTTCAGCTTGAAGTCCTGGTCTCACAGGTAAACTAAGAGTTGCACTGTTTGTGGCTTTTAATGAATTCCACCAGTTAAGAAGAAAACAGAAAGATATTAATCTGTTTTTTTCTTGAATATTGTTTTAACATCTACATTCCGTAAAATGGCCACTGCGCCATGAATAAAATTCTGTAATTTTTTTTAAAGAAAAAAAAAGGAATAATAAGGCTCTTAAAAATCAAAGCTATTAACCCTCAATGAAAACTGCCATTAGCACTTTCACACCAGACTGCAAGCCATTGAATTCAGTGACTGGTCTTTTGACTAAGCAGTGTCAATCTGTCAACTTCATAGGGATTATGTTTTGAAAGCGTGGACAAATTCAATAAGTGCGGTTGATTCTATTCCAAAATGGCAGACTGAAATGCCCTAAACAAGGGTTTTAATCCCATTAGCTATGAGGGGGAATGCTCCACATGTAGCTCCGAAGATGCACATATTCACTCTCAGGAATTCACTTTTCTTCACTCACCCTCCAGGACTTCACAGACTTCCCTAAATTTCTGGGACAGCCTTCAAGTCTAAAATGATCTTTTATTCCCCATGTCTTATCAAATCCTTGGCATATCTTCCATGACTGGCGAGAAGGGTACCAACTGGGACCATGCCTCTTTATGATATGGAATCCATTAGAACTTTGATTAAGAACATCAAATCCTTTCACATAGCTCACCAAACAGCTGTCAGATGGTAATGACTGTGGGTATTACCTACATGAACCATAATCAAACCAATAACCTAGAGATGAAAAGCTCCATATCCCATTGATTGCCTGGTCAGTGATGTGCTGCCAAGATCATCCTCAAAATATTTCACTTCACTTGGCAATATATGCAGCATTCTCTGGGATGAAATACCCTTCATTCCCTCAAGTCCCCACCAAAATCCTCTATCTCATACCTTTACCTTCCCCACTCCCCTTCAAAACCCAAACCCTGTCAATTCTCCTCTCCCATATCAATCAGTGGGGTAATGAGTGGTTCTTTTGGGGGTTATTTGGAGTGTATCCCTGTCTGCTGGTTTGGGGGGAACAGAACTCCATGAGTCTTCCCAGAACCAACTCATCACACCTATGCTAGGACTGGGCTGGTAGCTTGTGGTGAGAGGTGAGATGCAGTGAGTACAGGACTCTTATGTTACCCAGAGAGTAGTGGGCTGGCCCCAAATTCACTCTTCCTCATGCTTACAGTGGTTGCAAGAACTATGTGAACATTAAAATAAAACAAACAAAATGACTTTCTTAGAGCCAAGAGCTTTCTCATTTTGATTAATGTCCCATCGGCAGCTCTGATTTCATGTTTGAATTGTCTTTTAGTATTTTGTCTGTTTTTCTATCCGATCCTTTTTTTTTTTTTTAAGACAAGGCCTTTTGAATTCAACAGAACATCCCTGTTTGCAATGCTTAGTCTTCATTACTTGATGTGAGCAATTAGGAGGTTTTTATTTGATGTCTCTTTATCACAAAAAAATAATAATATTCTGATCATATGGCTGCTTGGTGAAAATTCTGACTCAGTGTGGCTTATAACTGCAGTCTGAGGAAGTTTACAGAGGTACTTCAGTAAGTAAAGAAAAACCAGAACTGCAGTCACTTGCTGAGGCATTTCAGCTTGAAACACTGTAGGGATTAATCCTGCATTCCCTTTTCACCCCAAATTCCCTGTAGATTAGTCACATAGAATGTAAAGAGAGTGAACTATGAGACGTGGGAAAAAAAGGAATTGTGAAGACAGGGAAAAACTATTGGACAAAGTGAGTATTCACCCACGAAAGCTTATGCTCCAATACATCTGTTAGTCTATAAGGTGCCACAGGACTCTTTGTTGCTGTTTTTAAATTGTTCTCCTTCATTCCCTCTCGGTCTATCAAACCGATAGTTAGTGCGCCAAATTCTCCTTTCTTACATACACTGATGCAGCTCATCACTGATTTCAACAGGGTTGTAGTGGTGTAAATGAGAGGAGAATATGAGCCAGTGTCAAAATATAAAGATCATTGGAAAAAAATTGTGTGGTAACAATAGGTCTCTTCTTGATAGATAGTATGTATTCAGGGTTTCAGTGAAGATACCCATTCAGGGTGAAGAAAACTGAAAAGTTGATTGTTATTTGTAGGTAAAATTAAAATAGTATGTTTATTTATGAAAATCAGAAGCTCTAAAATGCTATGCTTTAGAAATAGAAAAGTTTCTTTTTGCAGTGGTAAAGATGGCACCAAGAGGTGGGGCTACATTAAGAAGGCTGTTCCCTTGGCCTCTCAAGGATTGGAGAGCTCACAAGACTCTAATGATGTCATTTAATATAGTAAATCCCATCAGATATCTGACTTTTTAGATGTTATTTTGTCTTGAAGTTTTGGAGTCCAAAAATGTATAGGGAATATAGGTTCTTAAATTCATAATCTGCCCCATTCCAGAGAGGAAATGGAAATACTATATGTAGGCTGTGCTGAACGTGTTTATAGTTAGCTAGTTTCACTCTTACTTTCTTCTTGATTTTTGCTTTCAGCAATTTTGGAATTGCTTTTCTTTCTATGCTACCAGGGCACCTGCACTACATTAGAGGTATTCTTATATTTTGAATGATACACTCAAGAGCTTCTTTTCTCTTTCCTTCCCCCTTCCCCTCTCTTTTACTGGCCAGGTATAGAGTAAAGTGATCAATGTCATGAAATATCTTGTTTGGGGAAAGAGGGAAATCAGCTTAGTTGACTTTACAAGCAGTTGCTTCAGGGCAAGCTACAATTACGTTGTTTTTTTAAAAAAAACTGCTCCTTCTTTGCCCAGTCTCTCCTCATACACCAAACCTTCTAGGACATTTTTTGCTTGACAGGGATGCTTATAGAAGACTGGCACTGAGAAGTTTTGGTCTGTATTCTGCGTAATTTGAGTCCTGTTGCATCCGGTTCTTCACTCTTTCTAGAAGGTACATCAGGAGGAATTCCACTGAAATCAATAGAATTGTACCAGTGTAAAACTGGTATAAGGGAGTGAAGTATTGGACTCTTGTGTGTTGTGTAGTTTTCAGAAGTCTTTTGTAGAGGGTACAACTACTGGAGATTTTAGAAAAGGAATTTATGCTATGATAGGTATACTCGAGTACTTTCATTGTATGACGGAGCTAACATTGGTAACCATCTCCTCACTAAGCTTACTAATGGTGCTCTGAGAAGGGCTACTGATAAGGTCTTAGTGGCATCCTTTTATCAGGAAGTTCTTGAGAGGTGGTGTGGAGCTTCAAGCATGGAGCTTCAGCATTTGTTTGCGTGTACATATAACATAGCTTGTATCTGCCTGATAAGAAAATTATATGTTGTGATTTCCCCTTTGTTCAGTTTTCTTCCCAAACTAAGGACTCTAGCATGAAATGCAACCATCTGCAGAGAGTCTATACAGCACCCAAGTCCCACTTAAGCCCTATTTTGATGGTGTAGCCTCATGTGGGTCCTCTGTAAGGGTGACTTTCACCTTCAGCAAAACATGAGATAAGAGGAAAATAATAAGGGAGGCCAAATTCTGTACTCAGCTATGTGGCTATGCCTGCAAATCCTATTGTTTTCAAAGACAATTGCATGTGGACAGTCACTTAGAGACCACAGCAATTAGTGCTGCCTCATACCTAGATAATAGAGCTGGTCGCTATTTTTCAGATGAGATTTTTGATTTTGATGAAACCACACTTTCAAATAGGAGAAACAACTCAATTTCAACAACTTTTTTTCAATTTTCCAATCAGGGAAACTGAAATAAAAAATCATCTTGAATTCACACTGACATGTCGAATCACTTCAGTGGACAATGTCAACATTTTCTATTTCTATTCAAATTATAAACTTTTTGGAATTTCTTTTTGCACAAACTTTTCATAGTTTTACTGTTTCACTCCAATTTGGAAGGAAAGGTAATTGTAAAATGTTGAAATTTCCAGTGAAAAGAAAATTAATTTTTTGAACAGCTGAAATTACAATTTTATAGAAGTTTGGCCCCAATGCGTTTCTTTTGGCAATTACAATTAATAGTGCTTGCTTGCCCCACTCATATGTTTCAACTCTCGTTTAAGATATTTAACATAAATTATAGTTAAATAAACTTTGCCTCCTGTTCTTCAACCCCCCATACCCACCCTCAACACATATATATACCTCCTCAATTGCTTGTCATCTGCATTGTTCTTTGAGCAGCTGTTTTCAAGCCTGTAAAATAAATCCTATGAGAGCACTTCTGTCAATGCATTATCCACCCTGGATTATTTGCTTGCTCCTTTCACTATTAATTCATGAGACTGTTTCCCCCTCCTTTGTACGGAAATATTAACATATAATTAAGATACAAATCCAAATGTGAGCACATAATAACAGGAAAGCCATTTGAGGGAAACAAAATTGCAGCAGTGACAAGTTCCAGAAGAGAGCTGCAGCTGAAGATTAATTGGTGAGCACTCATACTGACAACAGATAACTTGTATGTATTACATCCACAGAGGGAGTGAAAGAGCTGGAGTCAGACTAACCACATAATTGAGGGAGACTGCTTTTGCCTAAAGTATTCCTAAGTCTGCTTAACCCTATATTTGAAATTATTCCTTTTGTTAAATATTAGGCCAGTGTCACAATTGGTGTAAATCAGAATAGCTCCACTGACATAAAGGGCACTGCACAAGTTGACAATTGCTCAGGATCTGGGTCTCATATGTCAGTTCTAGGGTCCACCAGTAGTTAGGACACAAGGAAAATTTTGTAAAGGTCAAGCGACTGGAGCAGCAAAAGAGCTAATGGCATTCTGAATTTGTTTGTCATTTACCATTAAAATCTTATGAGGCATACAACCAATGAAGGCAACATCCCATGGGTGTGGCTTCAGGTGTTGTTGTTTTTTTAACTCATAGAATCATAGAAGATTAGGGTTGGAAGAGACGCCAGGACGTCATCTAGTCCACCCCCCTGCTCAAAGCAGGACCAAACCCAACTAAATCATCCCAGACAGGGCTTTGTCAAGCTAGGCTTTAAAAACTTCTAAGGATGGAGATTCCACCACCTCCCTAGGCAACCCATTCCACTGCTTCACCACCCTCCTAGTGAAATAGTGTTTCCTAATATCCAACCTAGACCTCCTCCACTGCAACTTGAGACCATTGCTCCTTGTTCTGTCATCTGCCACCACTGAGAACAGCTGAGCTCCATCCTCTTTGGAACCCCCCTTCAAGTAGTTGAAGGCTGCTATCAAATCCCCTCTCACTCTTCTCTTCTGCAGACTAAACAAGCCCAGTTCCCTCAGCCTCTCCTCGTAAATCATGTGCCCAGACCCTGATCATTTTCGTTGCCCTCCACTGGACTCTCTCCAATTTGCCCACATCCTTTCAGTAGTGGGGGGCCCAAAACTGGATGCAGTACTCCAGATGTTGTCTCACCAGTGCCGAATAGAGGGGAATAATCACTTCCCTCGATCTGCTGGCAATGCTCCTACTAATGCAGTCCAATATGCGGTTAGTCTTCTTGGCAACAAGGGCACACTGTTGACTCATATCTCTACATTTGTTATGAAAATTGTATCTATTGTTAGTGACACTAAGCAGAGAACAGAATTTTAGTTTTACCAAAAATTGTTTGATGTTGGTACAAAACAAAGGATTTCCAAGCAGAGATATTAAACTGTGGGAGATGTCCTTTGCCAAAAACAGCTGATTTGCCACAAGGAGGGGGGAAACTCACAAAGGGAGAATTTCATCAATTGTAGGTAGTAGGAAAAGGAAACCTCATGAGGATAATTTTAAGTAATGAGTCTGCCAACAGCTGCATATTAGCTTGAATTGATACTGCAGTGAAATGGGGATCCATGCAAAGTTAATTATACTGAGAATAGCATGGGAATGAAGAGCACAATTATCGTGATTTCTATGAGTAGATTATCAATAAATGGAGCTATAAAGATGTAGTTAGGGTCTAAAATATTCACATTCCTGTAACAAAGAAACTGTCATTTTTATGATACACACTGATGTATGGAGATAAATTGCCTGTCACTTACACTGCTTAAACTTTGCATTGTATGCATATTAAGTTGTGTGGAAGCCCACATTTAGTCTGTCTGCTTCTTCTAGGTGATGCCTCTTATTCATAATGCAGTTGTCTTGCATGTTTTGAATTCATTATGTGACTATGAAGTTGAGTTGTTCAATGGCACAGTATAAGGGATGGAATAAAGGGGCACTGACTGAGCCCTTTTGGGGGGGTGGAAATCACCTGTTCTTCGAGAGCAATTCAAACACAATTATCCCAGTTCTGGAGAGCCTGCCCTTGACTTTTCAGAACAATGTTTGCAATATAAATACAATCCCATCTCCTTAGGCTGGCATCAAATACAGAATGCAAAACCAACAAAAAAGAATTAAGGCATTTGTTTGATAAACCAGTAGTAACTCAGTAGACATGACTTGGCAAAAATAAATGACAAAATATCTGTCAAATAACCAAGTCTTGCTTAAATTACAACCAAGTCAGACAGGTGCAGAGATATGATCCACATACTGAAGTAATTGACATCAGATAAAGGTATTGGTATTCTGTTCTATACAGGCAATTCAGTTAGATTATAATACTCATGTAGGTCTCATTTTGCTAAGGAACACAGTAACACAAATAACTGGCATGTAACGCTTTTGTGAGATGAATATATTTTATGTGTACTATTATATATTTTATGTCCAATCATTCATGCTGAAACCTTGTGAATAAATATGAAGTCTCGCTGGATAATTCTTAATACAGAGCTAATGTGTAAAAATGAATAGAGTTAGTCATTTGAGAGCGCTAAACCCTGATGCATCCGTACATGGCAGTAGGACATATGAATCCCCTTAATTCTGTACAGCTGCCTAGCAACTTTGAAACCAACTCTGACAGTCCAATGCCAAAGATGGATAACCTGTCCCCATTGTACTACCTCTGTCCACACCCACTAATCTAGAGGTCAGATCCATTTTGCTACTAGGAGGAAGGGAGGAAAAAAGACAGAGAGCTCATGCAAATACACTTCATAAGAAGACCACCCTTGGATCCTGGTCCTCTTCTCTCTCTTCTATGGAAGGATTAGTAGGCATTGGGAATGGTTGCTAGGGAACTCTGTTCCTTAAGCTTCCAATGAGTGGTGAGGTCTGGATTTGCACCATTGGTTTTGGTTCACAACTGCTAGCTGGGAGATGATTCTCATGGGCTACACGTCCCATTTAGTCTTCCTGATTGAACACATGCACAATGCTTCCCTTCTGTCTTCCACATAGTGAGACAGAATGGTGGTTGACATTTTTGAAGCCTAATTTTCAATAGCATACCAGCTGTGCCGAAACAGCTTTGTTGCTTTTCTACAAAGAACAGAGACTTAAGATGGCAGAAACCATTCCATGATTGTGTGGTAGGCTGCTATGATGGACTAGTCTTTCAAAGCAAAGAGACACACAGAACACCAATCAACTATGTAGGCAGTGGAGAGAGGTTTGATTGCCATGTTGGTCCTGACATCCAGAGTTGCGCAGTGTTCCCAACTCCATTTGCCTGCAATGGGAGCTCTGGGGTTCACCACCTGAAAATCAGACCCCAGGTACTGTATCAACTTTTGAGAGGTACTTCTGCTTGACTCCTATCCAGCAATCTTCATCAGAGCCCAGCCGGGCCATGCATACCAGACACTCCTCCCCTCAGAATAGCCAGGGCCTGATTTTTGTCCACAGTGAAATAATTGTCTCAACAGAGAACTGAGTGTTAATAAACCCTGCCCTTTCTTTCCTCTTAAAGTACATTGGAATGTGTGGGTTTCCTTTCCTGCTATAGACCAGTTACCTGCAGGTGTACTTACTGTATGTCCTATGTAGTGAAATAACAATGTTCACGTGAAACTGCTGATCTTCTCATCCACCCTTAACCACCTCCATCTTCAAAATTCATTCATATTCAACTAGTATCATGTTAGACATTATGTCAGTTCAGACTGAATATTGTGTTCATTTTCTGTTTTGTTATTTTGCAGAATTATATTTTAAAAAATAGCATTGGCTTTAAGAAGCCTTCATTCAACAGGCCCTTTTCAGTCATCATCTTTAGTCATCCTTTCTGAACTAATGGAAAATATGTAATGGAAAAAGTAATAAGCAATAGTCTTTATGCTAATATTGACTGTTTGGTCACCACCAATTCGCAGTGCTTGTGTTCCTTTCAGGGTTCTAGCTACCTAGCAAATGTGAAACCAGCTGTGTGATATTCCGATGGAGAAGATGTATCACTTCAGTACTGTGCTACTATAGTTAAGCTGGCAATATAACTGAAATTGCTGTACTACAAATAACCGTTAAAGTCTAAAATGTTAAATTCTGATTCTGTATCCTGCATCACAATATAAGCAAAGAACCACAAACCTCTGCATATATCAAATATACTTCCTTGTTTCTTTATGAAAAAAATTGTCAGGACAGGTCTAGATGGGGAAAGCCTGCTTATAGAAATGGCTTATCTCATATGTTCAGTATCAGTCAGGTCTCTTTCAGTATTCTAATCTCATAATCTTCAGGTGATAGATAGAGACTAATATATGAATTGTATGGTCAGAGTAAAATCTCTGAAGATGTAAATATGAGTTCCATTTGGATAAGCATCCTGAAGTACAGCTGATCTGTGTATTTATATGACCCTATGTAGGAGGCTACATCACTACTCTTGTGAGTTCCACAACAGTCATTGTTTCCTCAAATATTTCTTTGCAGGAGAACTTTGAAAATCAGTGATAGGGTTCATTTGATCTGGCAGTTTATCTTTTAGGTGCAGCTACATTTGTTAATACTCTGAGTTATCCCTACCGATGACAGCTCAGAATGAGGTGCACACTTCTGATAGGGAACCGTTTTCTTGTGAGACCGTGAGAGGGAAGGTGCCGTATTGAGACTAAGGATATTTGGATTCAATTCCCAGCTCTGCCACAGATTGAGACTTTGGGCAAGTAATGTAATTTTTCTATTTCTCATTTCCCCAGTTGCAACTGAGAAGGATACTTCTTTACATCACAGGGGGTTAATATAAATGAATTGATGTTTTGTGAGATGATCTGGTACTATGGAGATATTTGCCATAAAAAAAAGCTTAACACTTTGTCTCTGTGCTCTGGATTTAACAACAGGCATCTTCCAAGATTGTCCAAATTAGTGAAATTACAGTTCCAGTTTGATGTGCCTGATCATGGGTGAATTTCCATTTCTTAGCAAATTTAGTTAGTAACCAAAGCCACTCTGTTCAAACTTTGACAGTTGAGAACTAAATCCTTATCATAGTTCAGAGTAAAAGTTGTTCCCACATATCCATATCAATAATTTAACACGTTAAAATATTTGCAATCCAGTAAGCTTTATAGAAATATGTTCTTTGATTATTTTTGTGATATCTCTAATACACCATTATGGCTTGAGCAGAGGGATACATTCATTTCCTGACACATCAGGAAAACATCCACTCACATTGAAGGCTTCCACCTAATCCTAACTCAGTATTTGGAAGATTATTCTGATTTTTGTCAAAGCAATTCTAATAGTACTAGTAATATTCAAAGGTCCTGAAATCACTTTGATGACCTGTGCAGTGTAGTCATATTGCAGTGTTGTATTGTGATAGTGTGGTGTCTTGATGCAACATTTTACACTGGATTACTGTTTTAACACAAGTAGGCAGTGATCACACAACCTCCCTTAGCTTTGTGGCTTGATGATACGTTAGAATGATGAGCCAGCTGGGTGAATATTACAAAAAAAGTATTCATAGAGTTTAAGGCCAAATGGGGCCACTAGATCATCTAGTCTGACCTCCTGTATATCACAGGCCACCAACACCACCCAGCATCTGCACATTAAACCCAACAACTGAGATAAGACCAAAGTATTACAGTGCACCAGAGATTAGACCAGTGGTGGGCAACCTGTGGCCCATCAGGGTGATCTGCTGGTGGGCCACCATACCATTTGTTTACATTTGCACAGCCACCCGCAGCTCCTAGTGGCTGAGATTCGCTGTTCCCATCCAATGGCGCTGCTTCACGCAGCTACCATTGACCAGAAAGGGTGAACCTCAGCCACTGGGAGCTGCAGACGGCCATGCAAATGTAAACAAACAGTCTGGCGGCCTGCCAGCAGATTACCCTGATGGGCCATGTGCGGCCCGTGGGCCGCAGGTTGCCCTCCACTGGATTAGACTATAATGTGCCACAGGCAGAGAATAGGAGGTACAGAGGTGTACCAGTGCCCACACAATGGCAGGGAAACGATTATGCAAGATATATTCAGATGATACTGGTAAGTGCCCTGCACCCCTGTACTGCAAAGGAAAATGAAATCTGCCCAAGTTCACTGCCAATCTGACCTAGGGGAAAATTCATTCCCAACCCCACACTGGGCAATCATTTAGACCCTGAGCATGTGAGCAAGAATCAGCCAAGCACCTGAGAGAGAGAATGCTTGGTACCACCTGGGAGTCCTGACCTTCCCTGTCCAATGTCTCATCTGTTGGTCCTGCTTTGAGCAGGGGGTTGGACTAGATGACCTCCTGAGGTCTCTTCCAATCCTAATCTTCTATGATTCTATGATATCTCCAGTTTTGGCCACCCCTGATGTTTCAGTGAAAGGAGATAAAGATGCACCCCTTCCAGAATACAGGAAACTAATTAAAAGCCATATATTTGCTCTGTCAGTATTTCTGATCAAGGACACTGGAACCTTTGTAGAAGAGGGGGTACTGGTGCTAGAACTGGAGGGGCCCAGGGGGCCATGCTTCCCCCACTTTTTAACACGGGTGTAGTTTGGGGGGAAGGGAGTGGTGTTGCCCCTCCAAACTGTAAGCCTCGGGCAGGCGCAGAGTGGTGCCGTCAGGGGCTGCACTTCGTGGTGAGGAGCTGATAAAGGTGATCAGCTCCCCTGCTGCGAAGCATGGCCCCTGCTGGCACCATTCCACTCCTGCCCGAGTCTTGCAGTTGGGGGGGACAATGCCGCTGCCTCCCCCTAAACTACACCCATGTTAAAAAGTGGGGGGCATGGCATAGACCTCTGGTCCCCCCCAGTTCTGGCACCATTGTTTGTGTCTCTGATTTATTTTCTGCAAACTTCGTTTTCCTTAGAATGGGTGATCACAAAAATTACACTAATCCATGTGTTCAATTGGCCATTTTGATACCTCCTCTTGTTCACCAGTCTGTCATGCCATTAAGGAAGGAAAAACACTATCATCAGACTTAGCTGACTAGTCATGACAGATAGTCGGTCTAGACATCTTTGAGACAAATAGCTGGCAAACAACCCAGAAGCTGAAATATGTTAATGTAGATGTGCATCTGACAATTCTGAATAAGCAACAAATTCATAATCAGTCTCTTCAAATGTAATTTGAAAACCGAAAATAGTGATAAATTAACTGAATAAGCTATCGCTACGTATAGGTCATCTAACTGTAGTCTTGAAGAAGCTACATGACATGATGCAGATTTAGAAAGAGAGCTTCCTTATTTGTGACACAACACAAAGAATGCACCTTAGAATGGTCTCTTCTACAGTAGGGTAGCTGCAACCTCATCACTGAATTAAGAAGTATTATTTTTTTCTTCCTGTATCTTCATCTAACATTAGCTCTTGTTTGAGATTACAGGTTTGGTTGATAAAATACTGGTGTTGATGTAATATACTTGGAATAGAATGATGTCAGACTGGAGGAAGGTCTCAAGTGGGGGTTCCACAGGGATCTGTCCGATGTTATTTAACCTCTTTATTAATGACCTGGATTAGAGAACATATTAATCCAATTTGCAGATGACACAAAGCTGCCAACATTTTAGTGAATAGAGCTAAAATTCAGAGGGATCTTGATAAATTGGAGAACTGGGCTGTAGATAACAAAATAAAATTCAGCAAAGACAAATGTAAGGTGCTATGCTGAGGGAAGAAAAAACAAACGCAGAATGGGGAATAACTGGCTTGGCAGGAACACTGCTGAAAAGACTCTGGAAGTTATGGTGGATCACTACCTCAATATGAGTCAGCAATGTGATGCTGTTGCCAAAAAAGCAAATGCAATTTTAGGTTGCATTAACAGAGGCATAGCATGCAAGTCATAATACCACTCTACTCATCACTGGTTAGGCCTCAGCTGAAATACTGTGTCCGGTTTTGGTCACCAATGTATAGAAAGTATGTAGAGAAACTGGAAACGATCCAGAGGCAACTATCAAAGATGATCAAAGGGATGGAATGCAAGCCATATGAGCAAAGGGTGAAGGAACTGAGTATATTTAGTTTGGAAAAGAGGAGACTAAGTGGGGGACATGATAGCAGTCTTCAAATACTTAAAAGGCTGCCATAAAAAAGATGGAGAAAAGTTATTCTTTCTTGCCACAGAGGGCAGGACAAGATGCAGTTGGTTCAAACTACAGCATAGCAGATTTAGATTAAATCTCAGAAGAAACTTCCCAACTGTAGGAACAGGAACTGACTGCCTAGGGAGGTTGTGGAAGCTCCTTCACTGGAGGATTTCAAAAGGAGGCTGGATAGCTTTTTGTCTTGGATGGTTTAAAAACAACAAATCCTGCATCTTGGCAGGGGGTTAGACTACATGACCCTTGTGGTCCCTTCTAACCCTATGATTCTATTTAGACTTCTGTAAGGCACTTGACTTCATAGAATGCAACATTTTGATTAAGAAATTAGAATGATACAAAATCAATATTGTAATTGTAAACGGGGAATCATTAACAGGTATATTTCTATTGGAGTCCTGCAGGAGTCAGTTCTTAGTCCTATGTTAATTAAAATTTTTATCAGTGACCTGGAAGAAAACATAAAATCATCTCTGATAAAATTTGCAGATAACACAAAAATTAGGGGAGTGGTAAATACAGATCACTGGATTGCTTGTTAAACTGGGCACAAGCGAACAATATGCATTTCAATATGGCCAAATGTAAGATTATCCATATAGAAATAAAGAATGTAGGCAATATTTACAGGATGGTGTACTCTAGCCAGGGAAGGAGACATCCTTAAAAAGACTTGGACATTGTGGTGGATAAGCCACTGAACATGAGCTTCCAGTGTGATGTTGTGGCCAAAAAGATTAATGCGATCCTCAGATAAATAAATGGGAGAATATTGAGTTGGATAGAGAGGTAATATTATTCCTGTATTTGGCACTGGTGCAATTGCAGTTGGAATTATGCATTCAGTTCTGCTATCCACAATTCAAGAAGGATGTTGATTAACTGGAGATGGTTCACAGACGAGCCATGAGAATGATTCAAGGTTTCAAAAATATGCCTTATAGGGACAATCAAGAAGCTCAGTCTCTCTACCGTATCAAAGAGAGGGCTGAAGGGTGATTTGATCAATCTAGATGTACCCATGTGAGGAACAGAAATTTAATAGCGGGCTCTTCAGTCTTATAGACCAAGATATAACAAGATCCACTAGCTGGAAGTTGATGCTAGTCAAATTCAGACTGAGAATAAGGCAGTGATTTTAACAGTGAAGGTAATTAATCATTGGAACAATTTACCAAGGACTGTAGTGGATTCTTTAAATCAAGATTGGAATTTTTTTTTCTAAAAATATGCTTTAGGTCAAACAGGAATTAATTTAGTCAAGTCCTATGGCCTGTGTTATGCAGGAATGCGGACTAGATGATAATATTCCCTTCTGGCCTTAGAATCTACTAATCTCTCTCTATAAGGTGCATTAAATCTCATGACTTTCTCATATCTTTCTTTGGCCTTTTGCCGTCTAAGTTTTTTGTATTTAAATTCTTTTTGTTTTAATCTTGCTGATGGGGTTACAGTAAGTTTCTCTGTCTATTGTATGAATTTGCAGTGAGTGATGTGGAAAAATACTTTTTTGGTCACTGAATTACCATTTGAATTTTGTTTTGGGCATGTTTAAGTGATAGCGTTGCTTATTTTAATTAAGACTTGAGGCAATTGCCTATGAGTTAAGACTATCAATAAGTGACGAACTGCCTTCTGAAGTGCAACTTAATTTGTGTGTATTTTGGAATTTTGCTACTGCTCTAACTGCATGTGATATAAAACTGAGCTGCATTCCACACCCCCAGAAAACTTGTATTTCATTGGTTATATAATTCCATTAGCACCTTTGACATCTCAGTCTTTAAGTTTTTAACAGAAACTCTGCTGTGCTGAAGTAAAATTCCATTGGGTGAAAGACATACTTTCTTTTGAAAAGTCTGCATATCTGAAATACATAACTTTCTGTGGTGATCAGAAGTTTTTGCTGCTTAGCACATAGGTAGTTTTTATGGTAGAATTTAGAAAAGCACTAAGCTATTGATTTGATTGTCTTAATATTTGTCTCTAGGTCTGTTTGTTTAGGATTTAAAGATAATTTACATGAAAAACAAAAGAGCTTGGAATATTTTATAAGATGCAGTTCCATTATTTAAAAGGCAGCAGTTTAGGGGACTATTGCTTATTATTTGTATTGTACTAACACTTCAGTGCCGCAGTCATGGCCTCATTGTGCTAGGTGCTGTACAAATACAGAACAAAATGACTGTCCCTGACACAATATTTTCAATAACACTGTATGTGTTTCATTTCAGTATGTCAAAGTGTAGTGTGCAGTTTTTGTATGGGGGGGGGGAAGAGGGATTAGTGTTACCTTTTTGAAGATACATCATCAAGGGTAAGCTTTGTACCTTTGAAACATCAGAATGAGATGGTACTCATGCAGATGTTCAAAATATGATCTCCTTTGCATAGTCTCTTCACCCTCAGTGGAACTCAAATCAAATGCTGCCCTATGTACTGAACTCTTGCTCACCTGCTTGCTGAGACTTGGATGCCACTCACAGTAGATTGTGAGGGGAGGGAAATAGATTTCTGGAATAGAGGTTGGCACAATTGATTAAAAGAGCTTTAAACTAGGATTTTTGGGGACACGGTTGAGAGATGCTTATATAATCTCCACGCCCGATTCTAACATTGAGCGGGAGGAAAATGAAATAGGAGAGCAATGAAGAAAGGAGCAACAGAGGTAGGAGAATGGACATCAAGAGGAAAGATAGTGCCAGTACTAATGATACTAATAGTCAGGAAGGTGATACTGGTAATAAAATGACTGTAACTAATCAGGTGAGGAATCTTGGTAAAGCCAAGCAGAAACAATGAAGATGTCTGTGCACCAATGCAAGGAGCCTGGGAAACAAAATGGAGGAACTAGAATTACTGGTGCAAGAAGTGAAACTAGATATTATTGAGATAACAGAAACATGGTGCATAGTAGTCATGACTGAAGCACAGATATTGAAGGGTATGTATTGTTCAGGAAAGACAAATAAAGGTAAAGGTGGTAGTGTAGCATTGTTTATTAATGATGAGGTAGACTGTACACAAATGGAAATGAAGGAATGTATCAAAAATTCTGTTTGTGTCAAAATCATTTTGGGGGAGAAAGCTAACAGAGGCTCCCCTGGGATAGTGCTTGGGGTTTGCTACAGACACACAGGATCTGATTTGGATATTGATAGAGACCTTTCTAATATGTTTAATTAAATAAATACTACTGGAAATTGTGTGATTATGGGAGACTTTAATTTCCCAGATATAGATTGAAGGACAAGTGCTACTAATAATAGTAGGGCCCAGATTTTCCTGGATTTCTTCACCAAATAGTCACTGAACATAAAAGAGGTGATGCCATTTTAGATTTGGTTTTGGTAAGTAGAGAGGGCCTCAAAGAAGACCTGGTTGTAGTGGACAGCCTTGGTTCAAGTGATAATGAGCTAATTCAGTTTAAACTAAATGGAAGGAAAAACAAATATAGATCTACAATTAGGTTCCTTGATTTCAAAAAGACAAACTTTAAAAAATTAAGGCAATTAGTTAAGGAAGTGGACTGGACTGAAGAATTCAAAGATCTGAATGTGGAGGAGGCTTGGGACTACTTTAAGTTGAAGTTGCAGAAGCTATCTGAAGCCTGCATCCCAAGCAAGGGGAATATCCATACTGGATGAGCAAGCATCTCAAACAGGTTGTTAAGTAGAAGCAGAAAGCCAACAAGGAATGGAATATTAGAAGTATCAGCAAGGAGAGCTACCCGTTGGAGGTCAAGAAGTGAAGGGGGGGAAAGTGAAAACTGCCAAAAGCCTAGCAGAGTTGGAATTTGCAAAGGAAATTAAAACAAATACTAAAAGGTTCTGCAGCCATATCAATAAAAAGAAAACAAGGTAAGAAGTGGGACTGCTAAGCTTGGCCCAACACCTGAATGTATACTTTGCCTCAGTTTTTAATAAAGGTAACGAAGAATTTAGGTGTAGTGGCAGGATGGCTAATGGAAACAAGGATATTGAAGTAGAACATACCACATCTGAAGTGGAAGTCAAATGTAAACAGCTTAATGTGACCAAATCGGGGGCCTGGGTAATCTCCATCCAAGAATATTAAAAGAACTGGCACATGAAATTGCAGGTCCAGTAGCAAGGATTTTTGATGAATCCATAATCTTGGGGCTCATACTCTATTACTGGAGAATTACTAATATGCTACCTATTTTTAAGAAAGGCAAAAAAAGTGATCTGGGAAACTACAGGCACATTAATTTGACTTTAATTGCATGTAATGTATTGGAACACATTTTGAAAGAGAAAGTAGTTAAGGGCATAGAGCTAAATGGTAATTGAGATAAAATACAACATGGTTTTACTCAAGGTAGATTGTGCCAAACCAACCTGATTTCTTTCTTCGAGAAGATACTGATTTTTTTAGACAAAGGAAATGCAGAAGATCTAATATACCTGGATTTCAGTAAGGCATTTGATAGAGTTCCACATGGGAAATTATTAGTTAAATTGGAGAAGGTGGGGATTAATATGAGAAATGAAAGGTGGATAAGGAATTGGTTAAAGGAGAGACTACCAAAGGCATGCTGAAAGGTGGACTGTCAGGTTGGAGGGACATTACTAGTGGAGTTCCTCAAGGATTGGTCTTGGGACCTATCTTATTTAACATTTTAATTCATGACTTTGGCACAAAAAGTGGGAGTGTGCTAATAAAATTTGGATGACACAAAATTGGGAGGTATTGCTAATACGGAGGAGGACCAGATTATCATACAAGAAAATCTGGATGACCTTGAAAATTGGAATAATAAAAATGGGATGAAATTAATAGTTCAAAGTGCAAGGTCATGTACTTAGGAACTAACATCTCATTTGGAAGTGACAGAGGAGGAGAAAGACCTGGGTGTATTGGTTGCTCACATAATGACTATGAGCTGCCAATGTGATGCAGCCATGAAAAAGGCTACTACAATCCTAGGATGCCTCAGGGGAGGTATTTCCAGTAGAGGTAGGGAAGTGTTACTGCCATGGGGATTGGTCCTGCTTTGAGCAGGGGGTTGGGCTAGATGACCTCCTGAGGTCCCTTCCAACCCTGATATTCTATGATTATACAAGGCACTGGTGAGACCTCTTCTGGAATACTATGTGTATTTCTGGACTACCGTGTTTAAGAAAGATGAATTCAAGCTGGGACAGATGCAGAGAAGGGCTGCTAGGATGATAAGAGGAATGGAAAACCTACCTTACGAAAGGAGACTCAAGGAGATTGGCTTGTTTAGTGTAACTGTATGAAGGCTGAGGGAAGATATGATTGCTTTCTATTAGGGCTGTTGATTAATCACAGTTAACTCACGTGATTAACTCCAAAAAATTAATTGCGATTAATAGCAGTTTTAATTGCACTGTTAAACCATAAAATACCAATTGAAATTCATTAAATATTTTTGGATTTTTTCAACATTTTCAAATATATTTATTGCAATTACAACGCAGAATACAAAGTGTACAGCACTCACCTTATATTATTTTTTATTACAAATATTTGCACTGTAAAAATGATAACCAAAAGAAATAGTATTTTTCAGTTTACCTCATACAAGTACTGTAGTGCAATCTCTTTATTGTAAAAGTGCAACTTACAAATGTAGGGAAAAAAATTTGTTACATAACTGCACTCAAAAACAAAACAGTGTAAAACATTATAGCCTATAAGTCCACTCAGTCCTACTTCTTGTTCAGCCAAATCGCTAAGACAAAAAAGTTTCTTTACATTTATGGGAGATAATGCTGCCCACTTTTTATTTATAATGTCACCAACAAGTGAGAACAGGCATTCCCATGGGACTTTTGTAGCCGGCATTGCAAGATATTTACGTGCCAGATATGCTAAACATTCATATGCCCCTTCATACTTAGGCCACCATTCCAGAGGACATGCTTCCATTCTGATGACGCTTGTTAAAAAAATAATGCATTAATTAAATTTGTTACTCAACTCCTTGTGGGGAATTGTATGTCTCCTGTTCTATTTTACCTGCATTCTGCCATATATTTCATGTTGTAGCAACACTCCAATTCAGAAACTAGAAAACCCGAACCACCAAAAAAGAAAATCAACCTTCTGCTGGTGGCATCTGACTCAGATGATGAAAATGAACATGCATCGGTACACACTGCTTTGGACTGTTATCAAGCAGAATGCATCATCAGCATGGATGCATGTTCTCTGGAATTGGTGGTTGAAGCATGAAGGGACATATGAATCTTTAGTACACCTAGCATGTAAATATCTTGTGATGCCAGCTCCAACAGTGCCATGCGAATACCTGTTCTCATTTTCAGGTGACATTATAAATAAGAAGCGGGCAGCATTATCTCCTGCAAATGTAAAGACTGAGGGATTGGCTGAACAAGAAGTGGGACAGAGTGGAAATGTAGGCTCTAAAGTTTTACATTGTTTTATTTTTGAATGCAGCTATTTTTTGTACATAATTCTACATTTGTAAGTTCAACTTTCATGATAAAGAGATTGCACTACGGTACTTGTATTAGGCGAATTGATAAATACTATTTATGTTTTTACAGTGCAAATATGTGTAATAAAAATAAATATAAAGGAGACTGTACACTTCGTGTTTTGTGTTGTAATTGAAATCAATATATCTGAACATGTACAAAACATCAAAAAATATTAAAATTAATGGTATTCTATTATTAACATCGTGCTTAATCGTGCGATTAATCATGATTAATTTTTTCATCATGCGATTAATTAATTAATTTTTTTAGACTCTTGACAGCCCTACTTTCTATAAATACACCAGAGGGATAGATGCCAGAGAGGGAGACAAGTTATTTACATTAAGCACCAATGTTGACACAAGAAGAAATGGATATAAACTGGCCATCAGCAAGTTTAGGTTTGAAGTTAGATGAAGGTTTCTAACCATCAGAGGAGTAAAGTTCTGGAACAGCCTTCCAAAGGGAGCAGTGGGGGCAAGAAACCTAACTGGCTTCAAGGCTGAGCTTGATAAGTTTTATGGAGGTCATGTTATGAGATTGCCTACAATGGCATGTGGCCCATCTGTAACTGCTAGTAGCAAAAATTCCCAGTGGCTGGAGATCAGGCACTAGATGGGGAGGGCTCTGAGTTACTACAGACCATTTTCCAAGGTGTGTCTCTCTTGAGTCTTGCTGACATGCTCAGAATTAATCTGATTGCCATATTTGGGGTCAGGAAGGAATTTACCCCCAGGTCAGATAGGCAGAGACCTGGGTTTTTTTCACCTTCCTCTGCAGCATGAGGATGGGTCACTGGCTGGTTTAAATTAGAGTCAATTGTGGATTCTCTGTAATGTGCATTTTTTACATCATGATTTGAGGACTCCAGTCAGAGGTTATGGGTCTATTATACAAAGAGATGGGTGAGGTTCTGAGGCCTGCAATATGCAGGAGGTCAAACTAGATGATCATGATAGTCCCTTCTGGCCTTAAAGTCTGAATCTATTCCTTTCCTTTCTTTGAATACTTTAACAAACTGGCCGTTGGTTAACACTGACAACTAACAATGCTAATTTCAATGCCAGGATTAACACCCCATTGAAAGCAGAGCTATTGTTTCAGGCTGTCTTCAAACTCAGGCAGAGATCACAACACTGGCTATACTCCGGTATATTTTAAAGGTTTCCTTCACATCTATAAGGGATAGAGAATTATTTTGTATTAAAATCTTAGATTGTGAAACTCAAGATTGCAGCCACCTGGAAAGGATACAGGCTCACCAAGTCGCCCCAAGTCATCTCAATTTGAATTGAATTAGGAGGGAATCTCCCACTATCACAACAAAATCTTTTGGGATGGGAAATGAAACATACTGTGGTTCTCTTCAGTGTACTGTGAATATTTCCTGGGAGGAGCAGGGGGGATAGCCGGGGGGAAGCTTGCCTCCCACAATTCTCCAGTGGAAGATGCAGGTGATTCAGTGTCCAGCTACCCCAGATCTATATGAATCTCAACTCACTGGCTGCACTGTTACTGTAGCCATGCTGGGAAGTATTCCTTATCCTGGAATATTATTTAAAGGTAGATTCCATAGTCTAGAGGGGAACCATGGAAAATTTAACGCAACCTTGGGCTATGTTCATTTTTCTGTGGATTCCCCATTGCTTGGCATGCAGGGAGAAAAATGAGCACTATAGTAAACCAGTCTCTCCTAGCCTCACCACTTCCCTGTGCATGGATTCTTGTGCCCTCAGAGGGTTCTCCTTAGGTTTGGAGGGACAGTGCCATAGAGGCAGCAACCCCATCCCTCTCCACGTGATGTGAGGAGATATGTTTGAAGGGGGCATGAATCCTCCCACACAAAGTTCCTGTCTGGACAATTTCCCACACACTCATGCCTTCCTTTGCATTTTTCTTAGTAGTAGTAATAGTTATTCAGGCTGTCAGCAAATGTGTGAGTGACTATTTCACTTACGATTTTTCTTCTTTGTTGAACTTAAAGTGTAGCTAGCTAATTGGATAACAGTGGCCATAAATATTCAGCAAAGTTAGGTCCATACTATAAAGTGCCTTGTGTTAATTTGAATACAAATGCCAATCGCAAAACAAGAGAGGAGTCCTTAAATACCAAGAAAACATTTACAGAGAAAAAATTAAGACAGTTCTTTTAAATAAAAAACAATAATTTTGATGTGGGATTGGCTGTGCCTAGGGTCGGTAAGAATTTAATATTTATAAGATATAAAAATATAGTTAGTCAAAGCATTTTAAAGCTATGTGATAAAAGCAGGTACATGTACATAAAGATTATTAAATAATAAAAGATAGGTTTTAGGATTTTTCTTTTTTAATTTGATTTTGTTTGTTTTTAAAATAAGATTTCAAATCAACGCTGCTACTATAAATTTGTTTAGTGATACACTACTGTGTATTGAGTTTGATTTACTCTTGGGTATAGACTGACTGAAACAGGTTTTGCAGTGAGATTCATCGGTTTTCTGAGGTTTCTGAACACAATAATTCTATCGTAATATTAAAGGATCTTGAGAAAACTTTGCAAAAAAAATCTGCAAAATCAAAACATAAATAATGGACTAAATTCTGATCCCAGAGACCGTGATTTACACCAATTGAAACCAAAATTTGACTCAACATCTCTAAATAAATCACTTTCACAATAGCCAAAATTCAGTTGACAGAAAGTATGAAAGTTTAATCTTGGAGAGTCTTTATTCGTTTGAGAACCTTGTTCTGGTGGGTGCTAAGCCCTGCAGGTTCAGGAACTTTCCTCCTTCAACACTTGCACAGATCAGTTTTGGCTACAAAAATTAAAATGCTTCCTAATCCAGGGATACAAGGAACCACTTTGGTCATTAGTGTAAAACACTATATTAATAGCATTGTTCATCTTTGATTTTTAGGAACCCCTTTGCTGATGGGGCTGGGAATGACCATTTACAGTCCCCTCACCATTTTTTGATTCTCTCTTTCATTTCTGTGTTATATTGACATTCCTAAATTATGAGAATAAAATGTGTATTATACTATCTCATATCTGTGTGTGTACTCACAGTTTCAATGGTTATGCAAACTGCAGCATAAAATCTATGGATATGATTCCATAAATCCTTATTTATGTGAGTACTGCTAATGCAAACAGCGCTGTAGGACTTTATTAGGACTACTCAAATGAATAACTGTCTGTAGAATCTAGCCTAAGAACTTATCTTCGAAGTATATGGTTAACAAAGATAATGAACTTATGAGATGAAAGATATATTGGCCTTATTCTTGTCTGATATTTCTATACACAGAGCAGCCATATACTTTCAGTCTCAGTTCCTTTTTGTATTAAGAAAACAGCCAGGAAGAAGAAAAGTAAGTCTGCATAAGTGAATATGGTGTGTACAACCTCTCTGTATAGTCTTCAACAACTCTGAAGACAAGATGGTTGTGTCTTCTGCAGAGTTCTAAGCAATTTAAAGATGCAGTACACACAAAAAGAAAGGCATCACAGTTTCATAGCTATTTACATCACTTATAGGGCTCTTTCTCACTTTTTGTAGTTTGCAAAAAGGCTTGCAGTCTTCAGACTGGTTTTCATGGGCTCTCCATTCCCAACTGGCATCTCATTTTAATCTTTGGAGACAGCAATGGATTGGAGGAGAGTAGGAAGTTGGGTGGGGGATGGGAGACAAAACCCAGCTAAGATGTAAGTGAGGAGTGAAGCTCTGGAGAAAAAGTAATTTGGATTCCATGCAAAGGAAGTAGGGAAGTCAAAAGGAAGATTCAAGAGAGTAAGAAATGTGGTAAGAGCACTCATATGTTTAATTTGTGTTTTATATGTGCTGCAGGGATATTTATAACATAGATACATGGCACATGCTTTCTTCTTCCTCCGCACAAACGTATACACCAAAGTGTTTGACAATCTCATGTCAGTTGTGCTACACAGTGAAGTTTTTCATCTAATTATATGGAAATTCATAGTAAATTTCTGGTCATTACTATTTTTTTTTTTCAATGGATGCCATAGCCTAAGATCTAGGTGACCATATGAGCATTTGGCTGTTTGCATCCTTTCTTTACAGCATGTAAAGTTGTGCAGTTATGCTGATGGTTTTTAATAATTATTTTAATTCTGGGATGTTAATTTACAAGAAGGATTGCATTTAATTATTTTTAAGTTTTAATTTTGAATGATAATACCTATATTTCCCCCAGAGAAATTTAACATCCTGAAAGTAAATGTCATCCGCTAGCATGTCAATTACAATAATTATTTGAAACATTTACATTTTCTTTTTTGAGACACAGGCTTAATTTACTCTGGTGGAAGTTACTTTATCTTTAGAACAAGATCAAACCCTCCTGTAAAATATCATTGGTTTCACAGTGAAATATCATTAAAGTTATCACAAAGAAACTTTAAACATATTATTGCTATGAAAATGGCAAAAGGAAAATGTTTAAGTACCGATTTAAAGAAAGATGGCCAAATTGGCTGCAATTTGATTGACATAACTAACACACAAGAGCACGTAATTCTTGCAAGGTTTAACCTTAGGGTGGAGTCTGCCCCACTCCATGGCCCACTGCACAGCTTTCTGTATTGTAGAGACCATGTCCCTCAATCATCAATACAAACATATACATGGCCAAATTGTCACACTGCATCTATGCTTGGAGCTAGAGGTGAAATTCCCAGCTCACACAGACATATTTGTGCTAGCTCTCATTGAGTTACCATGCCAGAAAGTGTAGTGTAGCTGCAGCAGCACTGGCAGTGGCTAGTGGTGACATGGGCTAGCTGCCCTGACTATGTATCCAGGTGGTTTGTACTTCGGGCAGCTAGCTGAGAGACACCTAGGGGGAAAGAGAAGAGGACAAGGAAACATATGAACAATCATAGAAGATTAGGGTTGACCTCAGGAGGTCATCTAGTCCAGTGGTTCCCAAACTTTAACAACCTGTGAACCCCTTTCACTAAAATGTCAAGTCTCGTGAACCCCCTCTTAAAAATGAATATTTCCAGGGATTTTCTCCTGTACCTGACTATAAATTATAAAAGCAGTGATCTTGGAAATATAAAATTTGTTTTTGTGACATGTTTATTACACACTATGTATTATTAATTATTATTTATCATTACAGTATTTTTATTGCATTATGAAAATGGCAACACTCTTCCAAGATCTCACTTTTGTAGCTTGTATCACTTTGAATAAGCCTGTTGTAAGACAAGGCTCCTATGTTTCATCAAGGAGTATCAGATGTGAAACAGCATGAAGGTATTTAAGAAGCCAACTCAGAGTTCCTCCTACACAAGCATTCAGGTCTTGAGCAGTCCAGGCAAACAACGCACGTTACAACAAAGCTTAAATTTGTTCTTCATAATAATTTTAAAAATAATATTAGCTGCCTATTTAATTTTTAAATCAGCAAAAAATATCCACCTCCCTTTCCATTTCTTATAAGGAGTCTTGAAGGTTAAGTCTCCTCAGTGTCCCATGCTGCCCAGGGTCCCTAGGGACAGCTCTGTCCGCCATTAGGGAATTTTTCCCCGAGAACCCCCTGTAACATTTCGTGAACCCCCAGGGGTTCACGAACCCCAGTTTGGGAAACACTGATCTAGTCCAACCCCCTGCTCAAAGCAGGGCCAACACCAACTAAATCATCCCAGCCAGGGCTTTGTCAAGCCAGGCCTTAAAAACCTCTAAGGAATGAGATTCCACCACCTCCCTAGGTAACCCATTCCAGTGCTTCACCACCCTCCTAGTGAAATAGTGTTTCCTAATATTCAACCTAGACCTCCCTCACTGCAACTTGAGACCATTGCTTCCTGTTCTGTCATCTGCCACAACTGAGAACAGCCGAGCTCCATCCTCTTTGGAATCCCCCTTCAGATAGTTGAAGGCTGTTATCAAATCCCCCCTCACTCTTCTCTTCTGCAGACTAAACAAGCCCAGTTCCCTCAGCCTCTCCTCGTAAGTCATGTGCCCCAGCCCCCTGATCATTTTCATTGCCCTCTGCTGGACTCTCTCTCCAATTTGTCCATATCCTTTCTGTAGTGGGGGGCCCAAAACTGGATGCAATACTCCAGATGTGGCCTCAACAGTGCCAAATAGAGGGGAATAATCATTTCCCTCAATCTGCTGGCAATGCTCCTACTAATGCAGCCCAATATGTGGTTAGCCTTCTTGGCAACAAGGGCACACGGTTGACTCATATCCAGCTTCTCAACCACTGTAATCCCCAGGTTCTTTTCTGCAGAATTGCTGCTTAGCCAGTTGGTCTCCAGCCTGTAGCAGTGCATGGGATTCTTCCGTCCTAAGTGCAGGAGTCTGCACATGTACTTGTTGAACCTCATCAGATTTATTTTGTCCCAATCCTCCAGTTTGTCTAGGTCACTCTGGGCCCTATCCATACCCTCCAGCGTATCTACCTCTCCCCCCAGTTTAGTGTCATCTGAGAACTTGCTGAGGGTGCAATCCATCCCATCATCCAGATCATTAATAAAGATGTTGAACAGCCAAGATGGGGAACTCAGAGCTACTCATCTTGTTTTGTTTGGAGTTTACTGCTTTGGAGTTTGCGGCAAGTAGTATGCCTTTGTTAAATGAGGACCTGGATATTTTTGAAATCTCCAAACATGAAGATCCAGTAGGCTCCTTCAGTTTCTGCTCCACTCTGGTCCTCCCCTTGACTTCATTGGGAGCAGGATAAAGTTGTAAGTTGGGGAGAGACCATTATGTTGGCTATATAAATTAGTTATGCAATTTTAGTTTGTGGGAAATAAGAGCAGGCGAAGAACCTTAAAATATTAAATGCCAGAAGAATAAAAATTGGTCACAAGAAAAAAGTACATCCAACAAGCTGACAGCCTACAAAATACTGTGGGGAACAATGACGATACCTATATGCGGACCTTAGATCTAGATGAATGTGTTTTCAAAGTGGTGAAGGATTCTGTCTTGATTTATTTGTAGTAGATAGCAAATGATGGAATTCTTATTGAAATTTTTGTATATTTAAAGGTTCTTATGTAGGTATGGAATTAAATTAGTGATTAACAATTAACAGGTACTAAATATAGAAGCACTATTCATGGTTCCATAGTTTAAAACTGAGTTAAATTTTGCATTGAAAGTAAGGATTCAAACACTTTAAGTATGAAGAATACAGTACATGCTGCCCCAAACTGCAGCACAGACTCTTTGAGTTCAGAATGTATTTCCTACTACTTTAAAAGTAGATCTGTTATATTAATTTTTAAATTGAGTCCTTTAAAGAAATTTAGCGTACTGTAAGACTTCTTTTTTGTGTGTCCCCTGAATTATCTTAATAACGGAAACCCTTGAATTTTCCCATTGAGCTAAAACTAACTAAAATCTACTAGCTTGGCTACATTTGAAGAAAAAATTAAGATTACGTGTTTTTCCCATTACTCTTTGTAACTGAAACAGAGGAGCAGCATAGAATTTCACCTCTGAATTCAAAGCTTGACCTTTCTAGGCTCAGGCTCTCTTAGCCTATGGAGAAAAGCAAATTCTAGAGAGATATGGGCCCTACACAGAGAACACTTTACCACTAGCCTTTTTATCTACAAATCTAGGGAGAATATTCCAGCTGCTCTCAACTCAACAGGGCCATATACAAAGAAACAGAAGTGTATCCAGGTCCCATACTATAAAGGCCTTTATAGATCAAAACCATCACCTTGAATTGCTCCCAGAAATAAACTGAAAGAAAGTGCAGTGTGGGGAATATAGGTGTAATGTGCTCCATGCACAAAATGTATCTGAGTGAGCAGACGGTCACACCATGCATTAGCTTAAGTTTATGATTGGCATGTGTTTACAAACACATTTCCAATATATTCTTCTACCGCTAATATGTAATATTGTATACAAATTAAATTAGTATATTAAAATCTCAAAGATGAAACTGAAGTTTGGTGTATATCAGCCAAAACATTCTTTCCAGTGAAAACATTAATTTCAAATGTGAAAATCAACAATACTGTGGTGACATTTCAAAATAAGTCTTTAACAGAGTTTGCTTTCTCTAATGTTTCTGGAGTTTTGTAGCTGGAGGGTTATATTTATTGCTTTTAACAATAACTCCATTTGGTGCTGTTGCTATCAAGATACATTTCCCAAAAGCACATAATAAGCATAAGCCAAGTATCAGAGGGGTGGCCATGTTAGTCTGCATACGCAAAAATAAGAGGAGTCAGGTGGTACCTTAAAGAATAACAGATTTATTTGGGCATAAGCTTTCATGGGTAAAAAACCCACTTCTTCATGTCTCCATGCATCTGAAGAAGTGGTTTTTTTACCCACAATAGCTTATGCTCAAATAAATCTATTAGTCTTTAAGGTGCCACCGGACTCCTCTTTGTTAATAAGCATAAGTTACCTCCTGTTGAAGAATTTCTGTTGTTAATTTAATCTATTTATTTTTGTTTATCCACATCTAATATAATGAATCCCTATCAAGTGATATCACATGATTAGATTGCAATCCAACAAGGAAACAGCACCTGCAAGTAAACAGTTGGTGTTTAAAATTAGTGAAGCAGCAATAAGAGAACACTACTGTACTTGCAGTAACATGACGTGAATGTTTAAAACTGACAATGGGTGTCAGCATCACTTCATTTGCACTCAGTGCTGAAAATATTGTAGCTGCAAGTATAAACCATGATTCAGAAACTGTGGGTGAGTCCAGCTACATAGTTCAGCAACAGTTTGTGAAAATGCATAATGTAATCTGATCCTGTGTATGCTTGCAAAACCCTTTTAAGCGCTAAGTCATCTGTGCACTATGCCAAGAAGAGGTAAAAAAAATGAAGATGCAACCTTAAACCCCAATCTGCAAAGATTTACTCATGTTTATACACTGTGAATAATCCCATTGAATTCTTTGCAAGATTAGATCCTTAGGTACCTTGTACTATAATTCTGCTTTTTAAAAATTAAATATTTCATTGTATTTATACTTACAAAGATCTTGGATACTTTCTCTAGTAACAATAACCTGTAATTACTGCATATAATATCTATCCACTGAAGTTATGTATTATCTGCAGGGTACTGCACAAATATGTTAGCTTCACTTAAATAAAATAGACTGGTATCATTTTCGTGGGAGATTCACTGAATTGTGAAAATATTGTATCTACATCAGTTGTGACGTTGCAGTAGGTTATTTAAAATGTAAAATTCAAATTTGCTGCCATCCTGTTCCTGGTTCATTTATTAATTGGTTTCTCAGCAGCAGAAATCAATTAAAGTGTGGGCAGCTGGGATGTTTTTACAGGATCATGTCTATAATGGAACAAGAACCTCTACCGGTTTTATGAAATCTTTTACTTTTAGGTAATCTTTAACCTGCTGCCAGTCCCTTATTCTGGAATTAATGTGAACCTTATCACTCAGTACATATTTTTAACAAAATCTGTATGCTAATTATAGCTCATTACTGTAGTCAATGAAGATTATGGTCCAGGTTAATTTATGAGGTGCCAAGATAGACTGTTCATCATCAAATACATTTTTCTTAACTAACTCACCAAGCTGTGCATGTATCTGCACAAACATTGAGAGGAGAATAGTACCCTGGGTTGATGAAGCTATGAGTTACACCTGTATATCAAGGAGAGAACAGACACCATAGTATCTGAGAAGACCATCTGTAGTACCAAAACACAGCAGTGCAGTCAAATAATTAAGTTTCATCTTCAAGTTCCCTTGCATTTTACTGTACCTCTTGGATTCAAAGTATATATTATTATTAACTTCTTTACATTAGCAATTAATAATGAGATTTAAGACACAAATAAGGCTAGGCGCCCAACTCTCAGGCTATGTCTTCGCTTCAGAATCAGCTCAAGTTATCTGCATTTGAGTTAACGCCTGTCAATTTAGGCCAGCTCAAGTGAGAGTGGCCACATTGCAAAATAACACTTCAGCTGCATAGATCAATTGTATTAGCAGCACAGATTGATAGTGTTAGCAGCTGACAAGTTGTGCTACCCTGAGTTTTAACCTGACAAATCAACAAACTCAAGTTAATAGCACCATCACACTCGAATTCAGGGGGTTTGAGTTTGGATGGGACTTGATTAAGGGATTGTCTACATTTGAAACATTAAAGCAGCACAGCTGCAGCACTGCAGTGTAGGCACTACCTGGACTGACAGAGGAGTTGTCCTGTTGACTAAGGTAGTCCTCCTCCCTGAAAGGCAGTAGCTAGGTTGACAGAACTCTCTCCACACGGGGACTTAGGTCGGCTTAACAACATCGCTTTTTCCACACCGCTGAACGATGTAGCTGGGTCAACTTAACTTTTTAGTGTAGACCAAGCCTTAGTGGCAATACTTCAGTTATAAAGACAAGCTCTAAATGACTTTCAATGGCAGTGGAGCGCCTAAGTGCCCTTTTTGCCTTTGAAAACTTCCCGCATAAGTATCTTTGACACTTCATCATAGTGGACCTGGTTTTTCACTCACATTTGTGTAATTCAAAAGGAATTCCACTGAAGTCAATAGAGCTGCATCAGCTTTTCATTTATGTGAGTGGAGAATCTGGCCCTGTTATTTCAAAGGAGCTGTAACTCTTACCTTGTTTTCTTTTGAGTAGTTATAAATGTTTAGTTCACTGTAAGATGAAACCGTAATTGTTTCATTAGAGTCATTTCTCACCACCCTATCTAGGCCTACTTGCTAAATGTATATTTGCATTATTGGCCCTGATTTGTATGAGTTTATGCTTGTGTACTGACACTGATTTGTATCAGCCATTTCTGATGTTTAAGAGCATGAAAAATAATCTAAGCCCCCCCAATTCTAAGGTTTTGTATTTTTTTTACTTCTGTAACTGTATATTGGCTGAACTGGTTTGAGTCAACTCAGGTACTAAAAAATAATTTCCAAACTGATATATGGGAGGTTTCAGCCCCAGAAGTAACTTTTACTGCCAAATTGTGAACCCTTAAAATAGGGGCTTCTAATTGAAATGCAAACAGATCCTTAACCATAGTGGTGCTATTGGGTGCTAAAATTATGCTAAGTAAATTGTGTAATGTAATAACTTTGGTGGTATGACTTAAAGCCCAAGTTAACAAGGTTGCTAATTATCTGAAAGGATACAGTGAACACATTAACCCTTTTTTCATGTTCTCAAATAAATTCATTGACCGGATATGTAGTAGATTTTTTTTTTTTTACTTCATGCTGCATATCAAAATTTGACTAGCTTTTGAAGTTTCTGCCACTAAGGAGTCTTGAAATATTAATTGCACCTTGTGATAGCTCACACCAATACCGAATGCATGCAATCTGTAGGTCATAGAGTTCTAATGTGGTAATATATTGAGGTTGCAGCAACAGAAAGATGTTTAACATATGCAGTGTTTCAAATTGATAAGTTATGACTCTTTCCTGCAGATAAAACTGGATGAAGCAAGTAAGCAGCAAGGTCTTCCACAAATCCAGCACATGAATGATTTCTGAAGTGGCTTTAGCTATATTTAACAGATTGGAACAATCACATGGAAATCCTTAATAAACACAAGTGTATTTTTTCATGTTTCATATTATTTATATTACAGTAGCACTTAGAAGCCCCAACTGAAATTAGCCTCATTGTGCTAGGCATTGTACAAATAGGTAGTAAGAGAATTTCTGTTCTAAAAAGATTATGACAGAGTAGAGAAAAACTGAGTCACTGAGAGAGAGTGACTTGCCCAAAGTCACGTAATAGGTCGGGGCAGCAGTGGACATAAAACCAAGGTCGTCTGACTCCCAATCCAGAGTGCAACAGTCTTCAAGAGGAGAAACTGAGAGAGCCCCACATCAGAAATCCCATAGCCTAGTGGTTAGACCTCTCCCCTGAGAAGTGCTAGAGCCTTGTTCAAATCCCTTCCCTTGCGTGCAGGAGGTACTTGAATTGGAGGCTTCCCACATCCCAGGTAAGGACCTAATCACTGGTCTAAAAGTTGTAAGGAAGCTTCTCAGCTGTCTTACATGAACTCACCTGAGGGGTGAATCTGGTAGGTGGCCTCTGAGTATGCCTACCAGTTTGGGCCCACACACAGCTTAGATGGCCAAACACCTATCCTCCCTGTTTTGTGAATTGTTCTTGGGCTTAGGCATCCAAATGACACTAAGGCTTGGTCTACACTTACCCCCCAAGTCGAAGTAAGGTACGCAAATTCAGCTACGTGAATAACGTAGCTGAATTCGACATACCTTACTTCGAACTTACCGCGGTTCAGACGCGGTCCACACGCGGCAGGCAGGCTCCCCGTCGACTCCGCGGTACTCCTCTCGTTGAGCTGGAGTACCGCAATCGACGGGGATCACTTCCTGGTTCGATTTATCGCGTCCAGACCAGACGCGATAAATCGAACTCGGAACTTCGATCCCCAGCCGCCGAACTAGCGCGGCAGTGTAGACCAGCCCTTAGAGGGAGGCAACAATGTACATGATCAGAGGAAGAAACCTAGGGACCTTTTTACTGCAAAAACGTAGACATTGGGTGAGTTTAGGCACATAGATTCCCACGATTTGGTGGGAGTTTTGTGAATCATAGTGGAGCCTAAAACTGGAGTTTAGGTATCTAAATACTTTTGTGAATCTTGGCCTGCGGTCATACAGGAGATCTGTGACAGAGCAGGGAAGTGAACCTAGGCATCCTAAGTCCCAGGCTAATGCCTTAATTGCTGGGCCAGCCTTCTTTTTCTGACATAGCCTACATCCTGGAATCAGAACTGTAGCAGAAGTGGTGCATTTTTGCTGCACCAGGGGGATGAGGGGCTTGTAGCCCACACAACAGTTACATATTCATGGCATCTCATGGAATATACTTCCAAAGGGAGATATGAAGTCAACCTCTATATAATAAATGTTTGGAAGAAACTTCCCCTCTTGATGGTTATACCATGATTGTACACTATGTTTCTTTCACTTTTTTTTTATGAAGCATCTGGTGCTAGCCACTATAAGACAGGATACTGGAGTAGATGGACCTATGGTACAGTACCGAAGGTCTTTCTGCAATACCACAGGTCTGCTCTGTCTTCTCAGGCTTATGGTTCAGACTGGGGAGAAGTTAGGGCAGGGTCAGTGGTTCCACACTGTGCAGATCCACCAACCTTTCTTTGACTATGTATTACTGCAGCCCAGTAGATGCACTAATAGCCGCAGTGTGGCTGTGCTGCCGCTCCACAATCGGGAGAATATTTTTGTTCCCCCAACTCTGCAGAGCAATCCTGCACCAAATCCTTGTGCTGGTACTTTGAATGGGAAAAAAGCATTAGAACCATGATGCATAGACTGACATGACTGCAAGTCACTCAGCTGACTGGTGTGAGCTGAATTTTAATTTAAATCCTGCAATCCTTACTTGAACAAAATGCCCTTTGGCTTTCTGAATGCAGGCTACAGGTTTAAGTGCTTAGTTTTGTCTTTTAACTGTTTGTCTGCTTATATATAAAGTGTTTGTACAGACATAGCAGTACTGTGCTATTTAGCAACCTGCCATGAACCGGGAGTGGATAGTAATGACAGAGAAACAAATCCAAAACACACCATGTAACCTTTTCCTGGTTGCAACCTTTTCCTGGCAGTTGCAACCACACCTGACATACTTGACTTTTCCCATACTTTGGCAACTCTTGTGTAGTTGGCATGCCAATAAAGTCTTATTGAATTGAAATTGCATGTGGTCTAAATTTGTCACAAATTTAAAGCAACCTCTGCTAAACTTAAAGCACAAATTAGTCTGCTTATAACATACCGTATATACTTGTGCATAAGCTGAATTTTTTTAGTAAAAAAGGGAAGCACCAGAGAAGGGGGTCAGCTTATGAACGGGTATAGCGAGGGAGAGGTGAGACACAGCCCCTCCCCCCAACAAAGGGAGCAAGGAGAGGCAGCACAGAAAGCAGAGCCAGAAGGGAAGAGAGGAGGCCAGAGTCTCTCCACTTCTGGCCACGCTGCTCTCCCCCCAGCCTCCGAAGCAGCTGCAGCTCTGGTGCTGGCAGGCTGCAGCCATGCCCCCCGATCCCGCCCCCCAGAGCAAGCTGTGGCCACGCCGCCCGGGCGCCGGAGCACGTTGCAGCCGTCCGCCCAGCCCAGCCCGCTGGAACATGCTGCAGCCGCGCTGCCCGGTCTGGCCTGCCAGAGCAGCCTGCGGTCGTGCTGCCCAGCCTGCTGGAGCAGCTGCAGCCAGGCCAGAGACATCCTCTCCTGGCCCTCCCCAGATAAGGTGGGAAGGGATGGGATGGGGAGAGTGTGGGGGTCCCGGGCTAGGGGTGGGGTCATATGGGGGTGGTCACAGGGGTTACTCCCCTGACGCCCAGCTTCTCCCCCCCCCAAAAAGAATTCCCCACCAGTTGCTGTCCCGGTAAGCAGCTGGCACGCTTGAGGTAAACAAACCATTTCAGCCCGCCAGCAACTTATCCTGATGGCCTGGGAGCCAAAGTTTGCCGACCCCTGAATTATAGGGTCGGTTTATGAACGGGTCATACAATTTTTCCCTTTTTACTTATCCATCTTGGGTGGGTTGGCTTATAAATGAACCGGCTTATGATCAAGTATATACGGTAACTAAACAGCCTTTGAGAAGTCTTTCTTAATGTAAATAATACTGTTATGTATATGAAATAACACCATTTAAATTTCACCCAAAGAATCCAAAAATACTCTGCGGTCTTCACTAATATATACAGAATGTAAAGTATTTGGAGTTCCATCTCAATAGATGTGGTTCATATAGTTTGTTTCCCATGGTTTGAGTTGTATGCCCTATGATTGCCTTCATCAGATGGCTGTTTTTTCATAAAGCTACTTTTGTTTGTTTTAGTAGGGTGCCTCTGACTAGCAGTATGCCAATCTACATTTAAAATTCCGTTCCAGAATAGAATAACATCTTGATGTTTTGTAGCTCACCCAGCTCTAAATTGTATGTATTCGGTTGTATGTATGACTCTTTAGAAGATGGGCCCTGATGCATTGAACATTTTTACAGGAACAAATAAACAAAAATTAAGACTGTTTAGATGCAAATATGTAGCAGAGTGGCTGCTGCTTACAGTTATTTAATATTTAATTACCAAAGTTGTATTTTTTTTCCACATTCTGTCCTATTGTAGCAGTGTGGTTTTTTTGCTGGACATCTATGGTGCCAAATCTGTAACACAGCTGCAAAATCTCTTTTTTCCTCATTAGGGACCATAAAACTGGAAACCCCAGTGGAATGAGGTGTTTAAACACTAGAAGAAGCTCTGCTATTCTACTGTTCTTCTTCAGGCTCATTGCTACAGATAGTAACTTCTTTGTTAGTTTCACAGGAACAGAAAATGTGCTGTCTGTATCTTTTTAAAAACACTTCCAATTTCCTTCTGACCTTACAGAGCTGACATGAGCTTTCAAGAGAACAAGTTTGTTTCTGGCTTTAATTCCTGAATATCTGCATCCTGTAAGATATTGTGCAAGATAGGGCAACTTCCTGCAATATCTTTGGGGTCCATTGTTTTAAATGAATGGTTTATGTAAATTTATGCTCTGTTCCATGGTGGATGGCTACTACAGATCATCTAGGAGCTATAAACAGTGATTAAGGCAGATCAGCTAGGTAACCTCCTCCAACTCTCCCCCGCCCCCATCTCTCGAAGTATCACCTTCTGGGGGAGCTCGCATAAGTGCATTTTCCAGAGACCAACTGATAAACAAAGGACTTCTGGCTAAATAGCCTGAGTTGAAACTGACTCAGGACCTTCTTTCTGATCCAGCAAACAGCTAGGAGTTTCTGTCCCCTGGGTGGGTGGGAACAATCCTTGCAGAAGCACTTGATCTACTAGGGCTCCATAAGTCTGAGTGATCTATGGTAAGCTTTTAGCATGTATGTAGGTTCTTTTATCTTGTTGATTTTTTTTCTGTAATGCTTTTACCTTAAGAATAAATGTGCTTGCTTAGAAGGAACTGTGTGGCAACTCATAACTGTAGGCAATATACTAGTCATAGCCTTTGAAGAGTAAGCAAAATATGGGTGTTGGCCAGATTAGGCAGGTCTTGCTGGGAATATCACTGTGTAAATCCAGAAGCTCCACAGTCATAAAAATCCTCAGGAGGGAGTGAGATACGGGTTTCCACCCAAGAGAGGTAACAGCTAGGAGACAGAAGCCTAAAAATGGGTGGCCTTGATGGACCATGGAAGGGCAATATAGATGCAGTTGCCCTGAAACTGTGGCAATACCATGCTTAATGATTATCAAACAGTAGAATATTGAATGTTCCCTTGTGTTTTAAGGTTAGCATTTATACATTATAGCTACCAGGCTGGATTAGAGGTTTCAGACAAGATTTTTTTTTTCTAAATTTGGGTTGTGATTTAGAGTCAGGAATCATTAAGTCAGATTCATTTCTGATTTAATTCCATTGAAGTTAATGAGATTTCACCAGTGATGAATTTGGCCTATTACCTTTTGTCTTCATTGTGACATGCTGACACACCATCAAAATGTTTGATTAGAATGACTGATGGTCAGCATTCTGTAACGATGTGATGAGTGGTACAGACACTTTGAGACTTCAAAATTTCCTCAGTCATGGTACATTTATATAAATACGTATAATAAAGGTGATATAAAATTATTCTACTTAACTGCCAGGGGGCAAATTTGTCACGTACACATGGAAAACATACAGCGTCAGCTATATCTTAACTCAGGAAGTTCCTTCGAGAGGAAATGTAGCCAAACTCCAAACCTGGAGACAATGGAACTTTCTGTGCCTGCGTCCTGTAGATAACTAACTGCTTGGTTTGCAAAATAACGAAAAGGGGGGAGCAAGTAGATGAACAATAAGGGGTCATAAGAGGGGAAGATACATGTAGCTTGCTAATTATGTATGGTAATAATAGCAAATTTTGGCCAATCATAGAGCGATAAATTATCATAGTCAACTGCATATAATGCTTTGGTGTAAGTGTTTTCTTTGTTCTTGCTGACTTATGAGCTCGAACCCAATTGCAATTGAAATAAACGGATCGCCCCTCCCGGGGCTCCTTGCTTGATTAGCTGTGTCTGTCTCTCCTTACTCCTCAGCTGGAACGGACAGGAATGTCTATAACAAAGGGAAGTGTCCTTAACCACAAGAAAGAGAGGTTCTAGGGGATGCTACTATCCAGTGAATAGAGATGGTCAGAATATTTTCCACAAAAATTCATGTAATTTAAATATGCTGTTTTTACTGAAGCTGAAATGTTCTATGGAGACATCTGTTTTGACCAAGTTTTTGTCTGAAAGTTTTCTTTTTTTGCGGGGAGGGGAGAGGAAAAGATCTCTTTTATCCATGCACACTCTAGCCTGTAATGTGGGAGACGCAAGTTCAAATCCTTGCTCTACCTGATTCAGAGTGATCAGGGATGAAAACTCTAAATCAGGTAGAGCAGGGACTGGGATCTGAGTTTCCCAGCCCAGTGCCCTAACCACCAGCTCAGAGGGAGACACAAACACACACTTTCCCAAATCAAAAAGCTCAGTTTTGGATCCAAAACCGATATTTCAACACAACTGAATTTTTGCAAAAACATCCAAAAGGCTTTGGGTTTACTTTAGTGTGGAATGAAAACAAATTCTGAAACCTCAAAAGTTGCCATGAAACTAAATTGTCAACTTCTGGTCAGCTCTACTAGAAAAGCTCCTCCCTCCTCTCCGGCTGGTAAGAGAGGACAGTTAAATCTCATCAGAGCCATTTGCTGTCTCCCTCTTAAGCATCTCTGAGGACACTAGTGAAGTCATAAAAAGTCTGTTCTACCTGTCACAGGAGATGAATTCTGAAATGGCTTCCACTTTATTTGGTGAATGGTCTTGCCAGAGCTTTTTTATAACTGTCTTATTTCTCCTCGTGAAGTTTTTCTTTTGTTTTTTATTGCTGTTGATGGAACTGTAGAGCACCAAGGAAGAGTTTTAATTTACTGAATACCAGTTTCTTCCTTTGCTGAGCTGCTTTCTTGTGAGAAATCCTCTGTTGGAAAATGTTTTGCTGGTTTGGTAATTTCTTGCTCAAAATTGTGTGTGTGTGTGTGTGTGTGCGCACATATGTTTCTTGTAATTCAGTTTTATTATTTTGTTACTGAACTTTTCACTAGAAATAAACACAGCAGAGTTTAAGAGTAAGAGGGTAAGGGTTCTAAAATGGCAGACTGGCTATGTGAAATCATTCTGATAGAATGGAATACTGTTTTGGAGACCCTCCCTCTATTTAATTCCATCTTTACTGCAGTACGGTGTGTACCTGCTTTGGTGATTCAGAATTTGCAACATAGTTCTATTATGCCCACAAAATTTTTGCTTTGAGTTGATTTGTTTAGCTCATCAAGCTTTTGATACGGTCTCCCACAGTATTCTTGCCGCCAAGTTAAAGAAGTATGGGCTGGATGAATGGACTGTAAGGTGGATAGAAAGCTGGCTAGATCGTCGGGCTCAACGGGTAGTGATCAATGGCTCCATGTCTAGTTGGCAGCCGGTTTCAAGCGGAGTGCCCCAAGGGTCGGTCCTGGGGCCAGTTATGTTTACTATCTTTATTAATGATCTGGAGGATGGTGTGGACTGCACTCTCAGCAAGTTTGCAGATGACACTAAACTGGGAGGCATGGTAGATACACTGGAGGGTAGGGATCGGATACAGAGGGACCTAGACAAATTAGAGGATTGGGCCAAAAAAAACCTGATGATGTTCAACAAGGACAAGTGCAGAGTCCTGCACTTAGGACGGAAGAATCCTATGCACTGCTACAGACTAGGGACCGAATGGCTAGGTAGCAGTTCTGCAGAAAAGGACTTAGGGGTCACAGTGGACGAGAAGCTGGATATGAGTCAACAGTGTGCTCTTGTTGCCAAGAAGGCTAATGGCATTTTGGGCTGTATAAGTAGGGGCATTGCCAGCAGATTGAGGAACGTGATCGTTCCCCTTTATTCGACATTGGTGAGGCCTCATCTGGAGTACTGTGTCCAGTTTTGGGCCCCACACTACAAGAAGGATGTGGAAAAATTGGAAAGAGTCCAGCGGAGGGTAACAAAAATGATTAGGGGTCTGGAGCACATGACTTATGAGGAGAGGCTGAGGGAACTGGGATTGTTTAGTCTCCAGAAGAGAAGAATGAGGGGGGATTTGATAGTTGCTTTCAACTACCTGAAGGGGGGTTCCAAAGAGGATGGAGCTCGGCTGTTCTCAGTGGTGGCAGATGACAGAACAAGGAGCAATGGTCTCAAGTTGCAGTGGGGGAGGTCTAGGTTGGATATTAGGAAACACTATTTCACTAGGAGGGTGGTGAAGCACTGGAATGCGTTACCTAGGGAGGTGGTGGAATCTCCTTCCTTGGAGGTTTTTAAGGCCCGGCTTGACAAAGCCCTGGCTGGGATGATTTAGTTGGGAATTGGTCCTGCTTTGAGCAGGGGGTTGGACTGTATGACCTCCTGAGGTCCCTTCCAATCCTGATATTTTATGATTCTATGATGTACAACTCCTTTAAAATGTTTCTCAGATCACATTGCAAACTATTGTGTTGTCAGTGAAGTGTTTGAAAATATGACCCTTAAAAGCTCAGAGCAGCAGGCATATCAAAAAAACTGCAGATGTGTTAAACAACCCCCCCCACTCACGTTTTTTGGGGCGTGACCTGTATTTGAATTCTTGATGTTGGTAATAAATAGTATATTAAAATTAATTTAGTTCAGTATTTGTGGTATTCATGGTATTCCTTATAGGTATAGGGAAGCTTAAATAGTACTGGATTTAGGCCTCTATTCTACAAGCCTATACCTGTGGATGGACCAATCCACCTACACAGTTTAGCTTCCAAGGTTGGTGTCATAATGAGGTAACCCTACCTTAGGCAAAACTGGCCTTTTTTAAAAGGGTTTGGTCCCTATACATGTATGTTATCTTGCTCTCTGCTAAGCAGTAGAAGATGTCAGGGTTGGGGGAGCTTTGCAGGTCAGCTTCTCATTGGAGGAGAAATCAGTAATAGACTCTAGGCATATTCTTAGTGCAACTTTTTTGTTTTGCAGATTTACACACCAGTCTTTGAACAAAGGTGGTTATAAAGAGCACATAGGTAGTCTACTCTTACAGGGATCTCAGCTCAAATACCAGTGCCCAGTTGCTAGGGAGCAACTCTACCTCAATAATTGACTCTAATTAAAGAGATTGAGGCAAAAAGCAAACTCTTTATTGCTTCTCACAGCTCCCCAGGAAGGAAACCACATTGGAAAACTCACAGCTAGACAGCATTGTTTCAAAGACAAACCAGTGACTACATGCTGTGAAAACTTGTAAACTCTAGGTAACAGTGCCAGCTGGTGATTCCTGCTATAGCAAATACACAAATAGACAAGAGAGTGGGGGATATAATCTACAGGTATATGAAGGATGTTAAAACAGAAAAAAATTAGCTGAACTCGTAAAGATGGGCTCAGACCACACAAGTTTGCAGGAGTTCAGAGCAACAGGATGAAATTCCAATTTTCTCTTTTTTAAGTTAATAGCAGAAAACTTCCTTACACTGAGGTCTTGTAAGAAAGGAAAGGATTAGAAGTCCTCCTTTCTCAGGTGTAGACTCTAAAATTAAACCAAACCCAAACTGGAGACAACCCAACACTGGCAAGGAAATGAATGATTTCTAGGACTTTTCCATCTAAACCCTCTGTGTTTCTATACAGTCATAGCTGACGGTAAGTTCAGTTTAAAAATACTAAACTGTATTTGAGTTATAGGAGTTAAAACAAGCTTCTGAAACCACAAAAAAGTTTACCTTAAAAAAATTCTATAACCTGAAAACTTCTGAGCCAACATTTTTCAATATATATGGAAAAAAAAAATTGAAAAAGCTCTTGGCTTTAGACTACAGATGATGAAAAGTTTAAGCCTGGAGCAAGTTTTTTGGGTCAAGTTATAATACTCTTCAAAACAGGAGGTCAGATTCTGAGCAGTTACGCTGGCATAAACCTAGAGCATCTCCTTGCAAGCCAATGGAGTTATTCTGGATTTAAGTTGGTATTGCTGAGGTTAGAATTTGGCCCAGGGCTTTACAGTGGAAGTACAGGTATTAAATAAATGTACCCATGGAAAACCTTCATTTAATCCTATCATTTTAACTGCCTGGACACATACTGCTAGTAAAATTCAATGTATTTTATGGGAAATGTTTCATGAAATTTCTGTATTTAAAACTATATTACAGCAAAATGACGTTTCAAGCTTCTTAAATACAGCAGGAGAGAGATGTGTGACAGGGATTTGACAAAGGAGAGGAGTAGACCATGCAAGCTTTACTTTTGATTCAGACTTAGTTATGAAGGATGCTTTATGGTTTACATTGATTAAAAATTTGCAAAGAATGCCTGATGTTATATTAACATTGATGAAGAGCTTGCCTGCTACATTTTGAATGCAGTTGCCATGGCAACTGTACTATGGAGTGACCCAGATTAATTTTCCACCAGCCAAACTTAGTGCCTTGTCAGTTTTTCTTCTTGTACTATGGATAAGCAGGCTAGAATTTATTTATTTTTTAAAAGAAGCATGCATTATGATTTCCTTTCTTTATTCTTGACAATAATGACTGAGCAGCTTTAATCAAACAAAAATATATATTTGACTAAAGAAATTTAAGGGAAGTTTGCCATTTAATTTATACTATCATACATAGGAAAGCATTTGAATGAATAATTACTAATGGAATGAAAAAGCCTCATATTTTCAGTCTTTCCTTGATAATTATGGTGGCTAATATAATGTGGTCTCATGGAACCGAAAGCTCAGGTTTTTGACTATTCTGGAATTGCAGCATAAATTCTTTCTACGTTTTCCATTTGTGAGCAAATCTTTATCATGCCTAATCTGAGCAAAGGCATAGCACCCCTACCAGATTCCATGCAGATTCCACCACACTCCTTGAATAAAAGGCTTTGAGTTACTACAGAGAATTCTTTCCCAGATGTCTGGCTGGTATATCTTGCCCATATGATCACCATATCTGCAGTCGGGAAGGAATTTTGTCCCAGGTCAGATTGGCAGAGACCTTACGTTTTTTTCACCTTCCTCTGCAGCATGGGGCACAGGTCATTTGCAGATTAAAACTAATGTAAATGGTGGATTTTCTGTCTTTAAACCATAAGGACTTCAGTAACTCAGCCAGAGATTAGGGATCTATTACAGGAGTGGGTGGGTGAGGTTCTGTGGCCTACAATGTGCAGAAGGTTAGACTAGATGGTCTTGATGGTCCCTTCTGACCTTAAAGTCTGAGTCTGAATTTTGTGAATGAGGAAAAAGCCATTTGACAAGGAGAGAAAACAAAGATACAAACTTTTAGGCTATTTCTACATTACAGGCTAGGGCTGTGGTTCCCAGTTCACATACCCATATTCATGTTAGCTCTCATTGAGCACGTGAGCATAAATAGTAGCTGTGGTAGCACAGGCAGCAGTGATATGTAAACCACTGTTGGTTAGTAAACCATTTTTTCCCCTTTACTAATGTATGTGTGTGTGTGTGTGGGGGGGGAGGATGTTTACTTCAGCCTGAGACCTGGCATAGCAATTTTCACAGCTGAGTTATAAACAGCTGACAAATAGGTTTTATGCTAGAAATGCAGACAAAGCTGTAACCATAATAGTGCCACCAGGCAGAATAATATTCCCTGTCACATGACACCTGAGGGCAGCTTATCTATAATTACTGAAGTGGCTGAAAATCAAGAAAATGCTTTTGGAAATGGTTAAAACGATAAACTTTTGTGTATAAAATTGAATAATGTAGTTAAAATAAAAGCTAAGTAATGCTTCTAGTGATGTGTCTATGAATTTATAGGGCTCTATAGGTGAATTAGAGGAATGGATGGGGGGGGAGGGAATCATTCATCCAAAATGGCTCAATACTTTTGGCTAATAATCTGACCCTTTCACATGAACTTGCTGCCCTCAGTACATCAAATGCTTTAAAATATCATGAGGAATATTTGTATTTTGTTTATATTGAATCCCTATACTCTCCCTACTCCAAGATATAATTTTTGCTCACGGGGGGGAGGGGGGAAAGGGGGTATAACACTAACAGAACCCAGTCATTGGCTGGCAGGATCAAACCTGGGATCTCTGAAGCTAAATGCATGAGTCTCTAGTGCATAAGCTAAAAGCCACAGGGCCCTTAGCTAAGGCCATAGCAGACTCACAGCACCAAAGCCAGGAGATCTGTGGGTTACATGTGGAGAAAAAGAACCCAGTGTTACTAGTAGGATGTGCATCTGCACCCCCGTCTCTGTAACATAATGAAGAGACAGCAGGGTTTAACTGGGCATGGCATATATCAAACTTTTGATTGCCTTATACTTTTTCTCTAATGTCTAACTGAACTTTTCCCTCGCTGTATAGTAACATCTTTCATATTTCAGAGCCCTATTTCAAGGGAACCTAATAAACACACTGACTGTGAAATATTAATTTCAATAGAAGCCAGATTACTTAATGGGAAAGAAAGAGCTTCCAAATATGACCTTTTTGGAAAGCTTCATAAGACCGAGAGGTACAATACATTTTACCAAGTCACATAAAAGGTTATACAGAGGCTTTCATGGCTGTACTGTGGCTTTTATATAGAGTATATTGTCTGAAAAGGGGGAGTTTTGCACCTTCTCCATTTTGATGCAAGGAATCAAACTAGTGCAGCTTCACTCTGCTGCAAAATCTTGTGATCCTAGAGTCAATTTGTAATGAGTGCACATCGCTAAATGTCAGCAGAGATACTGACCAGGAAAGGCAAGAGAAATGCAGGTCAGGAAGAAAACAATGCACCAAGAATGCAGTATCATGTACAAAACTACAAACTCAGAAGGGGCAAGTTAACCTACTGTTGTGTGTTGTTCTGTAGCTGATGCACCAAAGATTGCTGCCTGTTCCATAGACTTTTAACTGAGGTGGTGGTGCTCTGTGTTGCAACGCCAACTTGGTTGAAACTCAGTTGTTGGTCCATGCTGGTAGTCCAGCTTTTAAAAAAGTGAGACAATACAGGAGAACTGTGATGCTGAGCAGAGAGGTTGAAAAGGAGCTGAGGCAAATTTTAAGTGAGACACTGGGATACCTGAAGACATACTTAAGGGCAGTAGAGAGACTGCTCCATCACACCAGTGTCCTGCAGCTTTCTGTAGCCAAACATGATTTTGTAATTCCCCTCTCCATTCCGTGTACACGGCCGGCTTTGCTCTTCCTCTGGGAGTGATGAGGTTGTCTTTCAGGGAAGGATGCTCCTCCTCACTCTGCTCTTGGCTCCTGCTATGGGATTTTCTTATGCTGTGATTAATCTTTGAAGCAGCAGTCTGTTTTCAGGCACATGTTTTCTCCTATTGCCTTCCCTGTTTATGATATCAGGAACTGTTAGGAAGCTCCTCTTCCTAGAACAATGACAGTATTGCCAACCCGAAGTTAAAATTCTTGTCAGGGTCCCAAAAATCAAATAATTTGCTTAAAAAACATGAGATTTGATAAAATAACTCCATGTTGGTGAGCAGCTAGGAGGGTGGCTAGCGGCTAGTGTGAGACGCGGCTAGCGGAGCAGATAGCAGGGTGGCTGGCGGTGAAGACTACCGCAGAACCCCACGGAGAGGCATGGCAATCGACCGTCAACCCGAGCAGCGGAGCATGTAAAGTGCCCTCTCTCTCTCCCCCCCCACCCCCGCCCCCATACCTCCTGTTCTTCCACCCAGGCTGGGAGGTAAACTCTGCAGATGAACTTCTGAACTCTGGGGGGCTGCACTGACCAAGGACAGAAACTGTGGGAGAGGTGACTGTTGGGTTGCTGGACTCAAGAACCAACCTGGGGCTGCACTGACCAAGGTCAGAAACTGTGGGTGGGGGTAACTGTTGGGTTGCTGGAGTTAAGACCCTGAGGGGAAAAGGACACTGCCAAACTTACTTGGGGGTGGGTCTTTTGCTCATGGTTTGTGTTATGAATCCTGTTTGTGGTGTTTCCCCAACATAATGCCGCATTGTTTCCCTCCTTTATTAAAAGGCTTTTGCTACACTCAGACTCTGTGCTTGCGAGAGGGGAAGTATTGCCTCTTAGAGGCGCCCAGGGGTGTGGTATGTAATTGTCCCAGGTCACTGCATGGGGGCTCGAGCTGGTTTTGTATTGTGTTATTGAAACGGAACCCCTAGATACTGAACCCGGCCCTTGTTGCTGCCAACTCTGATGGGCAGAAGGGTTACACTTACGAGTGGAGTATTTTAGTTAGTATAGGAGTGATCTTGTCCCAGTGGTTTTGATCACTTATGTCAGTGATTTTTATAAATGGAGAGCACTGTAAATAAAAATGGAGATTCTCATGAACTAACATGACTCCCAGGAGCTGAAGCTTTAAGAAAAAGATCAAATATCACCTGACTTTCAATAAAATCATGAGAGTTCACAACACTGTATGAATGAAGAAAAGGAGAGTTTGGGGCTCACATACAGTAAAAGTTAATATTAAAAAAGGAAATATAAGACACAGAAAACCCCCAAACAGGATTTCACTTAGTCTCAGCCATGCTCTCAAAATCAGGGCTAGAAAAGAGTGCACTCCAAGGTCTAATTGTGAAAATCTGTTTCCCCATGATGGGCTAATAATTTCTCTCACCCTGGTCCCAGATTAAAAAGGTTGCCTACCGTATATATAATTTTGTTGGTGGAGGAGCTCATACAGAGACAGCCCACTGTTACGATGCCAGGGCTTGGCAAACAGAGAGACGTCAGTGTGAGCACCGAACACAGTGAGGCAGATCTTCAGCTGGCATCAGTTATTGCCAAGCCTCATTTGGAGCTGGGATTTGTACTAGCTGAGAAACTGCACCATTGTTCATATGATCAGAGAGCATCAATTGTGGTAACACTTGCCCTAGTCCAATGAAGATGAAAAAATAATAACTTCATCTCCCTTTCTGAACATTGCCTGTTTGCCCTCATTTAGGGTTCAGTCCTGCAAGGGATAGAGCACACTGGGCAAATCCAGCTAAACATTGAAGCACATGCTTACATTTCAGCACACAACTAGTCCCATGGAAGCCAACTGGGCTTCTTGTGTGCTTAAAGTTAAATATGTGTTTAAATGTTTTGCTGGATTGAGCTAGTGTGCTCAGTACCTTGAATGATCAAGCCCTTGATTCACAAAGGCATTTAAGCATGTGCTTAAATCCATCCTTGTTTACCAAAGTACTTAAACATTTGTTTGTTTTTAAGCATGTGCTCAAGCACAAGTTGTGGAGTAACTGTATACCCTTCTGAGTCGAGTCCTTACGTTTGCATTAGGTTGTAGTCCATATAGGCACACTGTTTCTCCTTTAAAACTTGTTATCAGTCTTCTGAAGAGGAAAAAATTGTTTGAGGTGCTTGACTGAACAAACAGATGTGCTAAAGAATACTTGCAAGGGACTTCACTCCTCCCAAATGCTAACTCTTAAATGGAACTCTTTTGTCTAACTTGTAATATTGTTCTCGCATGGAATTAACTGGGGTCATGGAAGGATGCCTGTCCTCCTCTGTACACAGAGCAATGCATTATTTATTTGCAAAGAGGTTTAAAATAATTGCGTCACTGGTGTTCACAAACGTATTATTTATGAGTTCCCAGAATACAACAGCAACTTTAAGATTTCTTGTTTCCCACAGTTTAGTGACAGGAATAATTTTTTTTCTTTCAAACGGGGGCACCAGACCTCCCACACTAGGACAAACTTTTATCAGTCAGGGGTGTGAAAAAACACACCCCATGACAGACCTAAGTTTCACCAACAAAAGTGCCAGTGCGGACAGCGCTATATTGACAGGAGAGCATCTCCCACTGACATAACTACCGCCATTCATTGGGGATGGTTTAATTATGCCAACAGGCGAGCTTTCTCCCATCGGCAGAGAGCGGCAACACGGAAGACCTTACAGTGGCGCAGCTGCAGTGGTACGGCTGTGCTGCTGTAAGGTCTGTAGCCTAAAATTAGGTCCATTATATTGTTTGTGGTCCTTTGCAGTGTCATGCTTTCCTTTTCAAAAAAAAAATTCACTAACCCAGGATGTGTACAGATTTATTGAATTCAGACTTAAGGTGTGTATTGGAGCCTGCTTCTTATGCAGATTAATTCCTGGTTGATAGCAAGTGGGGTAAACTTGCTTCATACAAAGAGTTTAGTAGCATAAGGGCCACCTGTGGGAGAACACTTTTCACAAAGCAATTACTCTATATGTGACCTATCAGTAGGGCTCCGTATCTGTCACAAAGATCGCGGAAGTCACAGATTCCATGACTTTCCGTGACCTCCATGGCTTCTGCAGTGGCCACTGTGACTGACCCCAGGGTCACCCGAGTAGTTGGTCCAAGTGCCAGCTGCTCAGGTGGTCCCGGGGACAGCCACTCCAGATTTAGCCAGGGATATTTATAGTACAAGTCATGGACAGGTCACACGATCATGAATTTTTGTTTATTGCCCATGGCCTGTCCATGACTTTTATTAAAAATACACATGACTAAATTGTAGCCTTACCTATGAGTCCTCATCCTCAAAGAAAACATGCACAACTCTTTCAAAAGACAAGCCTGGGAGCTTAAATTCATAACTCTGCTAGACACTACAAATCATGGGCTGAATAGAGATATTGGATTTATGGCTCATTACAAAAGTCTGTAAACCACTAACCCCCTCTTTTTGTCCTATGACTGCAGATATGCTAATAAGCCACTCTACCTTGAATGGTCCCTTAGAATATGTGCTAACTACTTTTGCTAAACAGTCTCGTCCACTTTGCATTTAGCTCTGACCCTCGGAATACCTTTCCCAGACCTGAAGAAAAGCTCTGTGCTTCAAAAGTTTGTATCTCTAAAGTACACATACAGTGTTTCAGCTGTACAGCTGCACCGATGCAGCTGTGCTGCTGCAGCGCATCTGGTGAAGATACTATGCCAACAGGAGAGAGCTCTCCCATCGGCATAATAAAACCACCTACTTGAGTGGCTCTCCCACTGACAGGACTGTCCAACTGGCACTTATTTCATTGTAATTTATTTCACTTTAGGGTGGTGGTTTATTCATGCCCCTGAGCAATATAAGTTATGCCGACATAAACTGTAGTGTAGACATAGCTTAACCAACAGAAGTTGGTTCAATAAAAGATATTACCTCACCCACCTTGTCTCTAACATCCTGGGACTGATACAGCTACAACTACACTGCATAAAATTTGGCAGTCAGTTTTATATTGATGCTGAAGCTTCCCACTGTATCTTGGGTTGTAAATGTGTTTTTGAAAGATTAATAGTTGTAAAGTACCATGTGTAGACTTCTTTTTATTAAAAAAGACACTAGAAAATGCAGCAGAGCTGATCGCTAGTGAGTCCTTGTTAGTGAGAATTGCACAAAACATGCACAATCATTCTCCAAATCCTTATCAAAAATTTACTGTTGGAAAATTCTTTCACATAAATATAAACCTGGTAAAGCAGTTTTATGGCCATACTGAAACAAAGAGGGGAAATATTCAAAGTCATCCACAAGATTGAAAATGTGCAATACTAACCTCCAAAAGAATACAAGTGGCAGATCCTCTGAAGTCTGAGAAACGTGTGCAGCAAATTTCATTTTTCAGGATGACTGTACCTTCCTACGGAGAGTATCAGCAACTACTTATTTGTTTCAAAAGGCTCTGTCAAGGTGTCTGGAGCACAATCTATCTACATTAGAGTCAAGGAAAAGCACCAGAACATGAGGGAAACCAGTAATGGGATGGGGGTGAGGTGAAGGCGGGGAGGGAAAGTATAATACTTTACAGGAGGTAGGGCGTGTGTGTGTAATACTTGCGTAAGTGTTTAAAACAGATAGACATCATTACCCTCATTTTCCAGCCAAGTGAAATACTTTGTATTTATGTTGCGCTCTTGTCTGTAGGTCTCAGTGGCGAGAAGGAGGAAGATAAATATTTGTATCTGAATATAACAAAGGAGGTAACTGAAGCCCAGAGAAGCTAAGTGACTTGCCCAAGTGCATCAATGACAAAGTCAGGCATAGAACTCAGGTTTTCTGACTGCCACCTGATGGTCAGTTTACTACTCTGCAAATGCCCCTAAGAGTATGTCTACCTTGCAGCTGGGACAAGCATCACACATGAGATAGACAGACTCACGCTAGCTCCGCTGTAGCTGCTGTGCTAAAAATAGCAGTGTGGACATTGTGGCATAGTGGACAACCCAGGCTAGCCTCCCAAAATACAAACCTGCCTGACCCCCTGGGTCCGTACTTGAGTGGCTAGTCCATGCTGCAACATCCACATTGCTATTCTGAGCATGTTCCCAGCTGCAGTGTAAACATACCCAAAGTGAGTTACCCAAGGCAACTGTGACAGCCTGCTCTGCGTCTTGAAAATATTTTTGGTGGTTTTTTTTTTTTAACAGTGCTAAATTCTTCCTTTGTCTGTTTTCTTCCTGAGTCATTGCAGCACACCTGCTTTCTTTACCTGTTTTCTGGGGACGGGCAAGTGGACAAACAGGCAAATGCATACTCTTGAGTAAAGGTTAATGTAGGTCAAAGAGCTGGGATGCCCACATGGACCATGGACCAACCACTTTTTGGCCAGGTTAAACCTGAGTGGCACGGCACCCTGATGTGTTGGGTCACAGTGCCACTCACTCAGCTCTGGAGGGGGCGGCTCTGGGCCAGGAAAATCAAGTTGCTGGTGGTGGAGGGTGGGGGTGTCTGAGAGTGGAAGAGGAGGGTTTGGGGGTTGTGTAGCAGTTGTGCACACACTTTAAAGTGGTGGTCTGCAGCTCCTCGTTAATGCTGGTGTCGCTAGGCTGACAATGACTGGTAGAGCCTGAGCCATGGGAAACCTGATGAGCAAGTTGAGGTTTGGAGCTGGCTTGTGAGCCCAATACCATTTTTTTTTTTGGGCTAAGATTCCCATGCCTTTATTTTATCTCCTTTGTTATTGGGGCTACTAACAGATCTAGATGCTATGGAGTGATCTATTTACATATCTTTGGAGCTGTGTGTTTGTATTTTTGTCATGGCAGTTTTATTGATTATCTTAAAGTAATTCCCAGAGGATTAATTCACAAACAATTTGTTTGCAAAAGAAACTAAATTTTGTAATATGCAAAAGGAATAATTTGACCATCAGCAACAGAGACATAAATGTCTCAACAATAATCCCTGATGTAGTCCTGATTTCTGTGAATGTATTAGTTGAAATTGTTTGAAATACTCAAACACATTTCAGCCTAGGGATTGTTTGTAAACTGTTCATTTTAACTGTTAGTTGACTGGACACGCAACATGAATAACAGTCACATGGTGTTTTTTTCCTCTTCATGACTGAATGACTGAAATGGGAAGATTGTGAATAATACACTACCAGTATGAATGTTTGATGAATAAACATCCCTCTGCTGGAACAGAAGGGGATGGAATCGTGGCAATAGCACAGAGCAGCCATATTTTAACAGGAGGTAAAGATGGAAGGTCATACAAGCAAAGGTTAAATATTAGTACAGTCTGTAATTTATTGGACTCAGTAGTGTTCCAGTGTTCTGTACTGTGCAGTTACATCATGGATGAATTTGGCAACCCATGTCTCTTTGAAAAGAGTAGCTTTCCCTAGTGTTTTGACCAATATTCCCACTCTCCAGAAACAAGTTTCAACATCCACTGTTGTCTGAGCAGTTGCTGAACACATAATGGCTGCTCAGTTTGCCTGCACAGTCACAGCACCACTGGCATTTAACTCATTAAGATGTAAAGCTCCTCTTCAATACATTAAGCAGGAAACTCTCTATATGCAACACAATTCTGTTCTATTCTTCTGAGGACTTTTCAGCAGAGACTGGCATTGTGTCATTTCATGTTAAATTACTGTATTGTGTTATGTGGCACAGTGAGTGACATTCTCTGCCAAAATAATGAAATGGAAGTTTACTGTCAAAGATACGAAGTAGGTTTATTTTCCACCAGTGAAAGCCATCATTAGCTGATAAGTGTTTTCTTAGCTGCAATCTTCAATTCAAACCAATTCATGTTGAGCTGATGGTAATGAGTTTGACCATCTTCAACTCTTAAGCAGTGGTTGGAGCACTTCTAGAGCAAATTATCTAGAGGTAAATAGAGCATACATATTTCCTGCTACAGTCAGTCTAATCTACTGGGAGGCTTTCAGATTATTAACTGTCTAATTTATATTGTCTTTCATTCAAAGATGTCTAGATAATTTTAGTCATTGCCTCCTGTTGCCATGTGTATTGTGGTAATGCCCAGAAGAGGCACTCAAGATCGGGCTACGTTGTAGATGCTGCACCAAGATGCAGGAAAACATGGTCTCTGCTCCCAAAGAGCGTTCAGTCTTAATTGCAGTAGGCTATGTGTCTTCCCAGTTGTTCATCTGGAAACTGAACATGTCAACAGGATGCACAGTATATTCCTCTCATGCCTGTTCAGCTCTAATAGCGCTCACATGGCCACTTTCACTGTCTGGGCTTGCTAGTACTGCTGTCAGGCTAGATTTTCCTAGACCCCTCCAGTCCCTGTGTGAGGGCTGGGAAGAGATGCAGGAGAGGTCCTTGTCCCCTCTCTCTCCTATGTATGGCTAGGTACAAACTAGCTCAGAATATATATGTGAGAGTTAGAGTGTTAAGAAGGGACAAAAGAGAGTGTTTATTGGGTGAGCTTTAAAAACATGAATTGGTGACTCAGTGAGGAATGGAAGAAGCAGCAATTAAGACCAATTTCCAACACTGGGAATGAAGGAGGAAGAAGAAGGAAGGAGATAGAAGTGGTTAAGGTGAAAAGAGCAGAGTGAGCAGGAAAAGGAGTAGCTGGATATGACGTCAGAGAGAATGGAGTGAGTCCATGGTGAGTCTTGAAGTCAGAGGATAATTTTGAATGCAATCATTATGATCCTTCATCTGAATAAAAAATTGTTGCAAACTTTCCAGATATTAAATAGCTCTCACTAATTAATCTCATAATTCAATGCAACCTTATAATACACTGTAGTTTTTTTTTTAAAGGCTTTTGAATAAGGAACAAGTTATAGCTGAAGTCATATGCTACCTTTGTAAATTTCATTTTAAAGCACTGATGTGTTCTCTGAATGGGACTGAATCATAGAAATAACCAAATCTAGGAGCTGTCTGTGTATGCCAGAAGAAGGACAGGAGATACTGGATGTGGTTTAATTAGCCTGCAATTTTATTCCTAAATGTCTGGGAGTACCCAGCAGATAAAATTGTACAGTGCAGGTAATCCTATAATCATTTACATATACCCGGGGGTTGGGGGTCTAGTGTCACCCCTCCTCCTTTACTCATCCTGGTCCCCAGCTGCTGTGACCTTGGTATACACCCTCAAATGAGGGTTAGAGTGGGGTTGGGGCTACAAAGGCGGGTGGGGGTTGGCTCCCTGCTGTACCAGTCATAGAAGTGCTGACTATCTCCTTTAAATCTTTTACTAATCCATTTATCTGATCACTGTATGCCATCCTTACGATATACCTGCACTGGACATCTGCCCCCCACCCACATACTGTGACACACTGTACCTCAAAATAGCATCCTGTAACCTCCATATTCATAATTTGTATATGGTGGTGATATATTATACAAAGCATACCATGTAAGATATCATAGGAAAAGTCCCGGTCTACTAATCCCATTGTTCTGTCAAAATATGTATATCATTAGTATGTATGAAGTTGAGATTTTGCTGTATGGTTGTTATTGAAATATCTGGGAGTCGTCCACGCTAATTCTCCAGTGACAACAACAAAGGCGGGCATTAAATGACCATTAATCAGCAGGGGAGTTGTAAACCATGCATTTACAATTCTGCAAGAGAGTTTGGCAAACACAACACAATGGGATATGCTCAAATCTATGTCTGTGAATACACAACGGACCTTACAATGGCACAGCTGTACCACTGCAGCTGCGCCGCTGTAAGGTCTCCCACGTTGCCGCTCTATGCTGACAGGAGAGAGCTCTCCTGCCGGCATAATTTAACCATTTCCAACGAGCGGTGGTAGCACTGTTCACACTGGCACTTTTGTTGGTGAAACTTATGTCAATTCAGGGAGGTGGGTTTTTTACACTCCTGACCAACAATTGTTTTACCAACAAAAGTGCTAGTGTAGATAAAGCCTATGACTCAGTTGCACAAGACCACACCAAAAGGTTTGCTCAACTCTGGGACAAGCCCAAAGCCCACCAGGACAAATCTGGGCTACTGTTTTCCAGGCACTTAGACTGAGGATATAAAATAGGGGACAGTGGCATCATACTTTTACCTTTCTCCTACCCCACCTATGCTGAAGGCAACAAGAATGCTGGGGAGACAAAGATTTGAACTGAGGAGACCTATCCTAGGCTTAAAGGGAAAGCCTGCATATTAAGGACTGTAACCTACCTTCAAACATCCAGTGGTGAGGAAAATTGCTTCATCCAAATACTGCTTAGTCTAATAAAGTTTAGGATTTAGACTGTGTGCTTACTTTTTATTTTCTTTGGTAACTGTCTCTGCCTTTTATGCCTACCACTTATAATAACTTAAAATCTACCTTTCTGTAGTCAATAAACTTATTTTAATGTTTTATCCTTACCAATGAGTTTGTCTAAAGTGTTTTGGAAATCTGCTTAGGTTACAAAGGCTGGTGCATGTCCACTTTTCCTTTGATGAAGTGGTGAACTAATTAATAAACTCAAGGTCTAGAGCAATGCAAGATGGCATATTCCTGGGGTGCAAGGTTGGGGTATTGGGAGATTTGTTTGCCTTTTTCTGTGTATGGTTCATGAGGGACTTGGGGAGCCTTCATGCAACTTAGCTGGTTGTACTTATACATGCTGGTGGCTGAGTGATAACAGCGCCTGGATGGGTTCACTGCTTGTCACTGGTAAAGCATTGGGCGAGACAGGGCTGTGGGCTGAAGGGACGGAACAGGAGAGGGGCTCCAGTCACAGAGTTCCAGCCAGGGCCAAAAGTTCTGCCGTGGTCCCAGCCAAGGCCGAGAGCTCAACTCTGGCTGCGGTCAAGCTCTCAGCCCCCCTCCCCTGCCCCAGATGGGGCCATTGGGGGGGGAGGGCTTAGACCAGCGAGTGGGGGTGTGGCCTCAACTAGAAGAGGAGGGGCAGTGGGCTAGCCTCCCCAAGGGGAAGCTTCACCCATTGCCCATAGAGACAGTCCAGGCTGGAGAGTGAAGGGAGCACAGTGGTCCCACAGTTCCAGATTGTACCCTGGGGATGTTGTCACACTTATGTCATGGATTGCAACATCATAGCCTAAACTCTATTTCATTTTTTGCCCCAACTAAGCCTGCAAATGACTATGAAGAAGGTGGAAAAAAAAAATCTCACCTTGGCCAATCTCCTGTCCCCTGATAAAGGAGCAACTAACATGATACCCACAGTGGATCATGACAAAAACCTGGTATTTAACTATGTTCGTGGGTGGGAGGGTGGGCACTGCTCTTCCTGGTCCAGGTAAAAGAGGTCTTTGCCTGCACTGATGTGGATATAAGTAGCCCCCCGTCTTTTCCGGTCACCTGGGGAGGATGGGTCAGCGTCCTCATGCTAACCTGGTATCAAACTGCTGTACCAAGTAACTCTCTGGCTCTCTAGCCATTACAGGGGCAACATATATTTTTGGACAAGCCAGCAGCGGCCCCTACCACTTAATGTGTGGTGAGTCATTCTCAATGTGATCTTTCATTATGTGCCTTTGATGCCTAACAGTGACTAATTATAAAAGCAGAAAGTGAGCTGCCTACCAAAATCCTCAGATAACCTCTCATATGCAAGATTCTCAAACCTGTAACCTAGACCTTAGAGGAACTCAGGTGAAACACTTTGTGGAGCTGACCTCAAAAAGCTTTTCTTGCTCCATTAAACACATTGTCCCCATTGGCAAAGAAAATACTGAGTGTTTTCCAAACTTCGCTTTCATAGTGTGCCTGCCAAAAACTCAAGCACAATGAATTCAAACTGTGGTAGACAATGACACACTGTATAATAAGCCAAATTAAAGACAACAAGTACAAGGAGATGTAAATTAATACACTCTAGTAGTCTTTAAAAGTTCTGAAGGAATAACAAAGCAAATTTTGTGTGAGAGAAAAGGATGTGTTATGACCACTTCCTAGAAATTAATCCTATCAGACTGCTTTTGGAATGAGTGTACAGATTGGAAACAGGAGACAGAAATGTGAAAGTTTTCTTTCCTATGCTTCCCAAGCAGGACTTCCTGTACAATGTCCAAGAGGTGATTCCTGTTACATTAGTATCTGTTTCTTCACTGAGAAATGTTGGGTGCTTTGAACAAACCTATAGTTATCTGTGTGTCGTTTTTCTTTTGTGTTAAAATGTAATTAATTCAATTAAAGGAAAAAACAAGATTAATAAGATTGGTAAGCAGGAAAGGAATCCATTACATATGACTTTGATAAAGGGTTGCATTCTTTGGAGTAAGGAGAGCATTTATGATGTCCCCTGCATCAATGTAGCCCCAAGTACACAGCTAAAGCGAGGCTGGTAGACTTGTGTGAATCCTTCATAGAGGAGTGATAGTATAGTCTAAATGGAGTCTTGGGGTGCATGGATCAATGTTCATGTTGCACTCTCCATCAGTACCAGGTCAGAGAAGCTAATGATCCAGCCAACAGACCAAATTTGGTGATGAATCCTGGTCACATGCTGCCTGAGGCACATTGCACATATGCTAAGAAGAATGGGGTCTTGAGAAATGATGAGGGAGGCAGCAGGCACCCAAGTATCTAGCGCCATGGATAAGCATCTTTATTGTTTTAAATCTAAATAAATAAAATGTGCGTAATCTTTATTCTCATGTGCTATTGCAGTAAGTACTTGCAAGCTGGTGATCTAGACATGTCTGTGCCATTAACTTATGTTTATTACTAATGAACAATGGGTACCCATCATGCTAGATATTGTACCTGCCCCAAGAGCTTAAAACCTAATTAGACTAGACAGACATGGGATGGGGGAAGGGGTTACAACACAGAATCAGAATGAACAGACTGACTGTGGCAAACATGTTAGCTACATGATTGGGGAAGGGGTTAGTTAGGAGGGGTTATTCTAAATGGAAAGAAAAGTGAAGGGGGAAGAGATGTTGAAAGGAAGGAGATGAGGGGTACTGGGCAAAAGAGTAAGAGGTACAGGTGTGGAACAGAGATGATGAGAGAGGGGGAAAGAGAGGGGAGAGGATTGGAGCAAACTGGCAATCAGCACAGGACAGAGAAATTCTGGTCAAAATGGTAGAAAATTCAGTGAAGGACCGGAGGTCCCTGCTTTGGCTGCTTCTGCTCCTACTGTCAGGAGTTTCTGGTTGGTTCCCCTTTGCAGTTTTTTCCCAAGACCACATGACGGGAGGGGAGAGGCCACATTGGGCCCCGTGTACCGAGAGTGGCGTTAAGGTTGCCAACCCTCCCGGATTGGCTGGGAGTCTACCGGAATAGGCATGATTTCCCGGTGACTATTGAAAGCAATCCGGGAGATTTTAATAGGCCGCTAAAAGTCCAGTTGGCATTGCAGCGGAGCTAAGCCAGGCTCCCTACCTGCCTTGGCTCCACGTAGCTCCCATAAGCAGCCGGAATATCCAGCTCCTAGGTGCAGGGGTGGCCAGGGGGCCTCTGCAGTGCCCTTGCCCCGGAACCATGGCCAATGGGAGCTGTGGGGCTGGTGCTGCGGGACGGGGCAACACACAGAGCTACCTGGCCACCCCTGAAGCTAGGAGACGGAGGGACACGTCAGTCACTTCCGGGAGCTGCCCAAGGTAAGTGCCACTCGATTGGAGCCCACACCCCTCACCCCTCCTGCACCCCAACCGCCTGCCCCAGCCCTGAGCCCACTCCTGCACCCCAAACTTCTCATCCCCAGCCCCACCCCAGAGCCTGCACCCCCAGCCAGAGCTCTCACCCCCTCCTGCATCCCAACCCTCTGCCCCATCCTGGAGCCACCTCCCACACCCTGAACACCTCATTTCTGGCCCCACCACAGAGCCCGCATCCCCAGCCAGAGCCATCACCCCCTCCTGCACCTCAACCCCCTGCCCCAGCGCGGTTAAAGTGAGTGAGGGTGGAGAAGAGCGAGCGACGAAGGGAGGGGGATGGAGTGAGCAGGAGGCAGGGCTTTTGAAAAGGGGTGGGTGCGTGGCCTCCGGGAAGGAGCAGGCAGGATTAGAAAGTTGGCAACCTAAGTGGGATGGGGCTCCCCTACTTAACTGTTAACCATGGTAGGATGCATAATCTATCATTTAATGTATAATTTAGGTATGTGCATATCTGTGCATGCAGTTGTGCAAGTAAACATCTCAATATTTATGCATATGTCACAAACACATTGGAGTACTGAGGACAAAAGAAGCAGCCAGGGCTTATTTGTAAAACTCATGTTTTTGTGGGGCAATGACAAGTTTTGCTTTTAATGAAGATCTAAAAGACATGAAATTGCTAATTAGCACTCCTGGTTAGTGTCAGGAAGATCAGCACCCTAGGTCTAAAATGTGCCAGTCTATTAGATCCTGTGATCTTGAGGGAATGTTCATCTCAAATGGCTGTTGTCTGACATTTTTTGTTAGTTCCACCGAGGTATAATCCTGATGCTTTTAAAAATTCACCCCTGCTGTAGAAAGAGAATGCCCTTTTTCTTTTTAATATAGGACCTCAATGTTATTCAATGGAAATCACCCTGCAGGATTCAGGGCCCCTGCAAGGCAGGTGGAATTTTTAAGAGACTGGGAGTGCATACATGCAGTTCAGACCCTGTTAATTTAAGAGTCATATTCAAAGTGCTCAGTATTGGCATAAATCTAGTTCCATTGAAATCAATGGGAGCCTTTCTGTTGATTTAAATGGGTTCAAAGTTATGCCAACACTGAGTATTTGAAAAATCCCACACTAAATATTTAATTTACGCCTCCTGTACTATCTATATATCTCCCTATAGTGTGTGGGTGTGTGTATGTGCATACAGAGGTGGATTAAGATTTACTGGGGGCCTGGGCACAAAGAACATTTGGGCCCCACACCCTGGAGGCCTGTGGGAGATGCCAGGAGGGCTATGGCCCACCCACTTTTTAACATGAGCATAATAGCCTTGGGCAGGTGCAGAACTGCAGCGGCCGCTTGAGACCCCACCCCTTGGGGTGCACTGCCCAGGGTATTAATCCGCCCATTCATTTATCCACCATTGTGTACATATCTTAGAATGAAAGCTGATCTTATAAATAAACTTCTAAAAGGATGTCACTTCATTCTGGCCAGATGGAAGTAAATGAATGGTTCTGATATGCAGTAACTAGTGGTTAAAATGCAGGAAAGTTATGTCTTGTCTTGAAATGTGTCTAGTAATCTAGAAAATTAATTCCCTACCTTCACAAATATTAGTCAATACTGAGACATTCTGTTACTATATTCTTGGGTTATCATTTACAGTTGCTGACCTCTTCCTATCTAGAAACAAAGTGTGAAATTCTACTGTAGACCTTAGAATTAATCTTGTCAGTACCCTCCTGCTCTATTTTACTTTATTTTAAACTTCTGATCATCCCTTGAGACCCTTTTTGGTGTTCAGTTTTTGCAATGCTTACATCACATGTTGCCAGAAGGTCTGAGCAAGCAAATTGCTTATGCTAGAAAATGAATGATATAGCACAGCGTGACTAAAAAAAGCTAAACATGCTCTTTTATTTGTTATTGTAGAGCAGTCCTTATTCCTAGAGAAGCACTAAAAATATTATTTTGTTCAGTTTTCTATTTTGGTGCATGGCCATGTTGTGAGTTCTAGTTATCCTTTGCTTCTGTATTTAATCCTATCTATGGAGGAAAATTGAAAGTATCAATTTCTAACTGCTTACTGGAAATGTTAAATATTCACTCTTTTGGAAGGGAGTGTTGTTTAGTGGTGAAAGTGAAGAAGTGGAACTCAGAGCTCTGGCTTGCTCTGCAACCTTTGGCAAATGTTTTATGGCTCAGTGCATAACTAGTGCAGGGATGGGCACTTCAGAAATATCTTTAGATTGCCACTCAAACTTCTCTGTGACTCCCTTTATCTGTAATGTGGGAAGTCTAAGGTCCTCATAGGAAACATGTGAGACTTTATTATTTTGAAAGTGATTTGAGATCCTTAATTGAAAGGCAATATGTTTAATGTGCTTTTTTTTATTTGATTGCTATGAAATCTACAAAAATAATAATCCCCAACTGGTCTAAAGCATAGCTCTAGTGTCTACACGAGTGTCTCTAAACCTTTACAGTTAAAAATGTCACAGCCCCTTCTACATTTACTATCAAATTAACAGTGCTTAAAAAAGGAGAGAGAACCCCACACAATGTATTTCTCTGCGCTAACCAGGCTGCAGCTTTACTATGGCCTGTTGGCTATTCAGTGGCCAGCACTGTAATGATGGGGCTTCTCATACGACACCTCTGTTTATTCTTAATTTCCTATAACCTCCCACTTTCCAGTGTTACAACAAACTCAGAACAAACCTTCAACCTTCTATCAGGACTATAAACAACTGTAAACAGAGGCTCTACTCACTCCCTTCCCACAGCTTCTCCCTTACCCATCACCCAAGCCTTTCTTTTCCTTACTTCCCTTATTTTCCCTTCCCCTTCATTCAGCTTTTTCCTATGCTTGTCCATCTTCACCTCTTAAGTTCATCTTAAAGAAGAATGGTTCTCAACTGGCTGTGCTGGGTGCCAGTGATTGTGCTGGCACTAGTGCAATTTCTTCTAGTGTCGTCCGAATCACAGAGCAGTGGCACAGCAAGCTGTTGATCTTCAAGGTGGGGACACCCATTGTGAAAACAGGAAGGAAGGCATTAAGACATTGGTGGGTATCCTTATCCTTCATCAATGCCAAAAGGAGCACTGGACTGGGGAAAGAATCTGCATGCCAGTGTGCTAAAACACGCATTTTAAACAGTTGGTGCAATACATTGCAGATTTAATACAGCATTTCCCCTTTTACTCTACTTGTTGTTAACATTTATGGCAGTCAGGACAGTGTGCTGCTTGTTACATACATTATAGTCTTCTGTTGTGTGGAAACAAATTACTCTGTGCTTAAAAATAGGTAATTGCTTCTTGTGTCTAATTGATTTTTAGAAATTACAATGCAGATTTGATTGAAGAAAGCTTGTGTGCTACCTGCAGTTGGTTTCATGCAATGCATTTGTATGAAGCAGAGCCACACAGCCTTATACCACCACTTTGCCTGTGATTTAGTGGGAAATATTCAGGGTTCTTTATGGCTTCTAAACCTGGCAGAATGTATCTTCTCCCATAGAAGCAGTATGACAATGACATCTATTTTACTGCAGTAACATGACCTGACTGTTAAATTGTTGGCTATCTTTCAGCAATAGATAAAATGGTGGTAGATTTCAGGTTAGGAACTAAAATGTGTTTGGTAAACAAAGGATACATATTGTTGCAGTGGATTGAGTTCTGTCCCCCCTGCAACCTCTTACTGTTACTAGGGGCTTGAACAGGTCAAATTGAAAGTAGGATTTGGCTCTTTTGCTTTCAACTCAGTATTTAGACTGGCTTGCTTATATTACAGTCCCACTCTTGATGATTGAGAATTGTTCACAAAAATGTGGATTATTATTATAATTAAACATTTATATTGTGGTGGTTTCTAGATGCTGCAGTAAGGTTGGACTCTCTTGTGCTCGACCCTGTGCAAAGAGAAAATGACACTCGCTTGCTAAAGAGCTTTGTAATCTAAATCATAATGATAAGAAGCACAGGTTACAATTAATCTAATTAATGGCTGAGATTTTTAAGTGTGTTGCTCCCTTCTCTATATACTGGTTTCGGTACTTTCATGCATAAAATCCTGCTATCCTCATTTGTAATCCAATGCTTACCTCTACTGTGTCTAATTGTAAAAGCTACAAACCATCTCCTGTTGACAGGGTTATACTTTTCTAATTTATAAGTAGCTAAAGGAGACACTCCGTATTAATTATTTTCATCATATAAGAAAGACAATCAGATGAAAACATGCATGCAACTTGCACTTTGATAGAGAGAGTTCAAGTCTGCTTCTCTGTCCCTTAAATGGCTGAGAAATCCTGCAGCTGCCATATTGTAGTGATCACAGTAGAATTCATCATCTACATTCCCTGCAGAGTTCAGTTCTTCTACTGCTGTGCTGCTGTGTCACTGCTTGCATGCACAGTACACTCTTGAAATTCTGATATAAATTTGGTTAGAGTGACTGCTTTGCTTTCCTCATTTTTTCTCTTTATCTAGCAATTTTATCAGATTTGAAAAATAAATTAAGAACCTGAGTTTGACACTATTTTCCCCAAAGACAACAAGTGAGTGGGCATGAATGTATCCTCCTCCCCCGATACGCCTGTGATTTATTTTAGTATACTGAGTTTTCCCTGGGCTTTATCCAGGGAATGGGAGCTTTGACATTGACTTTGTAAAATTTCATTTTTTGAAATTTACTACAGAATTTGTAAATGTTAACAGGTTATTTATATAATTGATATCTTTATCCTACAATACAAGGGGGTTGATTTAATTTTTAGTGGAAACTAGAATCAAAATCCACATAAGTTAAAGGAGTAAATATGTATTTTTTTCTTGATTCTATATTACTGTAAATATAGAGTAATTAAAAAAATCACTAGGACTAGACTCTCAGCTGGTATGAATCAGCCAAGGCTGTACTCTTTCATGAACATTGAGGAACAGGAGCAAGTCTCCCCTCTGGGTAGGATTAGTGCAGTGACACATGTGTAGGGGAGGGAGGAACATAACCCTTTTTTCACAGAATCCTTTCTTCTTCCACAGACTCTCCCTGCTAATTTTGTACCATGCATTCATTAGAATCACCAGGGCCTATTAGTTATCTTTGCACTAGAGGGCATTTGTGAACAGAAACAAGAGGGGATTTACTTGTTTCTTGCTTTTCTAATTAATTTTTTTCAGAACAATTATTTTCTCTAGAGTAAGTGGAAGCCATACAATTATACATCTGAGGGGTCTGCAGTTTAAAAATGAGTGACAGACAAAATTAAGAGGATATTTTAAATATTTACCAGTTATAGGAAATGTCTTAACAAGTAGGTGTAGTTGAAACTTTATTCCTTCTTTGTGTTGCTCTTAACATGACTTCGTCATTTGATAAAACCCAACTCACATAGCTATCATACACATTTCAAGAAAAAATAGCTTTTAGGACCTGATTCTGAATTTCTTCTTCAGTCAACACAGAATAAAATGGACCTGGGAAGAGAATCAGGGCCATAGTTTACTGTCCATTTTCCTTATAAGCACATGTTGACAGTTTGACACATAAAGTTGTCTGATGGTCTTAATGGGAGTCCAGTCCAGTTCTCGTTATAGGGGATCTTAATTAGAGTGAAATATGGAGGAACAACTTGGCCTCGGGGAATGGGAGGAGAGAAGGTGCACCCTCTCAAAAAGACACACCTTTGTCTTGCATTGTACAGAGCAAATCAGGACAGGATTATGTCTTTTCATAAACTGGCATAATTTCACTAGTTTAAATGGAGTTGGATCAATTTATGCCTGGGGTTAATATGGGTATTAGAATCTCTCAGCCAAATTTTAAAGTATAGTTAAATTTACCAGTATTTTTGTATAGCCATTCTGCCTACAAATATCTGTTTGCATACACGGATTTTGTGGGCACAATGAGTGCTTGTGCCTTTTGGCAGGCTCACCTCTTCAGCTCAGATTTGAAAATTTGGCTTAATGTTCTTTTAGAAACAACTTTATCTCATGAAATAAAGAATTTTGCTAAATAAATCTCAGATCTGCCTTGTCATGGAAATCTTCCCTCACATCTTATACATGTATATGTTATTTATATATATATAAATAACCAATACATGTATACTTTAAATGTGGTCATATTGTGCTCTGAATTGTTAAATTGCTTTACAATTTGCATCACTACACTGGTGTATAGTAATGTTTTAATTTTTGTCAAGTGATGAAAGCTGTAGGAGTCATTTGGTTTTATTCTTCATTTATCCTGTAGCAGAAATGGAATATATTTAAATTCCTACAGAAATGAAGGAAGAGGTTTTAATGGATCTCGGTTAAATCCTGTCATTTAATAGAATGTTAACCTTATCAGCATTAGCAGATTTTTCTGCCATGGCCAACTACATTTAGTTACTTATATACAGTTTATGATAAATAATACTGACCTGACTCATGGAGGAGTTTGCACACAAGTAATTAAAAAACAAAACAAAACAAAAAAAAACCCAACCAATAAATATTCTATTCTCACTGCTACGAGAGTCTAATTTTTGAAATGCTTACAAAGGAGAATGGAATAAAGTAGTAAGTTTTGCTAGAGATAAGTTTCATAGAGATGAATACACATTATACTTAAAAAGAAATAATTGAAAATTGATAATATCATCCACATTAGCTAAAATAATTATTTGGCCATACACATAGAAGTAGGATTTATGTAATTTTAAAATATCAATGGATTTAAATGGTATTTTAGAAACAAGTGTCTTTACAAGCTCCATGTGGGTGTCTGTATGTAACAAATGTCTATATTTAGAAAAAAATCTCAAATATCTATAAACAGGAAGCTAAGATCTGTTCAGCTGCATATTCTAGCACAGGCTAGCACAAAAGGCTTAAACTAATTATTTTAATATAAATCATTAATTCAATAAGACTCTGAACTTGTTTAACAAACTGTAAATGATTTATGAGCCTCTAAACACATTTTTAATGAAAGGATGGTATTATAGCATATTGTTCCTTTGGAAGCAAACAAAAAAGTTTTCTTAAGCGCCTATTCCCTGTGTTTTAATTTATAAGATAAATGGAGAGAGAGAGAGAGAGAGAGAGAGAGAGAAAAGAATGAATTGGGAACTGAGCCTGCAACTGATTCCATACGGAGCCCCACTGAAATCAGTAGGGCTCTCTACATGTGTTCAGGTCTCTGCTTGAGGCAAGTTATTTGCAGAGCTGGGGCTTAGATTGCTGTTTTCAGGAGTTTTAAAGTTATCCTAAGTGTGGCACATGAATTCATAATGTAATTTTGCTCTACAAAACTGTTAACATTTAAAATGTTTTAATTCAAGGCTAGGCTTCTGAAAATGGAGAATGTTTCTTAGAAAATGATAACATTCTGGGGCATCTTATCTGAAGCACACCTTTAGGTATCTATTGGGCCTGATCCTCACATTGTGTAAATTTGGTGCACCGCTGGTGACGGTGATGCCGACTTATACCAGCTGAAGTTATGGCCTTAAAATATTCTTGGTTCAGTTGTTAGAAAAGATAGATTTTGTATGGGGAAACAATACTTCCTATAAGAAATCATTTTAAACTGTGTCCACATCTACCAAAATTCTGTGTTGTTTATATTACTGTGGGACATATTCTTCCTTATGTGGTAACAGAAAGTCATTGGGTCTCCTAAACCAACAAATGCCTTGGATCTGAGGACATCACAGTAGCCTAAGGTTCTACACAGTTATCTTGAGGCCACCTTCTCCATGGCAGCAGTGGTCCTGCAAGTTGTGTTCTCTCTCGTTGGTTGCCTTTCCCCACAACTATGCTGTAGAAGACATGGAAGGAACCCAGCATGGGTCAGCAGGTCTTCTAACAGGATTAACTCCAGATTGGATTTGCAGTGTGAAATCTGGAGTTAGGGGAGCAAGCTGGTGAGATCTGAGGCTCCAAGCTCTACATGTCCCATTGCTGCCCCTTGATCCATACAAAACTCTGATCCCGCAGAACTCTCGGGGAAAGGTTTCCACATAGTCCCACAGAGAGAGAGACAGTGATAACATGTAGGCACAATACCATAGGCTCCAAAAGTTCTAGTTCTTCTATACTTATGAAAGTCCAGGACCGAATATAACTCTACATTACAACTGCAGCTGTGAGAGTAATATATGATAAATGTTATTCTTATTTAGGGATGAATATGCTAAATCATCGGTTATCCAAGAAAAACTTATCACCTGTCTTCTCAAGGAGTAGCTTACAAAATGGAAGATCATGGACCTTAGATGATTTGTCCTTTCATCTAGATATTGGCCATAGAGTTGTCTGTCTTGATTCTTTACCTCTGCAGGCAGGTTGTTGTCATTGTTCATACATACATACTCCTTGTGCCCATGTCAGGCCTTCCTCTCTCTTCCTCTTCCTCTCCAGCTTCTGGCTTGAAACGAAGTCAAGGTTTCCTTCTAGATTTTTTTTATAATTTATATAGAACAACTACAAAAGATGTACTGTTGAAGTAAAGGAAACTTTGGCTGGTGCTTTTCCACTGGAAAAGTGGAGGTGATGATTTTAAAAAGTTTCTCCCCTACTCCTCATCTCGTGTTTCTGTATCCTTTAAAAGCTGATGTCCTGTTCCACTGTGTTATGTTAAGATAAATTGACTTGTCTAATTCATGGGAATGTTGGTTTACCATTTGTGGTTCTTGCACAGACATTAGTCAGTATAATTAAAATGTGATGACATCTGGATATGAAAAACACAGATGTAATGCATTGCAGTGAGAGAGACAGAAAAAATACACATATTTAGTGCACTGATGTGCCTACAGTAAATAGATGCTTATGCTGGAATTAGCTCTTATCAGTTTCTTCCTTCATTCATAGGAATCTCATGTATGAGTCAGATCCTGCACCATTTACACCAGTAATTTACACAAGTTTTAAGACTGACATCAGTGGAAGTGCCTATATGGGGAAAAAGTACACTGATATGATTAAGTGTAGTAGATATGATTGTATACTAACACGTGCCTTTATGAAAGTGGCAGAGTGGCATTCAATAGTAATCTCTTGGTGACTTTGATATCAAATTTTTGACCACACTTTGTGTAAGGTCACATTTTTGAACGGTTTATAAGGATTAAGAAATGTTACAAGCATGCAACAGAATGAGAAGTGAGTGCTATAGATGAGTATAAGTACATCAGTAGGAAGAGTTGGATGATTATAAGCCACAGTTGTAAGCAACCTGTTGACCTCTAAAACAACTAATAACCATTTATTAAATCATATTATTCATTTATCAATCCTCTTAAACGATTGATAACAAAAATGGTAATATTTTATATTAAGACTTTCATTTAATTTTACAAGTTTTCTCAATAAAAGATCATTTTCTTTCTAATTGTCAGTACTGCAGATTTAGGGCATAATCCAGCTCCCTTCCAAATCTGTGAGAATTTTGCAATGGACTTCAGTGGGAGCAGATTGGGTGCATAAAATGGGATCTGAAAATTAACCAGTGTGTGGTTATTTTACCTCTCTTGCGTCATTATCAATAATAAAAAGATGGTGCTGCTGGAATTCTGGTTGATGAAACAAAACAGTGGCTGTACAATGCTGAAAGTAGCACGTTTGGTTTTGGCAGTCAGATATACAGTGATTGTTTAGACACACCCAATCAGATTAATCCTGGCCATAAAGCGGTGCAAGCACCTGAGAGGACATAGAACATAGTGGTGGTTGCAACTAGTGCTGGACAAAATGTTTTGAACTAAACTTCTTTTGTGAAAAAATGTTGATTAGTCAACATCAGAACATTTTGTGAATTCATGTCTGTTTTACCAACCTGTTTGTATTTGGGGGAGACCCAAAATTACAAAAAAAAAAAAAAAAAGTCAAAACATTTCATTTCAACACTTTCTACAGAATGGTTTGGGTTTTTTTGGTTGGAAACTACTTTTTGTCATAAAATTTATTACATAAAATTAAAAATAAAAACTCAGTTGAAACAATGTTACATTTTGGGTCAAACTAAATCTTTTATTGTACCCAAAACAATTATTTGCCCATTGCCAGTGAGCCAAAAAAAAATTATTTGCACCGCTCTGACTGCAGCTGCTCATTTCCTGTCTTTTTGGTCCTCTCTTTGGGAGTAGATATGTTAACTAAGAAGGCATGATTGTTATTTATTCACTGAAATTTACTACTCTTTACACGTAAGAAAACAGATTATGCTGATTCGTGCCTTTCTCAGGAGTGTAGTATGTCTTTGCCTCGTGCTAGTATGTCATGTGTGTTAAATGTTTATAACCTGAAGTGTCCTACTGAGATTGCAAAATAGGCATTTTAAAGAAAAGACTACAACTATTTAAAAATCAAAGTTCTGTATGAGAATGATTTACCCATCACTGTCTCAAGTAATCTTTCAGTTTTAGCCATTTTAGGCATTAGAAGGAGGAAAAAAGTTTTCTCTATTTTTTCCAATTTGTTTACTTGGTGCATTTGATAACACTGCTTATAATCAGTTTCACCTTTTCCCAATAGTCAGTTTCCCCCATCTCACTAGATTTCAAATGGACAGAGTCCCTTTAAACAAAATGTTCAAATGCTATGTAAAAGAGTACAGGAGTTCATTTTAATAATAGATTCCAAGGTAGAAGGAAAATTGTGATCATCTAGTCTGCCCTCCTATAAACACCAGGCGTAGAATTTCCCCAAAATAATTCCTTCTGAATTAGAGCATATGGTTTTTTTGTTTTTTTTAATCCAATCTTGATTTTAAAAATGCCAGTTATGGAGAATGCACCAACACTTTTGGTAAATTATTCCAATGGTTAATTACCTTCACTATTCAAAATTTACGCTTTACTTCCATTCTGAATTTGCCTAGTTTTAACTTCCAGCCATTGTATCTTATTATTTAGTACGCTAGATTGAAGAGCCTGTTATTACATTTTTAAGTACAAATTGAAAATTGTTTAAGACACTATATTCAAATTGCTGATTTTAAGTGTGGATTTGTGGGGGCATTTTTTCCATTCACTGAAAGTTTTTTCTTCCCTCCACTCTTATCCCCTCTGCTGCCAACCACAGTGGGTGGAGTAGCCCTATCTAAATATTGGAGAGACATTAGGATGCATGGTTGAATAGCCTTTCATTACAACTAGGAGGTCTTGGTGATTAATACAAGTCGTCATGTTAGTGGTCATAGCAGTCTCCTGGGTGCTGCAATGCTCGTTGGGTCACTAAAGAAGCCCAAAGACTTGGGAGAAGGCGCTATCTGGCTTGAGGTGGGGATTGTGGCAGCCAAGGGCTGCCACAGCTGCTGTATTTACTCAGTTAATAAGTTTGAAAACTACTTTTCCAGCCCTTCTTGTTGAATTGTAAGTCTTGAATGCCCATTGATTTACATGTGTAGTGACTCTTTTTCCACCAAAACATTCAGTTAGCAGTGAAGTTGAACAGCTAACCCAGCTTGTGATGATGATTGTGCTCACCCGCACTAAACTTTAAGACCAGAGTCACATGGCTTGGTTCTGGGTTACAGGCAGGGCTGGCTCCAGGCACCAGCTAAGTAAGCAGGTGCTTGGGGCGGCCAATACAAAGGGGTGGCACTTCGTCCGCTATTGGGGCGGCATGTCTGGGTCTTCAGCGGGAATTCGGCGGTGGGTCCCTCAGTCCCTCTCTTCCTCTTTGAGCTGCCGCCGAACTGCCACTGAAGAGGAAGACAGGGAGTGAAGGACCCGCCACCGAAGTGCTGCAGAGGAATGGAGCGGCTCGATTTAGCTGCCGCCGAAGTGCCGCCGATCGGCTTTTTTTTTTTCTCACCACTTGGGGCGGCAGAAAACCTGGAGCCAGCCCTGGTTACAGGAAGTTATACAGTACCTTTTGCATAAAGGGCACAATGGCCAGCTAAAGCCGCTAAATTAAGAATAGAAAGCAGCTAAACCACAGCCCCTCACTTCTTGTACTAGAGGAGAATCTCTGCTTACTGCCAGGAGGAGGAGGAGAACTCTTATTCTCTGCAAGATCCACCCTGCCATTGGACAATAATGTAGTTAAACATGCAGATGTTGAATGAGGCCATTGTTCATAGTTCATAATGTGACATACTGACAATATCCTGGACAAACCTTAAGGAATTAAGATAAACCTTATTGAATTAAATTTAACCTTATTGAATTAGGTTTAGTACCTTTGGAGTCAATTGTATGTGTTGTTGTGGAATTGCATGCAACTCCTCTAGGGGGAGGGGGATGCTAATATAATGCCCCTCATTATCAGCTCTTTGTAGCTACTCCTCTGGAGAGGTTTGCATATACTAGTTCAAAATGGATTCTCCAGGGACCAACAGACCAAGAAAGGATTTTTGAATAAGTAGCCTGGTTTCAAACAGGCTTAGGGCCTCTTTTTCTGATCCATCAAAAAGACAGGACTTCTGGTCTAAGGTCGGCCCCAATCTTTAGGGAAAGGGAAGGACTAATCACTAGTCAGAACCCTTATCAGAATGAGAGGAGTGATCTCTGGTAAGCTTCTTATCATGCATTTCTATTTTTATTGTTTTCTCTGTAGTGCTTTTACCTTCATAAAAAAATTTACTTGCATAAGTAGTGCTGTGTGGTATCTGTAAGTGTGAGTAGTCACACTATTAACTGTTTCTGAAAAGAAAGCAAGCAGGTGTTCTTGGGAAGCCAGTGTCTGCTGGGAATAACACAGTGAAGGCAGCCTGGAAATACCCAGTCAGAAGAGAGTGAGGTGTAGCTCTCCACCCAAGAAAGGCAAAGGTTGGGAAGCTGGAAGCCTGAGAGTGGCTGTACCAGTGAGGGAAAATACAGGTGCAGTTGCTCTGAATTAAGTAACAGAGGGTCCTGTGGCACCTTTAAGACTAACAGAAGTATGGGGAGCATAAGCTTTCCTGGGTAAGAACCTCACTTCTTCAGATGCAAGTAATGGAAATCTCCAGAGGCAGGTATAAATCAGTATGGAGATAACGAGGTTAGTTCAATCAGGGAGGGTGAGGTGCTCTGCTAGCAGTTGAGGTGTGAACACCAAGGGAGGAGAAACTGCTTCTGTAGTTGGATAGCCATTCACAGTCTTTGTTTAATCCTGATCTGATGGTGTCAAATTTGCAAATGAACTGGAGCTCAGCAGTTTCTCTTTGGAGTCTGGTCCTGAAGTTTTTTTGCTGTAAGATGGCTACCTTTACATCTGCTATTGTGTGGCCAGGGAGGTTGAAGTGTTCTCCTACAGGTTTTTGTATATTGCCATTCCTGATATCTGACTTGTGTCCATTTATCCTCTTGCGTAGTGACTGTCCAGTCTGGCCAATGTACATAGCAGAGGGGCATTGCTGGCATATGATGGCATATATAACATTGGTGGACGTGCAGGTGAATGAGCCGGTGATGTTGCAGCTGATCTGGTTAGGTCCTGTGATGGTGTTGCTGGTGTAGATATGTGGGCAGAGTTGGCATCGAGGTTTGTTGCATGGGTTGGTTCCTGAGTTAGAGTTGTTATGGTGCGGTGCGTGGTTGCTGGTGAGAATATGCTTAAGGTTGGCAGGTTGTCTGTGGGCGAGGACTGGCCTGCCTCCCAAGGTCTGTGAAAGTGAGGGATCATTGTCCAGGATGGGTTGTAGATCACTGATGATGTGTTGGAGAGGTTTAAGCTGAGGACTGTAGGTGATGGCCAGTGGAGTTCTGTTGGTTTCTTTTTTGGGCCTGTCTTGTAGCAGGAGGCTTCTGGGTACACGTCTGGCTCTGTTGATTTGTTTCTTTATTTCCTTGTGTAGGTATCGTAGTTTTGAGAATGCTTGGTGAAGATCTTGTAGGTGTTGGTCTCTGTCTGAGGGGTTTGAGCAGATGCGATTGTACCTCAGTGCTTGGCTGTAGATGATGGATCGTGTGGTGTGACCGGGGTGGAAGCTGGAGGCATGGAGGTAGGCGTAGCGGTCAGTGGGTTTTCGGTATAGGGTGGTGTTAATGTGGCCATCGCTTATTTGTACGGTGGTGTCTAGGAAGTGGACCTCCCGTGTAGATTGGTCCAAGCTGAGGTTGATGGTGGGGTGGAAGCTGTTGAAATCATGGTGGAATTCTTCCAGGGTCTCCTTCCCATGGGTCCAGATGATGAAGATGTCATCAATATAGCGTAGGTAGAGAAGGGGCATGAGTGGACGAGAGCTGAGGAAGCGTTGTTCCAGGTCAGCCATAAAAATGTTGGCATATTGTGGGGCCATGCGGGTGCCCATAGCGGTGCCACTGGTCTGGAGGTATATGTTGTCACCAAATTTGAAATAATTGTGCGTGAGGATAAAGTCACAGAGCTCAGCCATAAGTTGTGCTGTGTCATCATCAGGGATACTGTTCCTGACAGCTTGTATTCCATCTGTGTGTGGGATGTTTGTGTAGAGAGCCTCTACATCCATGGTGGCTAGGATGGTGTTTTCTGGGAGGTCACCAATGCATTGTAGTTTTCTCAGGAAATCTGTGGTGTCACGGAGATAGCTGGGAGTGCTGGTGGCGTAGGGTCTGAGTAGGGAGTCCACATATCCAGACAGTCCTTCAGTGAGAGTGCCAATGCCCGAGATGATGGGGCGTCCAGGATTTCCAGGTTTGTGGATCTTAGGTAGTAGATACCCTTAGAGCCCCGACTGGGGTTATTCTAAGTTGATTTGTTCCTGTGTTAGTGTAGGGAGTGTCCTGAGTAGATGGTGCAGTTTCTTAGTGTATTCCTCGGTGGGATCTGAGGAAAGTGGCCTGTAGAATTTGGTATTGGAGAGTTGTCTGGCAGCCTCCTTCTGGTAGTCAGACCTGTTCATGATGACAACAGCACCTCCTTTATCAGCCTCTTTGATGATAATGTCAGGGTGGTTTCTGAGGCTGTGGATGGCATTGCGTTCTGCACGACTTAGGTTATGAGGCAAGCGATGTTGTTTTTCCACAATTTCTGCCTGTGCACGTCGGCGGAAGCATTCTATGTATAGGTCCAGACTGTCATTTCGACCCTCAGGAGGAGTCCATGTGGAATTCTTCTTCCTGTGTTGTTGGTGGGAGGGTATCTGTGTATCAGTGCGCTGTTCAGTGTTATCTTGAAAGTATTCTTTGAGTCGGAGGCGGCGAAAGTAGGCTTCCAGATCACCGCAGAACTGTATCATGTTCGTGGGGGTGCTGGGGCAAAAAGAGAGTCCCCGAGATAGGACAGACTCTTCTGCTGGGTTGAGTGTGTAGCTGGATAAATAGACGATATTGCTGGGTGAGTTAGGGGTACCCCTGTTGTGGCCCCAAGTGGCAGGTAGGATTTTAGACAGCTTACAGTCCTTTTTCCTTTGTAGAGAGGTGAAGTGTGTAATGTAGATCTCCTGTCTTATTTTAGTAAAGTCCATTTGTGTGGAGGGTTGGTTATTCCTTGGTGTTCACACCTCAACTGCTAGCAGAGCACCTCACCCTCCCTGATTGAACTAACCTCGTTATCTCCATACTGATTTATACCTGCCTCTGGAGATTTCCATTACTTGCATCTGAAGAAGTGAGGTTCTTACCCACGAAAGCTTATGCTCCCAATACTTCTGTTAGTCTTAAAGGTGCCACAGGACCCTCTGTTACTTTTTACAGATTCAGACTAACACGGCTACCCCTCTGATACTTGCTCTGAATTGTGACACATAAGCTACCCAAGCTGGTGGGGAATTCATGATCTCTAGTGGCTACGCACATGTATTCATATGAGAGAGTTTTGAAGACATGGCTAGGCTGGTGTTGCAGGAGTATTGGTTGTGGTGTTTGGAATTCTACATAATATAAGAACTCTTGCGCTTTTAAGAAATGCCTGCTTGCTTGGGCTGTCATTCAAATTGTTTAGCAGTTGTTGTATGCGTGCATGTTGCCTTCTGCTCCCTGTTTTTTTCCTAGTTCCTGAACTCTGTGTTCAGAGCATTACGTGTATGCAGTTACTCAGGGTCTGTTGCTACATACTTGCAATTTGGCTGTTATGTTTTGTCCAGATTGGTGCTGACTTAATTGGTTAATCATCACAGAATATGGAAGGGACCTCAGGAGATTATCTAGTCCAACCCCCTGCTTGAAGCAGGACTAATCCCCAGACAGATTTTTGCCCCAGATCCCTAAATGGCCCCCTCAAGGATTGAACTCATAATCCTGGGTTTAGTAGGGCCAATGCTCAAACCACTGAACTATCCCTCCCCCAATAATTGCTGTTATATGTTTTGATTGACCACCGACCTGTGTGTCTCTGGCTTTGATTTTCTTGTATTTTGGAATTGCTGCTTTGGGGTACATTAGAGAATAACATTATGGCAATGAGAGCTTCTATTCTGCAACCCATGCTGCCTGCACATCCTTCAGCTGTTGACTGGCGAGACTTTATTCAGAATTTTCAGAACTATGTATAGATCCTTCAACTCTCTGATGCTGCTAGGTTATCCTTGTTGCAGAACTGCTTAGGCAACGATAGCATTCATAGTTATGATGGACCCTAAGAGCCCCTCCTTTGATGTGGCTATGCTGCACCTCAATGAGTATTTGGAGACTGGAGATTCTGTTCTGCTAAAGAGGAAAAGGTTTTTTGAATCTCGCCAGGAGCCCAACAAAATCATGCATGAGTTTGCATATCGTTTGTGGCAGTTGGCCCAGGACTATGAATTTGGGGATGTTATAATCATCATGCTCAGGGAAACATTGGTATAGCCAATGACTGCCTGGGTGAATGGTTACTGGCTGAAGATGTTAGAATTCTAACTTTTGATGCCATAGTTGCTAAGAGTGAGGCATTTGAGAGGTCTTAGGCTGAAAGGGGTTCCTCTATGTCTACACTTAAACCGAGAGCTGCTCCTCTTGCTTCCATTGCCCAGAGTCATATGATGTTACCTACTCCCACTTCACAGCCTCGGCACCAAAAGTTGTCAGCTCCTCATTGTTTTTGCTGTGGTAGTATGGGTCATTGGCCAGTTTCCCTGCTTGCCTGGCTAGAACTGCTATGTGCCAGGCTTGTGGGAAGGAATGACACATGAAGTTAGTGTGCTATGGTACATTGGTTCACAATGATGGGAGGCCTGAAGTGCATACAGTAAATGTGGAGCCACATGAGATCACCTTTAACAGGGACTCTCATGTCTCCTTTAGGCTGATCTTCTCATGTGGCAAGGCGCTGAAGCTGATATCCCGTGTCATAGAAATTAATGGTAAACCAATTAAATGCATGGTGGATATGGATGCAGTGTTTAATGTTCTCCCCCCTGTGTTAGTTCATACTCTGTACATTTGCCTGACTATAGTGATTATAAAAGCTTGGAATTTGTATGCTTTGCAGACAGTGGGTGAAGCTGTGTGTTCTGTGCTCTACAAAGGCACAGCCTTGACTTCAAAGTTTTATATTATTATAGGCGCAGCTGCAAATGCTGTTCCATTATTGTCCTACAATGTGTGCTCACAGCTTGGTATTATGCATGAATGTGCACAAGACACCTTGGGTGTGGCTGTATCAGCTAGAACAGAAGGGGATACCAAAGTAGCATTTAGAAATACCATGATTAATTTAATGGTGATAGAGATGCATACTTTTTGCAGTTGGATTCAAATGCCAAGCCCTTTGCACTGCCTGCACATCGTGTACCATCTGCACTTGTAGACAAGACCTGAGTAGAATTGAGGCGTATGAAAGATAATGGTGGGAGGTGGAAGGGCCTACAGATTAGAGCTTACCCTCGGTGATCATATTCAAGAAGAATGGTGACATTCGATTGCACAGATTTTAGGGTACATAATAAATATGTGAAACGTGAGCAGTTTTAATTGCCAACCTTCGAAGAGTTGACATGCCCAGTAAGTGGATCCTGGATTTCCTGTGTGCTAGATTACTGATCCGGTTACTGGCAAATATCTGTGGCTGAAAGATCACAGTTGTTGTTGACTTTCAGCATGCCATTTGTGTACTGCTATCAACAACTCCCATTTGGTTTAGTTTCTGCTCGCGAGGTATTTCAGAGAGTGATCTTTCAGCTCCTTGATAATAGCTGGGTTCATGTTGCTATTTGCATTACATACTTATCTTTGCTAAGATCCTTCTGGAGCATAATGCTGGTCTGGACCAGGTGCTAACCTGACTCCAACAAGCTGGCATGAAGTTGAATCAAGTGCAGTTTTGAAAAAGATGCTGTAGAGTTTCTAGGGCATTCTCTGTCGGTCAGCGGTGTGAAACCAATAGCTGAAAGGCTACAAGTTGTTTCTTCCCTACCATTACCCATTGATCGTAGCAGTTTACGTTTGTTCTTAGGCCTACCTCAATAAATAGGTAGGCAGGCTCTGCCCCATTTTAGTACCCCTGCCAAGGTGCTGTGATATTTAACCCAGGGCCAGAAACAGTAGATTTGGACTAAAGAGAGGAAGCAGGGTTTTGAAACCCTGTGTCAAGCCCTCTATCGGATCCAGTCCCATGCTTATTTTGATACAGTGATTCAGACTGATGCCTGCAGTCAGATCCTGGGGTTCAGTTCTGCTCCAGGAGAAGACACTGTTATATTTGCATCCTGTACTTTCACTCTGATGGAAGCAAAGTATTCCCAGATTGATCTAGAATCTTTGGTGATGGCTTTTGCTGTTGTATGCTTTAAAGTCTACTTAGTAGGAAGACATTTTACATTAGAAACTGATCATTTGTCTCTTTTGGGCTTCTATTATGAAGCCATTGACCTGCTGAGTATGAGGCTGAGGTGGTGGTCTATTCAGTTGCAGCAGTATGATTTTGATTTGGTGCATATCGAAGGAAGATATAGTTTACTTGCAGATGCTCTTTTGAGAAAATTCTGCTGAGTTATCCCCCTCATATGCAAAAAGGGCAAAGTATGCTGCTTTTTAAAGTTATGCCAGTTGACTAAAGGCAGACAGCTGATGCCACTCTTCAAGATGCTGAACTGTGGAAGGTGATATGTGCCATACAAGGGGATCGAACGGACCCAGTCCTTAAAAGAACTTTGTCTATGTTATACCAAATACATTTCCGAGCTCATAGTGAAGATATGCTACTTGAAATATCTTATGCAGAGGAGCCCAGGTGATCATCACAGCAGCATTGCAACAAACAGCCCTGGATGTGGCTCACAAAGGAAATTACAAAGATGAAGGAACTTCTGCATAGTTATACTTGGTGGCCAGGGCTGTACTCAGACATTGAGCATCATATGAAGGCATGCTCAGCCTGCACAATGCATAAACTACTGCTCCTCTGGTCCCTTTGAAACCAGTATAGAATCATAGAATATCAGGGTTGGAAGGGACCTCAGGAGGTCATCTAGTCCAACCCCCTGCTCAAAGCAGGACCAATCCCCAACTAAATCATCCCAGCCAGGGCTTTGTCAAGCCGGGCCTTAAAAACCTCTAAGGAAGCAGATTCCACCACCTCCCTAGGTAATCCATTCCAGTGCTTCACCACCCTTCAATTAAAACGTTTTTCCTAATATCCAACCTAAACCTTCCCCTCTGCAAGTTGAGACCATTACTCCGTGTTCTGTCATCTGGAACCACTGAGAACAGTCTAGACCGATCCTCTCTGGAACCTCCTTTCAGGTAATTGAAAGCAGCTATCAAATCCCCCCTCATTCTTTTCTTCTGCAGACTAAATAATCCCAGCTCCCTCAGCCTCTCCTTATAAGTCATGTGCTCCAGCCCCCTAATCATTTTTGTTACCCTCCGCTGGACTCTTTCCAATTTTTCCACATCCTTCTTGTAGTGTGGGGCCCAAAACTGGACACAGTACTCCAGATGAGGCTTCACCAATGCCGAATAGAGGGGAATGATCTCATCCCTTGATCTGCTGGCAATGCCCCTACTTACACAGCCCAAAATGCCATTAGCCTTCTTGACAACAAGGGCACACTGTTGACTCATATCCAGCTTCTCATCCACTGTAACCCCTGAGTCCTTTTCTGCAGAACTGCTATCTAGCCACTCGGTACCTAGTCTATAGCAGTAGAATCATAGAATCCCAGAGTTGGAAGGGACCTCAGAAAGTCATCTAGTCCAACCCCCTGCTCAAAACAGGGCCAATCCCCCAGACAGATTTTTGCCCCAGATTCCCTAACTGGCCCCCTCAAGCATTGAACTCACAACCCTGGGTTTAGGAGGCCAATGCTCAAACCACTGAGCTATCCCTCCTCCCGAAGTACATGGGATTCTTCCATCCTAAATGCAGGACTCTGCACTTGTCCTTGTTGAACCTCATCAGATTTCTTTTGGTGCAATCCTCTAATTTGTTTAGTTCCCTCTGTATCCTATCCCTACCCTTCAGCATATCTACCACTCCTCCCAGTTTAGTGTCATCTGTATAGTTGCTGAGGGTGCAAACCATGCCATCTTCCAGATCATTAATGAAGATATTAAACAAAACCAGCCCCAGGACCGACCCTTGGGGCACTCCGCTTGATACCAGCTGCCAACTAGACATGGAGCCATTGATCACTACCTGTTGAGCCCAATGATCTAGCCAGCTTTCTATCAACCTTATAGTCTATTCATCCAGCCCATACTATTTTAACTTGCTGGCAAGAATACTGTGGGAGACCGTATCAAAAGCTTTGCTAAAGTCAAGGAATAACACATCCACTGCTTTCCCCTCATCCACAGAGCCAGTTATCTCATCATAGAAGGCGATTAGTTCATAGTTATCACATGTTTTGACTGATCATCTACCTGTGGTGTCTTGCTTTGATGTCCTTGTGTTTTGGGTGCATCATAGCATAACAATGGAACAACATAGTTCAGGCCAGAGTGTATGCACTCAGAGGAAAGCAGATGTACATTTTTCAAAGCATCAGCAAGTATTTAGTAAATGTCTGTTTTTGTAGTTGCTGTATGATGTACTGTATGTTTATAAAATAGGAATTAAATCTTTACTCCTTGGCACCACCAGATATAATCTGGAATGACAAAAGCAGAAGAGATGTACAAAATAGTCAGGGGAAAATTTAAGGACAGGAGAAACTTTAACACAAAGAGCTTTATGTCCTTTACTGGGCTGCACCACCCTGGGGAGAGCAAGAAGTGGAATTGTGCTTCCAGGGAATGCAATCCTCTCTGAATTCCAAAGCATGGAGAAGGAATGTGCATGCTGAGTATGGGTCAATATGGATCAGTATTTGGGGCGGGGGGTGGGAAGGGAGGTTGTTAATCCTAATACCCTATTGGAAGATGTGTATCCCTGAGGACAAACTGAGGAAGAAGTCTGTGCACTTCTCCAAAGGGAGGGACCTCCTCTAAAGTGGGCCCACTTATGAAGTATGTAAAATGGGGGAAGACAATTTGTACCCTCCTTCATCTTGCGTACCCATACCAAAGCCAAGGGAAGTTTGGCACCAAGTGTTGTTAGATCACCATGATCCACACAAAGGCCATTGCAAGCTTTCAGGTGATGCTCAGGATAGAATTTTGACTCAAAAGCAAAGGATTGTAACTCTTGAGCTAAAGAAGAATCTTCAGTGTTAACAGTATAAAGCCTCTGGCACATAGTTCAGCAGTCCCGATTCCACAGTAGAAGACAGAGGTGACTTACACATTAGTCAGTTATTTGAGGTACTTTTGAATGAATATTTATGAATGTTTGTTACATTTTTTGATCCTTTGCTTGGTTGTTTGTTTTTAATTGCTGTGTTGAAATGACCTAAATACACAGGTTCCAAGTTTTGTGGCAGTGCTAGTGACTCATACTCTCCTGCTCCTGGCTTTCACAACTGAGGATTTTGTAGACGGCCATAATACTATTTTATTTATCCTATTAAATATTTTGAATGTATGGAGGAAAACAAAAGAAACGACAGCAATTGCAATGAGCTAGGGGAAAAGCCACATTTGTCATAGTCCTACAATAATATCCTTTCATTCTTGCTCTCTCCTTTTTAGCAAAGGCTGTTTTCTTTCAAGAGCTGTTTGTTGTTGTTGTTTCCCCTCCCCCCACCCCTGGTGAGAAGAAAAGACCTTATGCTATAGTTTCATTTATTTATTTATGTTTAAGCATTTGAGTTTGGGGGCTGTGGTGCATCCACACTAGTCTGACAAGTATGCATCATTGCAGACTGCAGACCTTAAAATGGAGAGTTCCTGGTTCCTGCTAATCAGGAGAGATCTTTGCAATGTGAAGTTAGTTTTCCAAACCACCAAATTTATGTGCTAAAGAATGAAGGTCTCTCAAACATAGACAAACATGCCAATGGGGAAAAGAAAAATAACTTGCAATTAGTAACAAGGAAACATAAAGCAGTGTGTTGGGTAGAATGGACATGCTCATGCATTCACAGTTGTGAAATATAAGCATGCTTTCCACACTGGGTTTATTTACACTGGTATTAAATGATTTATACTGTAAGGTATGCATGACTGAAATTATAATTGTAAAATGCTTTGGTTTTTCTGTATGATCTCTCTGTAGTCATCTTTTATAACATACTGATGCAGGTCAGCTAAGCTGCAGAAAATAAAAGCTAACTGGATGCTTTAAAGATACATATTCTTATGTTACACACTCCAGAAACTGAAAAAGGAAAGTTAAGTACTGCCAGATAGGCTGTCGAGTTGCTGTTAATCTGAGTTTTATTTTTGTCGCTGAGGGTGGCAGCCAGTGATATTAAAAACAAAAAACAAGCACACAAACCACCCTTGCCATTATCATGCTAATGAACATTTTATCCATTATTTAAGAATCTCTTCCCCAGGTTTTAGTAAATTTGCTGTATAGTTTTAAATATCAAACTTTGGCTCTCTGTTCAAAGGTAGTTTTTAAATGGCTGAAACAAAGAGAGGACTTTATGTAAATGTGTGCTTGTTTGGACTGAATGCTATTTGTGGCATAAAGATCTTCTCTTATTAGTGATCACTTAAATAAGAACATATTCACAATTGGAGCCCGTCATAAACAATAGCAACTGAAATGCTAACTAGATGGTTATATGTAGCAATTTGAAAAGATTGGAGAAAGACATGTAAGTGTGCGGAGGTGGCTTGGTATTATTATTTGACAGTCTGACATTTTAGCATTAAAATACCGGGGAACAAGAACCACTGAGTAAATTTTAGCATTATAATATATATTTTTTCAAATTCTACATAGAATAAAGGGTTGGCACTGTGTGAGCATGTGTGAACATGCCTGTGTATATATCAAATGTTTTCAAAACCATTAAACTTGGATTTTTTCCACTATTCTAGCATGACCCCATTATTTAATTACTGTCAGTAGCTTCTTGTTTCTCTGTATATTCAGTTTAAAGCTTCATTCTTTGTATTTATTCAGTACATGTGTAACCTTTTATTTAATGTGAATTTAGTGATATATATATTACTCTGGGTTCGGCTCTGATTGTTACAATTTCAAGTTCAAAAGAGTGAAAGTCACCTCTGCTATTTGTTTCAGATTTAGAGCCCCTAGGAACACATGAAGACCAAGGATAGTGACTACACATGCATTCACAAGTACAAAGTCTAGTCTGTTTTACAAGTTTTATTAACGTTACAATTAAGGTTATGATTACCTGTGCATACAGAAATCATATGAAAACCTATGCAAAAGTTACAAATATAGTCATACTCACATCCTTACCGATATTCTTAGGGTTTGATGGATACCTTGCCAACTGATCATCAGTAAAGGGATGGTTCCTGCTGGAGTTTTCCTGTAGGTAGCCCATAGGGTTGCCAACTCTGACTGAAGCTATTCCAGGAGATTTTTTTTTCCAACATGACATAATGTAATTTTCTTAAAATAGCCTATTAAAATCTCCTGGATTGCTTTCAATAGTCATTGGGAGATCGATGCCAATTCCAGGAGACTCCAGTCCAAACCTGGAGGGCTGGCAACCTTAGTAACCCATTTTATCCAATCCAGGAGTCCTCTTTTATCATGTGATTCTGACTGCACCTAATACTCTGCACATGTGCATCTCAACCCTCTTTTTCTTTATCTGCATTGCACCCCCCCAATATTGGGGTGCCCCATTTTTGATAGGTTCTTTGTAGTTCCTTTTATTCTCATTAGCATCTATGCAGAACATGTACACTGCGGACAGGACACATGTTAGAAAAAAACGTTACAAGAAGGTATCTCATGATTTTGAATGGTACATTGCGGTCACTTTTTGATAATACTACCTATCGGCACATCTTGCTCATGATCTTGGGGCATCAGGTTATTCTTTGGTCACTTACTTAGGTCGAGCATTTCGTAAGCCTATCACCTAGTATGGCTAAGCTGACACCTTACAGGCCTCAACCTCTAGGCCGTGCATTTCAACCCTCCTTTACTTAGATATCTAATACAGACTTATCACTTCTAAATACTTGTTGATCTTATACTTCTATAATCCTACAATTTAAATTTATTTAACATACAACAATAGAATATTAGTTAATCGTAACAAAATAAATGAATGATAAAGTGAACTAATTAGTTACACTGGTATGTAAAAAGTTTCATCGTTCTGGTTTCAGGACACTCTTTCCATAATTTTAAAAATGAGATACAATTTTCTGCAAACAAGGCCATATGTTGTTTGGCCCTCCTTCCATAACCATAAAATCATAGAATATCAGGGTTGAAAGGGACCTCAGGAGGTCATCTAGTCCAACCCCTTGCTCAAAGTAGGACGAATCCCCAACTAAATCATCCCAGCCAGGGCTTTGTCAAGCCGGGCCTTAAAAACCTCTAAGGATGGAGATTCCATCACCTCCCTAGGTAACCCATTCCAGTGCTTCACCACCCTCCTAGTGAAATAGTTTTTCCTGATATCCAACCTAGACCTCCCCCACTGCAACTTGAGACCATTGCGCCTTGTTCTGTCATGTGCCACCACTGAGAACAGCCTAGCTCCATCCTCTTTGGAATCCCCATTCAGGTAGTTGAAGGCTGCTATCAAATCCCCCCTCACTCTTCTCTTCTGCAGACTAAATAAGCCCAGTTCCTTCAGCCTCTCCTCATAAGTCATGTGCCCCAGCCTCCTAATCACTTTCGTTGCCCTCCACTGGACTCTCTCCAATTTGTCCACATCCTTTCTGTAGGGGGGATAGCTCAGTGGCTTGAGCATTAGCCTGCTAAACCCAGCATTGTGAATTCAATTCTTGAGGGGGCCACTTAGGGGTCTGGGGCAAAATCAGTATTTGGTCCTGCTAGTGAAGGCAGGGGGCTGGACTCAAGGACCTTTCAGGGTCCCTTCCAGCTCTATGAGATAGGTATATCTCTGTATATTATTATTAAACGGGACACAGTACTCCAGATGTGGCCTCACCAGTGCCGAATAGAGGGGAATAATCACTTCCCTAGATCTGCTGGCAATACCCCTACTAATGCAGCCCAATATGCTATTAGCCTTCTTGGCAACAAGGGCACACTGTTGATTCATATCCAGCTTCTCGTCCACTGTAATCCCGAGTCCTTTTCTGCAGAAATGCCAGTTAGCCAGTCGGTCCCCAACCTGTAGCAGTGGATGGGATTCTTTCATCCTAAGTGCAGGACTCTGCACTTGTATTTGCTGAACCTCATCAAATTTCTTTTGGCCCAATTCTCCAATTTGTCTAGGTCACTCTGGACCCTATCCCTACCCTCCAGCTTATCTACCTCTCCCCCCAGTTTAGTGTCATCCACGAACTTGCTGAGGGTGCAATCCATCCCATCATCCAGATCATTACTGAAGATGTTGAGCAAAACCAGCCCCAGGACCGACCACTGGGGTACTCCGCTTGATACCAGCTGCCAACTAGACATCGAGCCATTGATCACTATCTGTTGAACCTGATGATCTAGCCAGGTTTCTATCCACCTTATAGTCCATTCATCCAATCCATACTTCTTTAACTTGCTGGCAAGAATACTGTGGGACACCGAATCAAAAGGTTTGCTAAAGTCAAGGTATATCATGTCCACCATTTTTCCCATATCCACAGAGCCAATTATCTCATCATAGAAGGCAATTAGGTTGGTCAGGCATGACTGGCCGTTGGTGAATCCATGTTGACTGTTCCTGATCACCTTCCTCTCCTTGAACTGCTTCAAAATTGAGTCCTTGAGGACTTGCTCCATGATTTTTCCAGGGACTGAGATAAGGCTCACTGTTCTGTAGTTCCCCGGATTCTCCTTCTTCCCTTTTTTAAAGAAGGGCACTATATTTGCCTTTTTCCAATCATCTGGGACTTCCCCCGATTGCCATGATTTTTCAAAGATAATGGCCAATGGCTCTGCAATCACATCAGCCAACTTCCTCAGCACACTCGGATGCATTGCATCCGGCCCCATGGAGTTGTGCAAGTCCAGCTTTTCTAAATACACCTCTACCCCGATATAAAGCGACCTGATATAAGATGAATTTGAATATAACGCAGTAAAGCAGTGCTCCAAGGGTGCGGGGCTGCACACTCCAGCGGATCAAAGCAAGTTCAATATAACGCAGTTTCACCTATAATGCGGTAAGATTTTTTGGCTCCCGAGGACAGTGTTATATCGGGGTAGAGGTGTAGTCCTTAGCCTGTTCCTTCAGCACTGAGGGCTGCTCATCTTCTCCCCATACTGTGCTGCCCAGTGCAGTAGTTTGGGAGTTGACCTGGTCTTTGAAGACCGAGGCAAAAAAAGCATTGAGTTCTTCAGCTTTTCCCACGTCATCTATCACTAGGTTGTCTCCCCCATTCAGTAAGGGTCCCACACTTTCCCTGGCCTTCTTGTTGCTAACATACCTGTAGAAATCCTTCTTGTTACCCTTCAAATGCTAGCTGCAACTCCAGTTGTGCTTTGGCCTTCCTGATTACACTCCTGCATGCTCGAGCAATATTTTTATACGGCTCGCTAGTCATTTGTCCAAGTTCCACTTCTTTTAAGTTTCCTTTTTGTGTTTAAGCTCACCGAAGATTTCTCTGTTAAGCCAAGTGGATCGTCTGACATATTTGCTATTCTTTCTGCACATTGGGATGGTTTGTTCCTGCACCCTCAATAAGGCGTCTTTAAAAAACAGCCAGCTCTCCTGGACTCCTTTCCCCCTTGTATTAGCCTCCCAGGTGATCCTGCCCATCAGTCAAAGTCTGCTTTTCTGAAGTCCAGGGACCATATTCTGCTGCTCTCCTTTCTTCCTTTTGTCAGGATCCTGAACTCAACCATCTCATGGTCACTGCTGTCCAGGTTGCTACCCACTTCTACTTCCTCTACCAATTCTTCCCTGTTTGTGAGCAGCAGGTCAAGAGGAGCATGGCCCCTTGTTGTTTCCTCCAGCTCTTGTACCAGAAAGTTGTCCCCAACACGCTCCAAAAACCAAACCAATTTCTTTAAACAGACTAGAGATGATGAAATTTTTATCCAGGGAAGCTATCATCAATGGGCTTCATTGCTTATAGTCAGTAAAAAGCCTGGATAGGGGGATGTATTTTGTATCACACTCTAACAGTAGGTAGGTGCAGCTGACATATTTGGGAACAAATTTTAAAGCTGAGTCCTGCTATTGAAAACCATCTGAAGGCGTCATGTAAATTCAGCCCTGCTAACTTGAAACCAAATGTAGGTATCCAGACAGTTCAGAAAAGGAAATTTGGCCTTTGAGATAAATGGCCCTTTTATTGGTAATCTGCACAATAAATTTGCAGCCAATGAAAATAAATATGCACAACATGCTGCAATATATCTTCTCTACACATAAGGCAGGTGGTTGCATTTTGCATTAGGTGAAGCTTTTAAGTGGTCTTCAAGGTCCAGGGTAGAGCTTGCTAGTCAAGTTTGAGATGAGAAGCTTGGATGATGTTAAGGTCAGGGATAGGGTCAAACTTGGGTAATGTTAGGTTTAGATTCTCATTGTGTGTCCGTCACAGGCTGGCTGGCCCTTTAAGAGGGGTCAGCTCAGCCTTCCCTGTGATCTGGCAGTTACCCCCCCACCCCCAGCTGATCCTGATCTGGATTCTGTTACAATTAGTGATCCTGTGAAAAGGTCAGGGAGACCCACAGACAGAGGGAAGTGGGGGGATTTGATAGCTGCTTTCATCTACCCGAAAGGAAGGTCCAAAGAGGATGGATCTAGAGTGTTCTCAGTGGTACCAGATGACAGAACAAGGAGTAATGGTCTCAAGTTGCAATGGGGGAGGTTTAGGTTGGATATTAGGAAAAACTTTTTCACTAGGAGGGTGGTGAAGCACTGGAATGGGTTACCTAGGGAGGTGGTGGAATCTCCTTCCTTAGAGGTTTGACAAAGGCCTGGCTAGGATGATTTAGTTGTGGATTGGTCCTGCTTTGAGCAGGGGGTTGGACTAGATGACCTTCTGAGGTCCCTTCCAACCCTGATATTCTATAATTCTATGATTCTATGAAAGCAGTGAGAGAGAGAGGAGCAAGGCCAGTTGAAGTCAGGCTGGAGAGAACACCCAGGAGAAGGTTAGGCTCCTGTGGGAGGCCCAGATCTAGGCCTGTAAAAAGCAGGGAGGTCCCTGTGAGAAGCTGCCAGAGTCCTTGGAGAAGGGCAGCGTGGGGGAAACCTGCTAAAAAGAAGGGCCTCCAGGGAAAATGCCTTGGGAGGCAGTGCTCAGCCAGGGGAACAAAGAAGGAACTGTGGAGTGCCCAAGAACAGCATGAGGAACAGGGAATTTCAGTGTAGCCTGAGAGGGCCAGAAGGATCTTCTGTTTGGATGTTTGTGTGGATTCTTTAGTTGGATTTTGGTTGCTCTGGAAAGAGGTGACTTATCTGGAGGATTAGGGCATAGAAGACATTGCCAGAGATGGGCCAAAGAAATGGTCAACAGGGGCCACTGGCTATGAAGACCCTTTTGACACCACACTCTGACATGGATGGATCTTACTGTAGTGAGTGAAAACACTCAAATTCTCCAAAATGGAAATACCATTAAGAGGTTTGCCTACCATACTGAATCACTTCAAAGGAAGGCCAGTGGTTTGATGTTGAAAGTCCTGGGTTCAATCCTCGCTGACTGTTGTGCCTCTAGGTATGTTTGTGGTTACAATCATGGGCAGCACGTGAACCCCCCTATTTGGGGAAGCTAGCCCCACCCCTTGTGTCTGAGGCCCCGTCCCTACCCCCTTCTACCTTAGGCCCCAGCCCCTCTTTGACCTTCCCCCACTCTCAACTGCTGGGGCCAGAGGAGCCCCAAGCCCCTCACCGCAGTTCAAGGAGCCCTGGCCAGCCCTCCTGAGCTGCCCTGAGCCCTGCCCAAGCCCTGAGTGCTGGCCAACCCACCCAAGCCACCCCATGTGCTGGTCCGCCCGCCCAAGCTGCCCTGATCCCCAGCCACCCAGAGGAGCTCTGAGCCTGCCACAATCTGGCCCCGGGACTGTGGCAGGGAACATTAGCACAGATTTGGGGAGGCTTAGCCTCCCCCAGCCTGCAACATGCGCTGCCCATGGTTACAGTGGTTTTCTGTTTAGCATTGCAGTAGTGCTTAGGAGCCCCAGTAACAGACCAGGGCTCCAATGCGCTAGGTACTGTGCAAAGGCATAACCAAAAGACAGTCCCAGGCCCAAATAGTTTACAGTCTTAGACAGAAGGCGAATATAGACTAACTGACGGCAACACCAGGACACAGTGAGACAATATTGGTCAATGTGATAGGCCAAGGTCTGCCTTTCTTTCATCTAATACATCATCTGGATGGAAAGAACATGGTTTTTGCTCACAATATATGGAAGATATAGTGCATAGGTCAGTACATTTGGGGTAAATTGCAGTATTTGACATTCATCTCTTTAAACAGTTCCCCTACTATTTGCTATGTAACAGGCCAATTTTATATGCCTTGGATGCATTTATATTTAGCCTTAAAAGCAGTTATAACCACTCTGCAGCTGTAATCATTAAAAATGTTCTGGAAATAGTCTTTAGTTCACTCTGTGTGCAGCTCAGATTGTTAAATATCATAAAGTTGCTTTTCCAGCCACTAAACAGTTCTAAACATTAAATATATCTTACAGCTAACTGGTTTTTGTAGTCAGTTAATTTTTTTTTTAAGTTCAAAGTACTGATTAGCTGAAAATAAGCCCCACCTGGGCCAGATCTTCAGCTGGCTTACATCTATGTAGGCTCATTCACTTCAATGCTTCTATACTTATTTACAACAGCTGAGGATCTGGCCCTTCAATTGTCTTCCTCCCTATTTTTCCTTAATCTACTTTAAATTTTGTTTACAAAAATAAGTTCAAGGTGTCAGTGCCACGAGGCCACTCATTTATTTTTCTTTGCAAAAGTAAATAATTGATTAGGCTCTCTTACAGCTACCTTATAAAAACAAATACCATGGTAGGAAAACTAGAGCTAGATATTTCCTGGCCTATAGTTAACAAGCAAATATTAATTATCTGTGAATATAAATTATTATTTAAAATTGCAAAATTTGTCTAGGGGAATATAAATGATCTTCTAGCTTCCAAACTAGTTTTTAATGGAGAAAATCATTTGCCTGGTGTGGTATTGCACTGGACCTGTAAAAATAATAATTTGTGTCTTCCTTAACTCCTTGAGCACTGCACTTGAGTGATGTGGGATGTAGTTCAATTGCCTTTCCATTGGCTTCTCTAGAATGTGGTGATGGAAACATACAGCGGTAATTGATTCTCCATCAAATACCCCTAGGGCAGCTTGTAATGAAAAGGGCTTTTTAGAAGGCTCAATTTACATAATCATTTTTAGCTGTATTTCCCTATATCACAAAGTCACCATGCAGTGTGGCTCAGCAAAACTAGATCAGCTGTCTCTGCTGCACAAAGGTTCAGCATCAGAAAAACAACTAAATTGCCACTTTACATTAAGATGAAGTGACACAATCTTTACGAAGAAGTTTCCCACAATCTCTGCCTGCACTCTGTCTCGCTGAAGCTACTGTACTGTCAGCCTCTTGCTTTGATGGACACTAAAAGTCACCCCATCTCCTCCATATTTCAATCAAAATGACTAAAAACTCTAGCCATACAAAGCAGTGTTCGAAAGTGAACCTCCATTACTGGGTTGAACACAGTCAGATTAAATGGGCAAGAGAATTTTCCAAGCACAGGATCTTGAACGTGGCCAGATAAATAGAGCAGTGTCTGAGCTGGGTTTAAGTAGTGTTCAGAGATGTGACTTTGGTTTATGCCCACCTTTATTATTAGACAAAAACCCCACAACAGCAGGAACAAAGATACAGCAGTAGTGGGGAATAATCTAGTAAAATCTGCTGCATCTCAAAAGGATTATAAAACCTCTCCTGCGATTGACACTGTCTGCCATCCCACACTTATGAAAGCAATAGCATTGATCTTTAACACACCATATGTTAGATCACTTGCTCTATTTTGTGTGGGAGCTGGGGTGGGAATAGTATAACCTTATCTTTAGCTGTCTGATTATTAAAATGCATCAGTTATAACTTTAACAGGACAAGGCAGCATGGTTGAGTGGTCTGAGTGCAGGGTTTGAGAACTCAGAAGTTCCTGCGGCCCACATTCTAGCTTTGACCTGGACTTAGTGTGTCTTTGAGTAATCTGCCTATGACTCCATTTCTCCATTTGTAAAGTGGAAATAACACTCATCCTTCAGAATCAGTCGATGTTTGTACAGTGTTTTGAAGGTACAAAATAATAGATAATATGTATGCATTGATACTGCATATTTCTATAGCATATATTTTTTGAATAGCTAAATATATTTGGAATAGATATAATGTATCTGTAGTGAGGAGGCGTGGCCTCCCTCAGATGCAGAGGGAATACCACAAGATGCCTAGTGGGTGGAGCCACGAGGGCCATGCCCCACACGCCAGAAGCAGAGAGGCGTAACAGGAAGGGGAAGCATAAAAGGCTGTCCCAGCCTCTGAGCTAATAGGGAGCTGCCAAAAGAGACAGACGCTCTTCCCCGCTGCTGGAGTGGGATGCCAAGGAGAACCACTGCTGCCCCGGAGACCAGTCTGAGCTTCCAGAGAGCCCTGCCACTCCCGATGCTGAGAAGCTGCTACCGTTATCCTTCGGAGACTGAGGAGGACTTCTGGATGCAGGTACACTCAAGAGGGAGAGTAGGCAGCAGCCCAGGGAAACCTGGCAACAGTCTGGTTGAGAGCTGGCCTGATACAAGGTCAGCGTGTTGCGGGCAGATCCCTGCTGACCCAGTGGCAGACCATTTCTCCACTGTTAGGACCTTGGGCTGGGATGCAGTGGAATTGGGTGGGCCCTCGTCCCCCCTGCCACCGCACCCCTCCTTAGGCTAGAAGGCCTGTGCTTCTCGAACATCCCTACCTGAGCTCCATAGACTGTTCTTGGCCCTCATCCCTACCTGAGCCCCAGACTGGGCTGGTGCTACAGCTCTGCCTGATTTCAGGCCAGAGTCCTGACTGTTTACAGGCCTGCTCCGCTTGAAGGCCGGGGCCCATTGAGAACCACTCATTCTCCCCCTTTTTTTCCTTTGTGTGGAGAAGACTCTAGCAGATCAAACTGCGCGGAGGCATGGCCTCCCTCAGATGCAGATGCAGAGGGCCGGCCGCGCCAGCTTACATGTAGTGGAGAATGGGGGCAGTGTCCGCCCCCCTGAACATAAGGGGGACCATGTTGCTTCTTAACCCATCCCCAGCAGAGGCCACCATGGATTGGGATCAACTGGTGAGACGGTGGGCCAGGAACCAGCAGCGAGAACATGCCACTCAGCTCCAGCGGCAGCAGCGGATGCAGCAGAGACTGGAGCCCCAAGGCCGAACACGGGTCATGCGACACCAGCCCCCCACTCTGGCTGCGGCAGTAAGGAGGACTTCCTGGTGGCAGAAAGCCCCAGCTGTGCGGTGCCACCCTTCAACCCTTGGCCGACTGAGAGGCTGGGCCTGCCTTGCAATGACAACCTGTTTGGGCTGTTACAGGGCAAATGGCCTGTGAGGATTGGATCCTATGGCTAGGTATGCACTGGAGAGACCCACGCCCACCAGCACTTTGGCCCCAAGGTGACAATCATAGAATCATAAAATCATAGATGAATCACAGAAGATTAGGGTTGCAAGAGACATCAGGAGGTCATCTAGTCCAACCCCCTGCTCAAAGTAGGACAAACCCCAACTAAATTATCCCAGCCAGGGCTTTGTCAAGGCGGGTCTTCAAAACCTCTAAGGATGGAGATTCCACAACCTCCTCAGGTAACCCATTCCAGTGCTTCACCACCCTCCTAGTGAAATAGTTTTTCCTAATATCCAACTTAGACCTCCCCCACTGCAACTTGAGACCATTGCTCCTTGTTCTCTCATCTACCACCACTGAGAACAGCTCTGTAGTCCTGGGTAAGCAATACCTTGAAGCCTTAGTTGACTTGGAGTGTGGACAGACTTTGGTACGCTTGCCAGGAGCTGATCTCCTCCCTCCATCCCCCCAACCAGATACCAGGTCAGATTAGCCTCTGCTGCATGCATGGGGACGTAAAGGTGTACCCCACAGCCCAGGTGGCACTGACAGTGGCCGGACTGACACAGGAAATGCAGGGGGGGTTGCCTGAGTGCTGCCCTATCCCATTATCCTTGGCCAAGACGGTCCTGGGTTTCCCCCAGGTGCTGCTCACTGTCAGTCTCTGAGATACCCCCAACGAGATGGTTCTCGAGGGGGACAACACCGACAATATGGAGATGGAGACCAAGGAACCATGCCTAGGGGACCTTGAGGGGGACATTCCTGACGATAGGGAGGCGGAGTCAGGGAAACCGGGCCTTGGCGGCCTGCCCGCCCCTCTGGAGGATCCAGTTGCCAGGGTCAGTGCCACGCCAACCCCTCCCGAGGGTAGAGATGTCCGAGTCCGACTAGACACGGTGACAGACTTATGTGAGGACCAAAAGGACAACTCCACACTGAACCGCGCCTACGAGCAGCTGTCCTGCATGGATGGGGTTATTGTAGATGGGCAGAGGACCAACCAGTGGCGTCAGTTTGAGCTCACCCGGGATCAGCTATACCGAGTTGCAAAGTACCCTGGACCCGCAAGCCCTGGTCCCAACTACTAGTCCCTAGGTGCCATTGACAAGCCGTGCTAAGGCTGGCGTACGACATCCCGGCAGCCGACCATCTCGAGCTGGAGAAGACGTTGGCCCTGGTTCTGTCCCATTTATTTTGGCCAGGTGTACACCATGACACTACGGACCACTGCGCCTCCTATCCAGAATGCCAGCAAGCTGCTCTGTCTGTGGGGAACACCCTTTGAAAGAGTAGCAGTGGACTTGGTGGGTCCTCTTGCAAAGAGCGCAGCTGGATTCCAGTATATCCTAGTAGTGCTGGACAATGCCACACGGTTTCCTGAGGCTATCCCCCTGAGAAGTGCCACCGCCCATACCATAGGCGCCAACTTTTCCCGGCGCCGGTGGCCGATGACGTAGTAATCTACAGTTGTCACTGGGAGGATCACCTAAATCAGGTGGCAGCCGTCTTGAGAATCCTCTGGGAGGCCGGGCTCACCGCAAACCCAAAAATAATGCTGAATTGGGTGGCAGGAAACAACCTATCTGGGTTACACCCTGGGATGAAGCAAACTGTGCCCACTTATGGGGAAAGTTCAGGCAATCCAGAACAACCTGCTTCTCACTACTAAAAAGCAAGTCCGACAATTCCTAGGACTCATGCGTTACTACAGATGCTTCATCCCAGATTCATCACTGCTCCCTTAACCAGGCTGCTCACGAAAGGCCAGCCCGTGCAGGTACGATGGACTCCAGACTGCGAGGCAGCCTTTCGGTAGCTGAAGTGCCACCTGTGCCATGAGCCCATGCTTTACAGTCTGGACTTTATGTGCAGCTTCAAAGTCCAAACCGATGCATTGGCAGTCAGTTTAATGGCTGTCCTTTTGCAGAACATCGAAGTCGAAGAACACCCCATGCTGTGCATTAGCCAGAAGTTGTTTCTGCGAGAATGTAATTCTTTGATGAACATAAGAACGGTCATACTGGGTGACACCAAAGGTCCATCTAGGCCAGTATCCTGTCTTCAGACAGTGGCCAATGCGAGGTGCCACAGAGGGAATGAACAGAACAGGTAATCATCAAGTGATCCATCGTCTGTTGCCCATTCCTAGTGATAAAAAAGAAGTTCTGGCCATCAAATGGGCACTAGAAGCCCTCTGTTATTACCTCCTCAGGAGCCCTTAATTATTGTGACTCACCATCTCCCCCTGAAATGGTTGCAGCAAATGAGACACCAACACCCGGCTGATGTGCTGATACCTGTCTTTCCAACCCTTTGCCTTTACATTCAACACCGTGCTGGTAAGGGGAATGCCAACGGGGATGCTCTGTCGCAGTTCGGAGAAGGGGACCAGACCAGCTCCGAAGATCGGTAGCTGGGCTTAGTGGGGGGTGTAGCGAGGAGGCGTGGCCTCCCTCAGACACAGATGAGGAGGGAACGCCGCAAGCCACCTGGTGGTTGAAGCAACGAGCTCCATGCCCCACATGCCAGAAGAAGAGGGGTGTAACAGGAAGGGGAAGTATAAAAGGCTGTCCCAGCAGCTCAGTTGAGAGGGAGCTGCCGAAGGAGACAGATGCTTCTTCCCTGCTGCTGGAGTGGGATGCCAAGGAGAACCACTGCTGCCCCGGAGACCAGCCTGAGCTTCCAGAGAGCCCTGCCACTTCCGATGCTGAGGAGCTGCTACCGCTATCCTTGGCGGTGTATCCTGGGGAGACTGAGGACGAACCCTGGACCCAGGTACACCCAAGGGGGAGAGTAGAAAGCAGGCCAGGGAAACCAGGCAACAGTCTGGTTGAGAGTTGGCCTGATAAATGGTCAATGTTTTGCAGGCGGATCCCTGCTGACCCAGTGGTGGACCACTCTGCCACTGTTAGGGCCCTGGGCTGGATCATGGTGGAGTTGGGCGGGCCCTCGTCCTCCCTGCCACTGCACCTCTGGGGTGACAGTACTCCCCCTCCTTAGGCCAGGAGGCCTGCACTCCTCGGGTGTCCCTACCTGAGCCCCATAGACTGTGTTTGGCACTCACCCCTGCCTGAGCTGGTGCTACAGCTCTCCCTGACTGCAATCCAGAGCCTTGACTGTTTGCTGCCCCACCCTGCTTAATGGCCGGGCGAATAAACTACTACTGCTCTGCTTGGTTGCAGGCCAGAGCCCAGACTGTTTACGGGCCTGCCCCGCTTGAAGTCCGGGACCCATTGATAACCGCTAATTCCCCCCCTTTTTTCTTTGTGTTGAGAAGACTCTAGTAGACCAAACTGCAAGGAGGCGTGGCCTCCCACAGACGCAGAGGGCAGGCGGTGCCAGCGTACAGCGTACAGTATCTCTATAGCACAATATAACTACTGAATAGTATAAAGAAAAATCTGTAGTCCTTGTCACTGCATTGTACACCATGGAAGTCTGATCTAAACGGCTTGAGGAGGAACTGGAAGTTAGATTGTATTGCTTGAGAACACAGATCCCTATTGCCTGACTTAAGGGGACAATTGTTTGCCTTTTAGCAGTATAGGCCTTATGACAAAGTTGAGCAATTTAATAGTGTATTCTTCTTATTCAATGTCCTTTCTATACAGTACTAATTAGTTTGAAGGAAAGAGAATCCTTAAAAGGACTCAGCAAACTTAAAAAATACGTACTTCTATTCAAAATAATTGAACCTACTTTTGTTACTAGTAATAGCTAAGAGGAAGATGGTTAAAAATCATTAGCAGAGAAAGGTTCTCTATTTTTGTTTACTGTGTTCCTTTGTGACTAGTCAGTTTCACTGTTCATCTATATCGTCAGTCAGTTTCCTCTATTTTTTGTGTAGGTATTTCACATAGAGACAAGAACATGATAAAACAATTTTAAATAAAATAGGAAAATATAATAGTAAAATATCAACATTTGACAGGAGGAATCTGCAGTAGTACCTGAAAGCATTTTTAATTCATTTTTCTGTACTTGACTAAATTTTGGTTGAGTATCTCTTTAAAAGTATTGGAAAGTTTGAGAAACTGAATATGTAATTAGAACTGAGTGCGGTTAAAATAATAAAAAGGGTTTAGTATTGCCAAGGTTTCAATTACTACAACATTCTTATAATCCAAAATGTTGGAGAAAAGATGCAGTTTATCCATCAAAAATGCCTGATATAAAGATGCCCTCTGTTGAGAAACTGGTACCAAGTTCTAAATGCTTTGTGAGTATTAGTTGCAAATACTGCAGAACTGAGTTTAGCAAGAGGATCAAAAATAGGAAAAATCAATGTGTCTCACTTAAGAGAGAACAATGGAACAGTACAGACCTCAAGGCCTTTAGCATATGGCCTTTAGCTTCACACATTTTAAAAGCTGGAGTTTTATTTTAAAACTTGTGTACAAATTAGGGCTGGGAGAAAGGCAGATTGAGGTACTAGATATCTGTATTTGGAGCCTGCTAGTTAGAATGTTAACAGTTGCCTTGTGGTATTAAATAGAATGACTTGTCTGCCTTGCTGCTTCTCTTCATAAGATACATCCTTTCATAACCTACAAAGCAACAAATGCCAGTGGCAGTGGGACTGCTTTTTTCCAGCATTGTCCTGCGATGACAATTGCGTTGCTGTGAATTTAGCAAGGATATGCTTACTGAGCAAGGTATATCTCCAGCAGTGTGTCACAGCTCAGGGATACTAAAATGCTCCTTCATCCATCCATTTTCCCTTAGCCTGTACCTGGGGAGAAAATGATCGGGAAAGACCGACCCCCACCTGTATGATGAAGTTAGAGAACAGGTGGATTTTTGGTAGCAACCCTCACCCCTATGAACAAGCGTGAAGGGATTTGTGGTGTTAGCCTCAGAGAACACAGGATTAACTCACTTACTTGATGCTATGCTTAGCTATTATATTGCAGAAAATTTCAGCTTCGGGTTTTATTAATTCTCTGCATAAACCATTGGTTTGTTTTTGATTCTTTTTAAATATCTATTTCCTGATCAGAGACAAGATAATTCATATCAACTCATTAGGATCCAGTTTTCACTTCCACTGTTTATCTTGAAAATTGCAGTGGGGTTAAGTCCCTTAGAAACTTCTTTAAACCTTTGTTATCTTGGGTAGCTGGCTAAAGGATATTGGTACACTGGTTTCCTGAAAAAGGCAAATGATTAGAGAGAGGGTCAGGAGGTGTGACACATAAGGAAAGCCAAAGGAGACTGAATACTATTGAAATTGATAAGAGGTGGATCTTGTATAGGTAATATGTTTTTTACAAATACTGAAGAAGTTACTGAACACCATAGAGAGTAGATGCCTTAACAACCAGGGAAAACAAGCATTGGAAAGATTTGTTAAGACATATCTGAAACATGATCATGAGGAGGCGTATTTGTTGGCTAGGTAAAATACTTATGAAACCAGAGCAGATGGAAATCTTGCACCATAAAGGACAGTTGAAGTATATAATTCAAGAGGTCTCTTTCTGTCCACCATCTAAAACTCTGATATAGGTAACGATCTAATGAAATGCAATTGAAGGCCAGATTGTGCCACCCTTATTAACCCTGAGTTATACTTTGCTCTTATTTTAGTCACATTGGTTTCAGTGAGATTACTCATGGAGTAAGGGTCTGTTTCATATAAGTAAGGGCAGGAGAATCTGGCCCTGATTAACGCCTTGACAGCCCTACAGCCAGGCCGTGTAGCCTTATATTTCTGCTGCAACTTCATCTAAAAAAGATACCAACATAAGGCATTAAGAATGAAATGAATTTAATCTGTTGTTGTAGGAAAGAGAGCTATTTGATGGTAGCTGTTGTTATCTCTCCCTATCTCTCTTCCCCTTCCTCCGACCCCTGGATGAGATTACTGGGTATTATTTTTTTATTTTAACTCCTCACCCTTTTTGGAGATTTTTTCCTTCTGTTACATTGCACCTGTGAAAAGCTGGCTAAATGTCTCCAGCCTGTCAAGGCAAAATGAAACAAACGGGTGTTCATTTCAAAGCAGCTGTTAATGGTAATGTCTGATTGAAAGTTGTGCTTTAGATGTACATGTAAGTGCTAGCTAAAGGAGCACTGCAGCAGAATACAAATATCCATTATTAGTTCCTCTCTCTGGCTTCTGTTGGTTTGTACACCACAGTGTTAGCCACTGCATTCTCATAGGTTATTTGCTGTAGACTGTATCTTGGCCCCTTGATTCCGAACATTCCTGGAGTAGGATACTGATATGATTTTGTTGTTGTTCTGTTTGACTTTTGGAAAATTCTGGTGGTTCTGCCCTCAAATATTTAAGTTTGTTTCTTCCAAAGAGAGACAGTAGTCTTGGTGGTTTTATTCTTATTTTGGTGTAAAGGTTTGACTGAAGTGTAAATTTTCTTGTCACCATGATGAGCCTTGGCAAATGATCCTAAAAACTCAGGTAGAATTTCCTCATAGTCTACAGTGGCTGCTGTAATCAGGCAGTTTCCAGGCAACTGGATCCTGTGGTTACTTGTTTCTCAATTTCTGCATAGCTGTAGACTCGTCCAGTTGAAGAATGTGGAACATTATGAAAAATCAAATATGGAGAAGGCAAATTTCTGCTTGCCTTTTGCCACGTATTTGATTATTTTTAATCAATACGTTTATTTCCATTTTATTTTATCAGAATGCAAAATGTTCCTTTGAGATCAGGGGCCAAATAAAATGTGATTTAAACCTTGTGGGAGAAAGTTTAATTTTAATTTAATGAGAAATATGATCCTATCTTATTGCTTGATATGCAAAACCCAAATATAACCTGGTCACCTACCTGATATTGGAAGACCAAATATAACCTGACCTATTAAAAGCAGGAGCTTTTGGAGCAGATACTCAGTGTGATAAATGCTTTGTTAAAAACAAAAAAAGAAAGATTAGCTCCAACAGGTGCACAGTCAATTTTTTTCTTTATGAGCAGTTGAATGATTCAGAAAACAAACTTTTGTTACTGTAACAACCTATTCTTCTGCAGACTCTCCTCTGTAGGAGTGGTAGCACCGCCTGCGCCTGGGATCGGAGAACTTTGGTAGCAGTGCCCGTTGGGCTGGACATGCGCTCCTCACTGTCTCGCACTGTGAGTGGTGTCTATATAGCGCTGTGCGATCTAACCGCCCTCAGTTCCTTCTCAACCACTTTTTGGTCTAGGACGGAATCCTGAGCAGAGCCCTTCAGTCATCCTTAGACTTTAGTATTAGCAGTGATAGTAGTGTTTCTATTATAGTTTGGTAAATGGTCGAGGCCCCAAGATGCCTCCCTCTGGTCCAGATGCTCCAACCATCTTCAACAGACCATCTGTTTGTCAACCGTTTGACCCATTTCTATCCATCATGGCAAGAAATCACCTCGGAGAAGTGGATCTTGGAAATTGTCAACAAAGGGTATGCCATACAGTTAATCTCTCTCCCCCCCACCCCCTACCTCTCCCTCTTCAGGGACCCTTCTCATGAAGATCCACTAAACGAAGAGAGAAACCACCTTCTGCGACTGGGGGCCATAGAACTGGTCCCATCCCAGCACAGAGGGAAGGGTTTCTATTTCCACTGTTTTCTGATCCAAAAGAAATCTGGCAGGTGGAGGCCTATTCTAGACTTGAGGAACATCACAAGTTCATCAAACTACAACAGTTCAAGATGGTCACTCTATCAACAATTTTTCCAGCAGTGGAACAGGGGGACTAGTTCTTGGCCATCAACCTCCAATATGCATACTTTTATATTACCATACACCCTTCCCACAGGTGATTTCTCAGATTCATCATGCGGTCCAACCATTACCAATACAAGGTGCTACCTTTTGGCCTTTTGGCAGCACCTAAGGTATTTTCCAAAGTCCTCACTGTGGTGGCGGTGCACATATGCAAACAAGGGATTGTAACATTCCCATATCTGGATGACTGCCTCCTCAAGGCTCCATCCAGAGTCAAAGCTGTTGAAGCCTTGAGAAAAACAATGGACCTTTTCTCAAATCTCAGCCTCCAGATAAACATGAAAAAATCAATATTGACTCCAGTGCAGCATCTGGAATTTTTATTGGGGTCCAGTTGGGTACTATTCAAGCCAGAACCTTCCTCCCAATTCACAGATTTTCTGCAGTCGTGAATCTTATTTCCACAATAAGAACTGGCCTACAGATCTCTGCCAGGACATGCGTACAACTGCTTGGCCATATGGCAGTGGCCATGTTCATGGTAAAACATGTTAGGCTACACCTGCGCTGTCTCCAGGTACAGCTACGAACAGTGTACATGCCCCACTGACATGCCTAAACAAACTTCTATCAATACTAATCAATATCAAGGACTCATTAGACTGGTGGACATAACCCCAAAATGTCTGCATGGGGGGGTCCCTTTTCTAAAACCAACACCATCCTTGATACTGACAACTGACACCTCCTTAATTGGTTGGGGAGTAAGTCTACAGACCCACACTGTGTAGGGCAGATAGTCCCTTTCAGAATCCACATTGCACATCAGCCTCCTAGGACCATAAGAATAATAACGGACATCATTGCCTTCGTGTTCTACGTCCACAGACAAGGGGGAGCCAGGTCATGATCCCTAGGCTCAGAAGCACTGAAATTGTGGAACCAGTGTATCCAGCATGACATCAAACTCTCGGCCACGTACCTCCCTGGACATCAGAACTCCAAGGTAGACAAATTGAGCAGGAGTTTCTCATAAGACTATGAGTGGAAATTAGACACAACAGCCCTACAGCATATATTCCACCCCTGTGGGTTCCTGAACATCGATCTCTTCGCTGTACCCAACAAAGCCAGATGTCCAGAATTCTGCTCAAGAGCGGGACTAGGCCACCGGTCTTGAGGGGACGCCTTCCTCATCACATGGAGTGCACTCCTACACTTTGCCTTTCCACTGTTTCCGTGTTGTTCAAAGTACTTTTTGACCCAGTAAACCAATGAATAGTATCTGTAATTTGTATGCAGAACCTAGGCACTTTCCCCCCCAACTATATCCCTCCATTTAAATTGCATGTAGGCAAAATTATTCCCTCCGTTACACCCATGAAGTCCTCACTGAAGTCATTGGAGGTTGCATGGGTGTAACAGAGGGACGAATCTGACCCATATATGCAACTTCAGTCATTTATATTGGAAGGATATTTCTGAGTTTGCAAAGGGGTAGCAGAAGACAAATATAAAACTGTTTGGGGAATTTGAGCCATGAAGAGATGTTAGCCAACACTGGCCTACAACACATAGCTTATAGGAAAGATAATAATAGTAAATGCAGCACACATTGACAAGATCTTTAAAGAAAACTGAGGATTCATAGAGACAGAATATGGAAACATACCACCATGTGAAATATTTTTCCACATTTCTATATTTTTAGCAGAAAATACTTATTTTCTAACTCTACTTTTTTGACTGTCATCCGCAAGCTGTTATTCATGTGCCAATATGATATTAGTAGGTATGTTAAAAGCTTCAGTCACTACTCTCGAATGGGATCTAGAATGTGACAACAGGTAACTGTTCCTCCTCCCCAAAATTGCTCACTTGCAAACTCCCACAGGGATCTATCTTACTTCCCTTCTCCTACTCAACATATACATGAGACAACTATTGCTAACTGAAATCATCATCAGCATTAAGTAAATGGTGTTAAAACTGGGTGGAATATTGTTACAGTGTGAATGCAGTAGGGCAGCAACTGTCTTATTTTCATGTTTGTGCAGCACCTGCACAAATCAGACCCCGATCCTTCACTGGGGCATCAACAAGTAAATAGATATATAAACGGGGTAAGCAGCTATGTTAAAATCAATAGCGGCACAAGGGCAGACACTGATTACATTTCGGAGGTTCAGGTGAACAAATTCATTTAGATATGCTGAGTATTAACTTAAACCATTACCCAAAACTCAAAGTGAACCAAAGCTGAGCATATTTTAAGGTTTGAAAAATAAAGTGGCACCTTTATTTTATTAGGTATGTGCTGAAATCATTATGTGAAGACAGCATGAGAAGGGCTGACTCCCATAGTCTCCTCCAATCAAGATCAAAATCTTATTGTTAGATTTCCAGAATAAATATCTTTAGAAAATTCTACAGATAATTAAAAAATGAAGAAGTTTTCAGGAAATAAGATTAAAATGTGGTGTTAAAAAAGGTTAAGGAGGGGGGGAAAAGGTTGTTTGCTTTTCAAGGACAGATCTTAATCTTCTGGCCTATGTGGGTAGATGTTCTAAGAGTTAGTTTTTAAAGGCAGCTGGATAGCTCAAAGTCATTGCAACACTTTCAGCCCATTAGGGCATCAAAAGTTAAGAAAGAGTGTATAAAAGGAAGAGTAATCAGAATCAATACAGAGACACTGGCAACATTAATCAGAGTAGCATTTAAACACTTAAATCAGAGTGATTCTAGTCTGAAGCGCAGGTGTGTCCTTCCCCGTGTAGGTGCTCAAGGTAGGGACAGGTTACTAGGATATGTTGACAAATTGCTGCCCGGTGATGAATATGGTTTGATGTGCCTATACTTGCTGCTGAATCATTTTTAACTCTAAGCCAGTGGAGAGTTCCCAATACATCAAATCACGTCCAGAACAGAAGCAGAATTTCAGTCCTTTTCTTTAGGGATGGATTTATTTTCCAACACCAAAACAATACAACACAAACTAGAACAGATACAGCAGTCCTTGCAGCCTGGCCCCTCCTAAAGCCTCTTCCTCATAAGGCTTCTGCTGTTGTCCACACTGCAGGAATCTCCACCAGGTGGTCTACCTACCTAGCTGGAGTAGGACCAAGGGTGGTGGGGGGATCCTTTCCCAGTCTTTTCCCAGGTCGTAGGTCCCCTGCAAGTTTCTTCCTGGTCCTTGCAGGCCTTCTCACCTAACTATGCTGCTAGCTGGCTTGTCATCTAAGTAACAAGCATCCTATAGCATATCCTATAACATAGTGAAGTCCAAAAAAACCCAAACATTTGGCTTATTGATTGGAAACAGGGAATGTCAATGAAATGAAACATTTTGTGGTGTGAAGAGTAATAAGTGGAGTGGAGAATGGATCAGTAATAGAAACAATTTTGTTTAATTTGCACTCTTGACACTTCAAGGGACTCCTTTAGCAGTACATGAATAAGGACTACTTGCTTGAGTAACAGTAGCAGTATTAGGCCCTTTGCAAACACTTGGTAACTCCCCTTTAACTAAGGTGTATATTGCTCACTGTTTTATAATCTTGATTTTGTAAATGTTTTCAGCAGTTTCTTCTCAGTTGAAGTATGTAATACTACAGCTATATATTGTGTATCCTCTTCTTCTCAAATATGCCAACAGATGCCACTGCACATCTATTGTTTTCCCTGACCTTCCTGATATTCAAGAATATTCTACAAAGCCTTTTTAGTGTTCCTTACATCTTCCTATGAAATGTTGTCATGTAGTTCACGTGGGCCTTGTGCTTGAATTATGTACTCATATGCAATGTTTAATTCCTTTAAAAATATAACTCGAGGTTCCCTGAGGACAATGTATTTTAGTTTCTGAGATGCTGCCTTCTGTTTCTTGTGTCAACAATAAAAAAAGAAGTAATTTAAGGCATCTGTGACAACAGTGCACCACCTTCATCTAGTGTTTTATGAAGAAAACGTCCTACTTTATTTTTTTACTTATTTTTAAAAATATTCCATACTCCACTTCAGGAAACTTTTTGGTTATAATTATTTTTGGACTGTAAGTCAGATATCCAAAACATGTGTGCTGTTTGGCTTTAGTAAGGACAAGTTAAAAAGAAAACCTGTTATTAAGCAGCCACCTAACAATTTGATACAAACATTAATTACTGTCTGGTTTTGTTCTTTAACAATATCTACTCAACTTGGATTAAAACTTCCGAAGACTTCAACTGATCAGTCTTTCAGTCACAGCATATTTTTGTTCATGCTTTTAATAAACGATTCAAACATTGGCTGCAAAATGGATACGTAAAAAGGGACTAAGTAAGTGTTTCAAATCAAATATACTGCCTTGAAAGTTCAGTAATCCTCTATTATTTTAAATATAAAGTGAGCAGACTGTTGATTTTGCTTTTCTTTCACATTAGCTCCAGTGAATTTTATTAATTACAGTTTAAATAATAAATATAAACAAAACAAAAATGAAAAGCTGTAGATATAGTTCTCTGCTAATTTCATTTTAGTGGGGGAAATTGTCTACTTTTTTTTTTTTTTTTGGTTGATGGTTGTTGTTTAAGTCTTGTATTCCCAGGAATAGCAATTTTAAGATCATGATTTTGTTCTCATCTCTGATAAACATTTCATATGACAGTGGGCAAATATAATTTGCTGCCTGTTTCCCCAGTGTGAATTAAAATGATATGTAGATATGAATCTAGTAACAGAAGAATATCTGACATGATAGACTAAAATTGTTTTAAAACCATGTACCTATAAAATGATTTTAATTTGTACCAAATATACCAAAGTATGAAAGTTACTCAATATAAATAACATTTAAAAAAATAAAATACTATAGCTAACAAAAGTTTTCTCAATACTAGAAGATTAAGGAGCCATTTCGGAGAAGTTTCTTCACTGGATTTTTTTTAAAAAGATGGGGACAGTGGAAAATAAAGAATTGAGGCCATTATAACTGAAGGGCAGCATTTATTCAGATCTGGTCCCTCAAGACCCTTATTAAATTCATTGTGACTGCTTGTGAAGGGAAGGTGACAGGATTTGTCCAAGACAGAAAAATTAACTAAAATTGTGCAAGGAAAAAAGTTGTTTTTTTCTTCTATATCTTTGGAACCAGCAATGAGAACATGACTGCATGGATAGAAGAGTGCAGATTGGCCACAGAATGGTTAGCAAGTTATAAGAACTGGTCTAACTTTATTCTAGTAAAAAAAGAAGCCCATGGCCATTATGGAACAAAGTAAATAGAGCAAGTCTGGTGGGTTTTTTTTTTTTTTTTTTTTACTTATTTCTAAATAGCTAGAAAATCAACATTTGGACAGCAGGTGAGTACTGCATCCCTAGAAGCACCATGCTAGAGGCTGTGAAGAGGGTAATTGTTTTGGTTTTGGTTTTTGGACTTCACTATGGAAGAAGAACTATACAACAACAGTAAAAATACACAGTATATTTTTTCAGTGTCTTGTTTCAAAGTTACCTGAACCACTAAATGTTAACTGCCAAGTCATTCTGATTGTTCAAAATTTGTGAGAGCCCATAAAGCAGGTTTCCATCAGTTGAAAAACCAATCCTGGTCTGTCATTTGCATATTGGATTGTGTGATTCATATGCTGTAAACAACAATTAATCATATTTTTCATTTGCTTACAGGCAATATTTTTACCATCCTTGAAATGGGAAAATATTTAAACCCTTAAAGTGTTTTTAAATCGCCCAGTAAAGCTGTGGCAAAGTTGGATGTGTGTGTTTTTTATATATAGACTATTTGCTGACAAGTATTTGTCCATGGAAAGCATTGGATGAATCTAATTTATTCTAAGGGAAGTTCATTGTTAATTTTGCCAGCCTTTTTGATAGATTCAACAATGAATCATCGAACTATTAAATTTAGCATAAACAGCAGGAGTTGATAGTGATTCCCTTTGTTGACCATAACCCAAAGCATGGGCCGAATCTGTGCTGACTTATACACTGTTCCACACACTGAGTCAAGTGTTGCAACATTGAGTTTGTCAGCCCAGAATTTGGATCAGTCTTTAGATGGCTCACCAGCCAAGGGCTAATCCTGCAGGGTGCTGAATACCTACTATGTTGTGTTTGAATGCACTCTACACCTTTCAGGATATGCTCAACAGCTGACTGGATTGATTCTCTTGTATACAACAGAGTGATTCAACAGCAGAGGAGTATATCCTGAGATATAATAAAAGAAACCAAGTGGAAAAGGCATCTCTAGAGGGATTAGTGCATGGCAATTGGAGAATGTCCATTGGAATGTCACAGAATGGACAATCCTATGAAAGCTGTCAACATTAGCAGGAGATGGTTAAAGCTGCAAACAGTGCCTTAATCCCTCACGCTCAAGAATGATACTGACAGTTTCAGAAATGAGTTATGAGGTTGAGATTAGCTCTTTAAAATATCCATTTTCAATAAATATCAGACTGACTTCTTGGTGAAAATAGTCACTTTTAATATAAAAACAACTTGACATTTTTCAGTAATACTTTTAATGAGCATTGCTCTGAGCTATAATATAATGAAATTTGCTTAAAAGTAGAACAGGCTGGTGATGCTTGGCAGAACAAAGTGGCATATGGTAAAACAGTTGTGATTTATTGGCAAGTGCTTTCATTTTTTGGAAAGCTAGCAGCTTTCAGTACGGTGGACTGCATCTTGATATTCAGTGCTGAAAAGAAACAACTGCTGAACAATACACACAGGTTAATTTAAAATGGCATGACTGTTTAATAAATGCAAGTGAAGAACTTTGTCTTATAAATTATCCTTTGCATTCATTGTTCTATATGTGATAGCTAACTTTGTCTACCACTGCATCTTTAGATTAGTGCCTCATAAAATATTCCAGTATTTGAAACATGTACAAGACTTTTCAACTGTCAGATCCTCAGCTGACATCAATCAAAATAGATCCAGGTACTTCAATGTAGCTATTTACACCAGGTGGATCTGGCCCAGAACATCTTTACAAATATATGTATTTCACAATAACAACTATGGTTAAGGCTACATTGGGACTTCTACTGTTGAGTCTCACAAAGCCCAAATGGCAAATACAGGAGGAACTGTTGGGAAGGGATATGCATCTCCATGTAACTCCAATGGAGCTCAGGGTGGAGTGTGATGTAGCCTGTGGGTGTATTACACATCCCTGTCCCCTTGTTGCTCTTTGCAGAGGGATAGCCACCTTTAAGAGAAATTATGGAGGCAGCTGCCAACCACTTCTAGGATGGGGAAGCTAAAACTTGCCCTCCTTTTGGAACAAGGAGAGAGATTCCCTCCTTTTTAGCCCCTCTAACAGATTTTCTGCAGAAGTGGAGAATCAACCCATCAAAAAGCAAACAGCTCAAACGCACTAAGCTTGCTTCTTGGTTGCAGAGAAAAACACGCACACTGTTATCTTGTAAACGGTGTATGATGCTCAGGTACTATGGGGATGAGGGCCATGTGACAACTGGATGCATGGCATCAGTTTTGCTCATTCCTTATTCAGGTAACATTCCTATTGAATTCACTGAGAGTTAGGACTGAGTGAGGACTTCAGTTCTGTGCATGTCTCTAGTTATTGAAAACAATTTAGAAATAAGATAAATATAAAATTAGTGAGGAGAATACAAAAGTTGAAATCAAAATAGTGTTAATAAATTGTCTGCTGCCTAAATTAAAAAAAAGTTTGTTAAATCTTATTGTAAAGATTCTTCGGTTTGGCAGTAGTTGTCTCACCTATATATTTTCATTGTATAATGTTGTACACTAAAAACAAAAACAAAATGAGCTCCAAAGGGGCATTTTCCTTGAGTAGAGTGCTTTTTAATTAAACAAGTAAATTATGCTTCCAGGGAATTAGCCTTCTCCACTCTAGCTATTGAAAATTTACTGAAATAGGGGAAATGGTAAAATGAGTTACTAAAATGGCTTGCTTCTAGTCTTGTGAATTTTGACTAATTGAATTTTTACAATATAGTCATGCAGATAGAAATTATTGGCAGTTGCTGAGGAAAACTGCATCACTACCATTGTTGAAGATGACTTTGGCATAGAGTACAGTACAGGAAACAATTGGAAATGACGTCATGTAAGGGCATGTCTGTGTTCTGCTGAAATATATATATATATTAAGGCTTGTCTTAAAAAAAATTTCCTTCAAAAATTACCATTATAAAATCTGAAGAAAGGATAATACTGGTTGATTGGAATTTAAGAAAGGGGGTTTGGCATGGGGTGATATTGTAAGGTCTCAGTGAGCCCTAAGTAAAGGGCTGTGCATAGCTGCATCAGCCCAGGAGGAAATTGTGATTCTCAGTCACAAAATCCTGCTTGGTTATTCCCTTGTCCTCCCACGCTTACCCAAAAGGAAGAGGGAATCTACTATTGGTCTACCCCAGTCACCAATTACTTACCTTTCCTGAGTCTTGATTTAAGACATAGATACTGCAGGCATGTGCATAGGGCCTCAACTCCTGGATTCATTTGATCTCAGCCTATTGTATTTTTAATGAAAAATTCTGCCCTTCGTGGTTGCAAAGAATAGCTTGAAAATGTGACATGGGCATAATGGATGCGGTGACATCTGCCTGGGTCTGCAGAGAGCCTGAAACAATAGCTTTGAAAGAGATGAAGTGCCTCATTCATCTCAATGAGTTATGTACATATGCGAGTAGTGGAACCCTGCCAATGCCTCTGTGCATGTTTGTCTACACAAAACTGGACCTGAAGTAACTAACCTGGGTTGAATTCACATCTGTAGGTATTGCAGTGCAAGTCTTTGTGTGGACATTTATTTTGAATTAAGAGGTTTGTGCATAGACAAGTCCTGAATGTGTCAGGAGAAGAGTTTAGTAGCCTTAGACCACCTACTCAAGAAGATACACCTCAGTTTCTGGGCTAAGTGTTGGTGGGAGCCCTGCTGCCACTCCTGTCTCTCTCCTGATAGCGGAGAGGCCCTTGCTGCCACTCTGGGGCCTCATGCTGCTGCTCTGCCTTTCTGGGAGATAGGCCATCCTGCTGTGTAGTGGGTATGGGCACACAGTGCAGGGACAGTCCTGTGAGGGTGGAGTCGATGAAGGTCCCTGTTTCATGGCATGCCTGGAGCCCTGACCCACCATGCTGGCTCAACTCAACTGGATACCATGTATTTATATGTACAGAGGAAAGAGCATGAGGGGACGCTGGCTGGGAGTGCCAATGTGTATTTTCCGAGGGGTCTTCAGCCTAAAAATTGTTCTTTCTTTAATTTTTTGCTGGCTGTGCTTTAATGATCGCCTTGTGCAGGAAGCTTTCTGGAATACAGATTTTGGGTCAACTCTTGTACTCCCTGTGATGTTGCACTCCATATGCTTTATGAAAATATGCTTATGAATGTGAATGTGATGTAACCGGAATATGCTTTATGCAAAAGGTCTCTTGTAAGGGATCATTACAAAGCTCATAATCTACTGAGTGTGTTCATCCTATTTGTTTGCATGTATTATTCTTATATCTGAAACTAGAAATATGAAGTATAACTCTGAGGTCCTATTGTAATTATGAAAAGTGGGGGCCATTAATGGTGGTTTAGAATCTTGATGGCTCCCATTGACTTGGACAATTGGTTTCACTCAATATGCATCCGAAGAAGTGGGTTGTAGCCCACGAAAGCTTATGCTCTAATAAATTTGTTAGTCTCTAAGGTGCCACAAGTACTCCTGTTCTTTTTGGTTGTAAATAGTTTATTTGCCTGCAAACCTTCCTGTATACATGTGGCCCAACCCAGGAAGAATGGAGACTAGGGGTCTTACAGTGACATGTGACCATGTCACATGATACTGGAATCCATCTTAAATCTGGTACTTTTCCATTTAGAAGGAGGGGTGGGGACCCAGACAGACAAAAGATTCCCGCCTTGTGCCAAAGCTATAAAAGTGGGTGGAGCAGGACAAAAGAGGTGGCCAGTCATGAGAAAGCCCCTGCTTACCACCTGAGATGTCTGCTGGAACTAACAAGGACTGCACCAGGGGAAAGGATTGGGCCCAGACTAGGAAGGAGTCTAGTCTGTGAAAGAAGCTTATTGGAACATCTCTGAGGGTGAGATTTACCTGTAATCAGTTTCATAATGTATTAGGCTTAGACTTGTGTGATTTTGCTTTATTTTGCTGGGTGACTTACTTTGTTCTGTCTGTTATTACTTGAAACCACTCAAATCCTATGTTTTATACTTAATAAAATCACTTTTGTTTATTAATGAACTCTGTGTTGCAGCAGGCTAACGTGTCTGGCTCAACAAGGCAGAGTTCTGGAATCCCAAACTGGCAGGGAAAACGGGTTCAGAGGTAATTTCAGCACGTCAGGTGACAGTCCCAAGGGGGTCTCTGTGACCGAACCCATCACACTCACCCTCTCTGAAGAACACTGAATAAACCTGAATGCACATACTCTAGCTTTGCCTCTGCCAATTCAGTATTCATTCAATATGCTTAACCTGTTTGCTAATTTAACTGGTACACCTTCTGAATTGCATATTTGCTATGCTGTTTTGTCAGTGGAAACATAGCACACACTTCTAAACATATATCATGTACATGCTTTGTGTAAATTCAAGCAAACCACTTCTCCCCCACCTTTTAAACTCTTCGGGATAAGAATAAACTAACACTATTATGTTTAAATAATATTGTTTTCTAAAAATCTTTTCAATCTTATAATTCATGTCAGCAACAACAAAATGTAGCTGGCTGATAATATTATGAGGGGGATGGTGTTTAAATTAGAATTAAATGCATGTAATTAACAACTATTTATGTTGTTTTATATGGGGCAGTTTTTAAATAAAATGCAGCCATTTCCTTAGCATGTATTAGACAAATTACAAAATAACTGAAATTCACTGAATAGCCTCACTGCCACTGTCGATCAAAACGTTTTTAATACCTAAGTGCTTTCCTTTTCTGAATGTTGGGAAGAATCTATCATTTTTTCCCATCCTCCCTGGAAGTACCCAGGATTTGTTATATTTTTAATGTTATGGTGAAAAGCACAGAGTTGAATAAATATAATTTGGAGACATCAGTTCTGAAACTTAAATTAATGAGTGCTTCCCTTAGTGATTTGAGCAGTACATCCAAATTGAGATTTTTCCCCCTACCCCCAAGAGTGCGGTGATGAAAGGATATTCTGATTAGCCAAATGGAATAGATTAGTTATGACTAATCTCTGGAATTCAGCTACTTGAATTCCTATAGTTAGTATTGGGTTCTTTCCAGTAAGATTTTATGAGTATCTACTTGGTGTTTGGCTATGATACTATGTTAGCTGGGTCCAGACACTTTTTTTCTAGGTAGGCACATTTTCATACTCTAAATAATATGGTACAGGATGAATTATGGTTTGTTTCCATTGGCGTGTATTTAGACTTCATACTGTGTGGTTCCAAAAGATAGATGATGATAACATGACCAAAAATAGGACAGAAACAGATTTTATAAGTGGCAGTTAGAAGCGGGTAATTCAGTATACAGTATTTTGAAATGCTAAGAAAAAATTCTATTAGGCATAGTTTATATGTCTAGTATATTCCATGTGTGTATCGAGATTTTCAAAGAAAGAGAATGTATTTAAATGCTGAAGGGCCTCAAAATCCTTATAATTTTTTTTATATATATATATTACGGCAGTTCCTTAGGCCAATGGAGAAAGGCACCTCAATGTGCTAGGCACTGTACAGACTTAGGGTAACAGACATAAGAACATAAGAATGGCCATACTGGGTCAGACCAAAGGTCCATCCAGCCCAGCATCCTGTCTGGCAACAGTGGCGAATACCAGGTGCCCCAGAGGGAGTGAACCTAACAGGCAATGATCAAGTGTTCTCTCTCCTGCCATCCATCTCCACCCTCTGACAAACAGAGGCTAGGGACACCATTCTTTACCCATCCTGGCTAATTGCCATTAATGGACTTAACCTCCATGAATTTATCTAGTTCTCGTTTAAACTCTGTTATAGTCCTCGCCTTCACAACCTCCTCAGGCAAGGAGTTCCACAGGTTGACTGTGTGCTGTGTGAAGAAGAACTTCCCTTTATTTGTTTTAAACCTGCTGCCCAGTAATGTCATTTGGTGGCCACTAGTTCTTATATTATGGGAACAAGTAAATAACTTTTCCTTATTCACTTTCTCCACACCACTCATGATTTTATATACCTCTATCATATCCCCCCTTAGTCTCCTCTTTTCCAAGCTGAAAAGTCCTAGCCTCATAGAATCATAGAATATCAGGGTTGGAAGGGACCTCAAGAGGTCATCTAGTCCAACCCCCTGCTCAAAGCAGGACCAATTCCCAACTAAATCATCCCAGCCAGGGCTTTGTCAAGCCGGGCTTTAAAAACCTCCAAGGAAGGAGACTGCTCCACCTCCCTAGGTAACGCATTCCAGTGCTTCACCACCCTCCTAGTGAAATAGTGTTTCCTAATATCCAACCTGGACCTCCCCCACTGAAACTTGAGACCATTGCTCCTTGTTCTGTCATCTGCCACCACTGAGAACAGCCGAGCTCCATCCTCTTTGGAACCCCCCTTCAGGTAGTTGAAGGCTGCTATCAAATCCCCCCTCATTCTTCTTTTCTGGAGACTAAACAATCCCAGTTCCCTCAGCCTCTCCTCATAAGTCATGTGCTCCAGACCCCTAATCATTTTTGTTGCCCTCCGCTGGACTCTTTACAATTTTTCCACATCCTTCTTGTAGTGTGGGGCCCAAAACTGGACACAGTATTCCAGATGAGGCCTCACCAATGTTGAATAAAGGGGAACGATCACGTTCCTCGATCTGCTGGCAATGCCCCTACTTATACAGCCCAAAATGCCGTTAGCCTTCTTGGCAACAAGAGCACACTGTTGACTCATATCCAGCTTCTCGTCCACTGTGACCCCTAGGTCCTTTTCTGCAGAACTGCTACCTAGCCATTCGGTCCCTAGTCTGTAGCAGTGCATGGGATTCTTCCGTCCTAAGTGCAGGACTCTGCACTTATCCTTGTTGAACCTCATCAGGTTTTTTTTGGCCCAATCCTCTAATTTGTCTAGGTCCCTCTGTATCTGATCCCTACCCTCTAGTGTATCTACCACGCCTCCTAGTTTAGTGTCATCTGCAAACTTGCTGAGAGTGCAGTCCACACCATCCTCCAGATCATTAATAATCTCTTTAATCTCTCCTCAGATGGGACCCGTTCCAAACCCCTAATCATTATAGTTGCCCTTCTCTGAACCCTTTCTAATGCCAGTATATCTTTTTTTTAGATGAGGAGACCACATTTGTACACAGTATTCAAGATGTGGGCGTACCATGGATTTATATAAGGGCAATAAGATAGTCTCTGTCTTATTCTCTATCCCTTTTTTAATGATTCCTATCATCCTGTTTGCTTTTTTGACTGCCGCTGCACACTGTGTGGACGTCTTCAGAGAACTATCCACCATGACTCCAAGATCTCTTTCCTGAATAGTTGTAGCTAAATTAGCCCCCATCATATTGTATGCATAGTTGGGGTTATTTTTCCCAATGTGCATTACTTTACATTTATCCACATTAAATTTCATTTGCCATTTTGTTGCCCAGTCACTTAATTTTGTGAGATCTTTTTGAAGTTCTTCACAGACATTCCCTGCCCCCAAAGGGCTGACAGTCTATTGATAGTTTCCCTGTTCCTTCTCTATAATTCTGAAGTTGCTGATGTTGTTGGTAGTGCTTGGGTAGAGTTTAATTGTCTTTGGCATTTGATAATTATATGACTGTTGATCCTTTTGGAGTTATCTGCTTTATTAATCAGATAAAATGAAATTTTGAATCTTTTATTAAAATTAGACCTTGGATAATTTGTGTTCATTATTTTTCTGAAGTTAATTATTGTGTATTGTTTAATTAACTACACTGCACTGTTCCTCGTCCAGTTAGCTGTGTTCTTTTGTTCACTTAGGTTTTTAGTTGTTTTTTATATTGTCACTTGTTTGTGCCCATCACTTTTTCCTGGCCTGGGAGGAGATGATAAAGGGATGGCACAAGGCAGAATGGAAAGGGCACCCTGCTGGGGATTTTGTTGATGGGACTTATTCTTGCTGCCAGGGTATTGTGATCTGGGTTGGCGGTGGGGATATACTGCAAGGGCATCCATTGGAAGAGCACTTTCATTTATAATAGCAGAAATCTAAATAGATGTGATCTTCCCATTCCAAGTGAATTTCCATTGTATTATGGCCCTCTAATACTGGCAAGTGACAGTTTTCTATAAAGAAGCGTGAAAAAGCTTCATTTGCGTGTATACATTAGTAATACTTAAAGTAGCACTTTAAAGTTGGAGATCTTTAAACCTTACATAAGAACTTCCAAGCTGTATATTGAGTAGGTAAATATCAATATTCCCATTGTGTAGATAGCGTACATACTGGAAATCAATGACAGGATTATAACTGGGCTTGTCTACACTACTGCTTAAATCGATGCAACTCACGTCGCTCAGGAGTGTAAAAAAGCCACCCCTCTGAGTGACATAAATTAGATTGACTTAAAGCTGTGTCCACACAGCATCGATGCATCTGCGCCAATATAGCACGTCTGTTGAAGACAAGCCCTCAAGAGCTTGACTCCTCTTCTGCCTATTCTAGGCAATTCAAGTATAATAGAATAACATTGTTTAAAATTGTAACACTTTTGTAGTGATAATCAAGATGGCCCATTTTAGACAGTTGACAAGAAGGTGTGAGGATACTTAACATGGGGAAATAGATTCAATATGTGTAATGACCCAGCCACTCCCAGTCTCTACGCAAAAGAATAAATGGACACAAATCTGACATCAGGAATCATAACATTCAAAAACCAGTAGGAGAACACTTCAACCTCTCTGGTCACTCAGTAACAGACTTAAAGGTGGCAATTTTGCAACAGAAAATCTTCAAAACCAGACTGCTATGAGAAACTGCTGAGCTTGAATTAATATGCAAACTAGATACCTGTAGCGAGGTGGTGGGATACCCCACAGCCCCGCTGAGGGCCGAACCTCCCCTAACACCAACGTGGGCGGAGCCACCGGGTCCGGCGCCCGCCCCTCAGAGGTCACGGCGCCGACCCGGAAGTATAAAAGCCCGCTGGCAGAGCTCAGTGGAGAACAAGCCGGCGGAGAGAGCAGACGTCTGTGGCCGAGCTCCCGCTTGGGAGACAGCAGCAGGCCGCGACCGGCCTGCTGACTCACCAGGCCAGCCGAGCCTACCCCTCGCCCGGTACCCTGAGGAGGACTGGCCAAGCCTGCCCCTTTCCAGCTATCCCGAGGAGGAGCCGAGCCTGCCCCTTTCTTGCTATCCCGAGGAGAGGCCGAGCCTGCCCCTTTCCTGCTATCCCGAGGAGGAGCCGAGCCTGCCCCGTTCCTGCTACCCTGAGGAGGAGCCGAGCACACCCTTCGCTACCTACCCGGAGGAACCGATGCTGGTGGAGAGCACCGAGGACACTAGTACGGCCCAGGTACCCTACGAGGGGGAGTGTGGAAGTAGCCCGGGGGCAGCCGACCCCAGTCTGGCTGCAGCACTGCTAGAGCCTACGTCAGTGTGTTGCGGCCAGGATCCCCACTGACAGCAGCGAGTTTCCGCCGCTGCTAGGGCCCCGGGCTGGGACGCAGTGGAGTGGGAGGGCCTGCGTCCTCCCTGCTACCCACTCTTTGGGTGGCAGACCCCCCCTTTTCCCTGGCCTAGAGGGGCTGGGACCTCTTGCTCCTTAACCCAGCCCCTGCTTAAGGGCCAGGGTTCCTGACTGACTATTTGGTTGCTGCCCTGCCCTGACCTAGGGCCTGGGCCGCTGCAAACATTGACCCAGCCCCTGCTTAAGGGCCTGGGTTCCCGAACTATTGGCTCAGCCCTTGCTTGAGGGCCTGAGCTCCAGACTGCGTGGTTGCTGCCCCGCCCTGATTGAGGGCCCAGGGCTTTTTCTGATCTATTGGCTCAGCCCCGGCTAAAGGGCCTGAGCCCCTAACCGTGTGTTTACTGTCCCATACTACCGCTGGACCAGGACGGACGGCGGACCAGAGCAAGGTGGTGGGATACCCCACAGCCCCGCTGAGGGCCGAACCTCGGCCAAGACTACTACAGTACCATTAACTTGGGTTTGAATAGAGACTGGGAGTGGCTGGGTCATTACCCATATTGAATCTGTTTCCCCATGTTAAGTATCCTCACAACTGTCTAAAATGGGCTATCTTGATTATCACTACAAAAGTTTTTTTTCTCCTGCTGATAATAGCTCATCTTAATTAGCCTCTTACAGTTGGTATGGCTACTTCCACATTTTCATGTTCTCTGTATGTATATATATCTTCTTACTATATGTTCCATTCTATGCATCTGATGAAGTGGGCTGTAGCCCACGAAAGCTTATGCTCAAATAAATGTGTTAGTCTCTAAGGTGCCACAAGTACTCCTGTTCTTTTTGCGGATACAGACTAACACAGCTGCTACTCTGAAACTAGTCTTTAAATAGACTCATAATGATCAATGTTTGTTTAATTATTCCCTACCTTGTGTAACTATTTACAGCTGTGCACAATAAGTGGCTTTCTCATCCACTTTGCACAGTTGTAAAAAAGTAGGATAGATTTAAAATTTTTATTAAAGCTAATGTTAATATATATATATATATATATATAATACATAGGTTGGGAAAAGAGTGTCTGTACATCTGGGTATAATGCTTAGATTATCCAGAAATATAAAGTTATTTTTTAAAAGTCATATGATACATAGAGTACATAATCAGCAGTAACCCAAATTTAGGTGAATAGATTTAACAATAGAGTTTAGATATTAGAATCCGAATTCTTGGGTACATCACTCATGAAAAGTTGTACGGAGATTTGGTTGTGGAAAGCAAAATATATCAACCCATCTTTGGAGATTCCTTGACAATTAGGTTGGTTGTTCATTTAGAAAATACAATCCATGAGGAAAGTATTTGTTCCTTTCCTGACTGCGCTTCTCATCGGCACTCCAGCTCATCCCTCCTGGTATTGCCAATGTCCAGTGATGTGTTCTATGTAGATGTCCCTCGATCACCTGATGGCATCTAACACCAGGAGTTGCCGCATCAGCCGAGCATAGTGTTGACCAATTCCGCATTCTCTCAGCACTCACTTGTTACTGGGGTCCCATGCGCCTAAGGCTCCGATGATCATAACTACACAAGGTGCAAGTACAGTCAAGTCTGAACAACCGAAGTCCTGACCACCTCCAGTGATCCTTACCTTCTGTTGCAGTTGTGAGCAATAGGTACCTTGCGGGACTGGATACTATATGATAAACCGTAAATTATTCAGTTAGGGAGGATTCAGCCCCGACAGGTTTTGTGAAGCACTCCAGCATATGGAGGAGGAGTTAGCTAAGATTGGTCTCCATGTTTCATGGTCAAAGACAGAACTGCAAAATCTAGGACCAGGTCCACCAGCGACTCCAATCTCTTTGAACAATGAAATTGTCAAATTAGTTTCCAGCTTTTTCTAGCTGTGTTTTATACTTACCACCTCCTCCAATTCTCACACGGAGGTTCTCCATCGGATTGGCTTCACAGCATCTGCCATGGGCCGTTTACAATGGATATAGAATCAACATCATCTTAATATGACAACCAAGTTCAGGATTTATTCGAGCTATATCCTTCCCATACTGCTGTATGGCTGCAAAACATGGACATTACACTGCACAGACTGGACAAAGCTGGAGGCTTTCCACACAAAATGTCAACGTCGTATACTGGGCATAAAGTGGAATGACTTCATCTGTAATGCAGATGTTTATGGTCACTTGGGTCTACTGACTACTAGGGTCATTGTCCGCAGGTGGCACCTTATGCTTTTTGGACATGTTGCAAGGATGCCACAAGACGTTCCAGCGAACGTCGTTCTCTGGGTGGCTTGTAACATCCAGGATAAAATTCCACCAACTGAGGGGGTGAAGGTGGCCCAGAGGCAGACCCCCTATTACATGGGTTCATCAAGTCTGTTCCGATGTTGGACTCTCAGGTCCTCAAGCCTTTGCGGTTGTGCAGGAATGGACCAAATGGCTAATGATTGCTATGGCCGACATCTGGCTAAGCATTGAAGAAGAAGAAGCACCATGTCAGCTGTGTAGGAGTTTTGCCATTGATTTCATTGGAGCAGGAACAAGCCTTTAATTTCAAGTATGTAAATTTAATGCTGGACTATTTTACAATTGTCGTGTACGTTCTCAGTGATTTGTAGATATGAAAACAGTTGACTGTGAACAATCACTTCATGATGAAAAGTAAAATGTAAAATTGCTTATATAGCATACATATGTAGTGTGCATCTTTCTTTGTATTGCTTCAGTTAGAAACACCCCAGATGTACGTGGTCCTGTATGGAACAAAATGCCTGAGTCTTTAATTTTTATTATGATTTTCTTTATTTCTGTCCTTAGTTAATAAACAGAACATATAACAGTAGATGAGAGCTACATGGGGGATATAATACATGGGGATATAAATATCCCTACTTCTTGTTCATTTATGACCAATATGAGCTCTCAAATATGGAAATAAATGTCTTCCCATTTAACCAGACACATTTCTTCCCAACACCTGCATCTTCCCTCCCCATCCCCACCCCCATAGCTACATGCATGCAATAAAAGGAAAATAACTAGGTTGCTGGGCCAAATTCTCATTCCCTGTCCAAATCACAAGTAAAAGGTCTTTATATGAGGGGTGGAGTGTCTGGAACCTTCTCTTTAGTCCAGAGCCGTGATGTGAACCACCTAGCAGCAATGAAGCCTCTTTGAGAATAAGACTGCAATTTCTGCATTGCGGTAGCAGCTGCTGTCCTCCTAACACCCCCACGTGGTGGTTTTGGTCAGTGGGTCAGTGTGGTTAGCTGATCTGTTGACCATATCTTCAGCCACATTCAATCCCTCTCTGACCCTACCCTATGAAGTGCTGCTGTGGAGTCATCTTGTGCAATCTCTCCCCAGTTAGCCTGCAAGACAGCTGGGGGGAGGAGGGGAAGGAGGAATTATAAGGGTGTTTTTTTATATGCCTATAAAATGTATGCTATGATATTGCTACTGGTATTGTTTGTTTCTGTAGCTATTGTTCTATCATTTAAAAAAAACTGGCTCTTCTAGATGTTCATTAGTCCTGTTTTTCATTTTTTGGACACAACATTGCAAAACATTTTATTTTCTCAAGAACAGAACTGTACTGGCTAATGTTGGATGGCTATCTTTGCGCAGTGCTCTTGTAAATGCCCTCCCAAACCCTTCTATGGCAAGGCAGCGGCCAAGAGGAGAGCACTGATCCCTTTCAGATTGCTCAGAGCTGAGAATAGAATCAGGACAAGCAACCAGATGCCAGAGAGAGCACAGGCCATTATTCCTTATAGCGAGAAACAGGAATTGAAACAGCTGCTTTTATACTGGGTAGAAGCCTATGGATCAGTACTGCTTTATGATGTACACTGATGTGGAAATTCAGAAAAACAAATAGGAGTCGGTTGGAAGGGATGAGGGTTTATTGCCAGAATTTGTTGAGAATGTTGCCTCCATTACACAAATAAGGGCTAGGATAGCGCTTCAGGGTGCTGAGAGACTTGTGGACCTTGTAAGCATTGAGGGAGAAAATGGCCTCCAAAAACGCTGCAACATGAATCGTATCTTTTTAAAAACAAACTTTGAAACTATGTCCTAGCCAAGACACAGTGCCATGATTTCAGTCAGCTAGATCACACCCTGCTGGGATCTTTCTTAATAAGGTTTGCCATGTAAAGAAACTTTTGAAATGCAATTTCCTTAAACAGCTGAAAGTGGAGACTGAGGGCATGGCTACACTTGCAGATGTAGAGTGCTGTGAGTTAAACCTGCCTTCGTAGAGCACAGTAGGGAAAGCGCTGCAGTCTGTCCACACTAACAGCTTCAAGCGCACTGGCGTGGCCACATTTGCAGCACTTGCAGCGGCATTGGGAGTGGTGCATTGTGGGCAGCTATCTCAGCATGCAAGTGACTGCAACGTGCTTTTCAAATGGGGGGATGGGGTGGAGTGTGACAGGGAGTGTGATGTGTGTATGTGGGGGGAGAGAGAGTGGGTTTTTGGGGTACTGATAGTATGTCAGCATGCTGTCTTGTAAGTTCAGACCCCCCTCTCCCCCCCGCCTCTCTCTCACTCAAAGCAAACAGTAAATGTTTGCTTTTTCCTCAGAGCTGATAAGCAGCCAGCTTCTCCGAAACGGAGCTTTGAAAGGGCATTTCCGCATTCCTGCAGCCGATTTCACAACAATGACAAGAGTGGCCACTTGACTTAAGGGGATTATGGGACATTTCCGGAGGTCGATCACAGCGCAGTAATGCAACACCTCATTCACACTGGCACCGCGGCCCTTCAGTGGGGGCGCAGCAAACATTATTCCACTTGCCGAGGTGCAGTACCAGCAGCGCTGTAGCTGCGGAGTCAGAGCGCTCTACGTGCCTTGCCAGTGTGGATGGGGAGTGAGCTAGGGCGCCCGGGGCTGCTTTATTGCACTGTAACTTGAAGTGTAGCCAAGGCCTGAGATAAAATTAGTGCTATCTCTAGAGCAATATGCTGAACAAATAATTGAAAGGCTAAAATCAGGTTTTTAGGAATCTGATCCTAGGTGACTAATTATTTTTTTGCCAACCAAAGTCTTGACTCCTATTTTGAGTATCTGTGCAATTAAAAACATTTTTTGGAGATGGAGTTACAGGGTAGTTGCCTATAGGTTAAAAGCAGCCCTTTTCTGCTCCCAAATCAGAACATGTCCTAACAATGCATCTGATGACTAGTCACTAGCAAACTATCTAAGGAATTCTTAGATTATTTACAATTTGCTACGGAACTTCTGTTGTATTGATTATAACTTTCCATGCTTATGGGGATTTATTAATAGGGCTAAATATGAAAGGCTACCAGCTAATTACATTAAGAAGTAAAGCGAGCCTTAATTATGAAACATAATTGTCAATAATTGTCCAATGGTTATTCTGTAATCAGATTCTTCTGAAGCTACATAAAAAATAGACTTTTTTTTACATAAAGATATTAGCACTGCTGTGGGGGTTTAGTTAGTTGTTTCACTGCTTAGGTCCTGGGAGGTATAACAACCACATCATCAGTGGAATATGAGTTTTTGCAGTACTACTAGACTTATTTAATACATTCCAATGTTCAGTGGAATAAGATGCAGGGAAGTTGTGAAAATCACTTTAAATATTTCAGTTGATACCACACCCATTTAGCCAGGATGATTCTGAGATGATCATCCTCCATCTGCTTCCACAGTAAGCACCTGAAGTTCATGGTGTTTTGTGAAGTCAGTCCAGGTGACCTGTGCTCTGAGAGCTCAACATTGGATGAAGGAGAACATCATGATGTGTGTGGACTTCACTGGACTTGTGACACTGAATGACCATGTCAAGCTAGAGTGTATTCAGTTCAATTCACTTGTGTATTAGTATAGATCAAAGCAATTAGTGTTTAGGGTTTAAAATTTCATAAAACTAATGGAATGTTACAAATATTGTTTTCACTTATCTGTTCCTGTTATAATGTAATAGCAAACACTTACATGGTAAATACCCTATATAACTAAATAACTTATCACACATCAAAGAAGCCACGTGGAATGCTAATGAAGGACTTTATCAGAATGGCCATTGTGATGATGACCTGAGGTCAGAAACTCAAAGTGCATTCCTCACTCATCACCATCAAAGGAAAAACTGACTTGGGTAGAGAGATTGTCAGCTTGTCTTCTGTGAGAAGAAGATATAAATATGGATTCAAAGAACAATCCTTTATCTCTGGACTGTTTGGATTCTAACAGGACAGAATAAATGAATGAGAAGATGGAGATCCCCAGAGTTATTCTGGGTAGCCCGGAAATACTTTTAGAAAACTGGCAGTTTATTACAGCACTGCCATCATTTGGACTTACAAACTATGATTCACCTGTAGATATATTTTACGTGCTTTAACCTATCAATAACTCTCATTCTTTTTTCTTAGCTAATAAACCTTTAGTTAGTTTACTATAGAATTGGCCGCCAGCATTGTCTTTGGTATAAGATCCAGAGTATCAATTGATCTGGGGTAAGTGACTGGTCTCTTGAGACAGGGAGAAACCTGTTTTGTGTCATTTTAGATTTAAGCACCCTTTTATCACAAAGTCCAGTTTGTCTGGGTGGCAAGATAGACTGGAGAGTCTAAGGGGACTGTCTGTGACTCTATGGTAAGATGGTATAGTGATCCAGGAGTTCGCATTTGTTGCTTGCTTGGTAATATTTAATTATAGAACATACCACCAGCTTGGGGTGTCTGCCCTTGTTTTCTGACAGTGTGCCCTGAGGTAGGCACTCACAACTGTGAGCCACTCCAGACAGCATGACAAGACTGTCAGTGTAATATGATTGTGCTTTTTTCATGACTTGGTATAGGTTCAAGTTTATTTGTATTGTGATATTCTAGAGGCGCCTGTCACAGATCAGGACTATATTTGCTAGGTAGTGTACATGTGAAGAGACTGCTGCTGCCCAGTTTATAATCTAATTTAGGTTTAGGCTAATTTTAGATTAATTGAATTTTGTGGGTATAAACCTGAACCATACCTAGTATGCACATGTCTAGTCTAGCCAAAACAAATAATTTAATTCACTTTCTATTGCAAATTGGAGCAGATAGGTTACAAGGACTGTGTGAGGGTGGTGAATTCTGAAAGAGCCTAGGCAAACCTAATATTAAAGGGATTCACTCAGAGCCCGATTGTAGCAACTGGTAAATATGCTGTATTGAACTCAAAACAGAAATGCTTGTTGTCCATCTTGAGGAGGCAACACTGGACATTATTGAAAGGATTAGAGAGTAACGAGTCTTGGTTACTATATCCCACATTTATACCTTGTGGTGTTGTCTAAGTTACCCCGAACCTCCTCTTCCCCAGTGGGACATTGGCCTTTTCTTCAAGCAATCTCCCACAGATATGTAATTGATAGGGATGGTCCCTGTGCAGATGTGTGTAATTTCACTAAGGTAAAAGAGGGACAAAATTCTGTAATGATATAACTCTTGTTCTATTCCTTGGCAACATTTAGAATTTTAAAAAGTGGAATGTCCAAGAGTGCAGTAGTTTATCTAAAGCTTAAAACAAACAAAACCCCAACAGAAACAATGAGGAGTCCGGTGGCACCTTAAAGACTAACAGAAGAAGTGGGGTTTTTTACCCACGAAAGTTTATGCCCAAATAAATCTGTTAGTCTTTAAGGTGCCACCAGACTCCTCATTGTTTTTGTGGATACAAACTAACACGGTTACCCCTCTGATACTTAAAACCCCAACACAGTCACATGACAAAAAGTAGAATGTGGGTAAACTTACTAACCCCTTTGTTGCTAGAATTCGTGTATCCTGCACCAACTTCTCACCACCAACTTGCTGCATGTATTCTGGAATTAAACTATTTCATATACCAATAACTGTAGTCCCTCTAGCTAGCCTGAGTTTAGTATTTATTGGTTCCTTTTGGGACAGACTGGATGTTTCGGGTAGTATTTTCAACAGCTTTCAGCATTGGTCTGCTCCCATTGATGTTAATCAGAGTTCCACCAGAGTTAGGTTAAGGGTGAACACTTAAGAAAATCCAGCCCCTTGATGGCCATCAAGGTTTTGTAAGAATCCTATCTAATTATTAAGAAATTTAGTCTTACACTTATAAAGTTTCTTTCATTTATAGTTTATAAAGGGTTAATTTATAGTCCAACAGATTAATAGGTTGCTTATAATAATTTAAACACCTACAGATGTTCTTAGAACATCTATAACACAAATTTTTGTTTATAATCCCTTAATAATTTAACCCATCATAAACACTTTACAAACAGAACTTTATGTTAGTGTGACTGGAAGATCTACTCAAATCACATTCAAAATGGAAATTTTTAATAAAGTTCAACAAAAAGTATTAAATGTTACATGTTTTAAGTCTTTCTTATCAGAAGCAGAAGAGTGTCCATAATTTTGAAAATACGTAAACAGCTTCTCTAAGAGTGGCAATAACTCTAAGGTCCTATATTTTATTAGTAGGCTCATCATTTGGCTCATTTATGCGTGTGAAGAACCATGTCTATACATAAGAAAAAAGATTCTCTTATCCTCCATCAGCATTTTTTTAACTGGGAAGCTATTTTGAGAAAGAAAAACCACTGTCAAAGGACAAATGAAAGCTGATATGGTTAGTGCCTTCTCTAGAGGATTAGATGTATGTTTGGCTTTCACTGAGCAATTCGAGAATTTTTCTATCTTCTGGTCCAGGTTTATTTCTTCATCAGGATGTACCTCAGCATTACCTCCATATCATAGTTGCCAGCAACTGTTTTCTCATTGATATTGGTAGGCTAGTACTTGTCAGAAATTCTGGGAAACAAATCTGGTGTCTCATTTGAGGAGTGGTGAAGTTTTCAGTCATCCATATATATTATCTTTCATGCATCATCTAATCTATACTGTACCACACTGGACTATGCATTCTTTAGCATCCTGTATTACATAAATTTTAATATAACAAAGCATAAGGATGCTGATGTAAGGGGAAAAAACAAAAGGTGATCACTAGTTCGGAAGAGAATGTAAGTGTTTTAGGTTAATACAATAAATATATATAGTAGTACAAACACAGAAGTTAGCATTTATCTGATTGAAATATGTACCATATCACATAGTAAATTGGGATATTTTCCTTCTATAATGTGCTCTGGTACAGAGCAGATCTTACTTTATTTTGGTAAATCTCGATGTTTTAATCTAGGACCCTGTATTTTAAATATATTGGGGAATACTCAGTACGATACCTGGTCGTGCATTGCAAGGATATTAACACAACGGTGGGATATAGGATTCACCATTGGGTCATGATGTTTGAAGCGTGCCTCTAACAGTGGCCATCAGGTGCATTAGAGGCAAACCTGTCCATCAAGTGCCTAGCCTATTGTGACATATACAGGGAGAATTTTTTCCTGACCTTTGTGATGGTCAGCTTCCCCCTATGAGATTTCATTGCTACTATTTTGGCACATGTAACTACAAAGCTTATTAGTGGCCACAAAATAATCAACCCCCTTTTAAAATCCAGCTATACTATTTGAACCACATCCAGCCCGAGGGTAAGACAATGCAATTGCATTGAAATCAGTGGAGTTTTCGGGTTATATGAGAAAATTTATTTCTTTTTATGTGCTTGAAATTTACCTGCCATTAATCTCAATGGAAAATAATTTCCTAATGTATGTTAAGAGTCATTTTTCTGATCAGTTTTTTACCCCCAAATTAAATACCGTCTAATATTTTTTTCATGCTACTGAATCTTAGTTCTTTTAATTTGTCATTATTCACTATGCACAGCTCAACCTAACTCTAATGATTTTTGTTGCCTTGCTGAGATCTACTGTGATTCAGTTGAGTGGAGTTATGCAAGGTATATGTGTATAACAATGAAGTAGTAAACCATGAAGTGGATTTAGCAGCAATCCACAGATTAATATAAAAAAATAGTTAGTCCATGGAGCTCCTGCAGCCAGCCCTCTTGCCCCCATTCATTTACTACCACAGGGAGCTGTCAATAGCCTTCATACTACTGTGTACATAAAAATGGATTTCTTGTTGCAGAAGTGGTAAGATTGCCTGTATGGTGTATTCATCAAATAAAACTCTTGATTTGCAAAAGAACAAGGCAGTCTAGGGAGCTAGTTGGCAGTCAAATTATTTGATAGTCCCAGAGACTTCTTCAGAGGCTATGGCCTGAACTATGATAGGCCTTAGCGGGGAGCCAGCTGTGATTACTAGCACTGTAAGATATCTTTGCAACTTGGCATATGAGTCATGTGACAGTTCTATATTCTCTGCAGAGGTACTAATTAAGTCAACCAGAAAACCAGTCAAAAAGGGACCCTGGTGGCTCTGGTCAGCACCGCTGATTGGGCCGTTACAAGTCCGGTTGGTGCAGGGCTGGCAGGTTCCCTATCTAGCTCCACACAGTTCACCAGAAGTGGCAATATGCCCCTGCGGCCCCTAGGTGGAGGTGCATCTAGGGGGCTCCACGTGCTTCCCCACCCCAAGCGCCGGCTCCCCAGCTCCCATTGGCCAGGAACTGCAGCCAATGGGGTCTGAAGGAGCAGCACCTGCAGGTAGAGGCAGTGCGCGGAGCCACCTGGCCATGCCTCTACCTAGGAACCAGAGGGAGATGTTGCCGCCTCCGGGAGCCGCCTGAGGTAAGTGCTGCTCGGAGCCTGCATCCCTCACCCCTCCCCTGACCCAACCTGGAGACCCCTCCCAAACCCTGAACCCTCATTTCGGGCCCCATCCTGGAGCCAACACCCCCTGCCCAGAGCTCTCTCCTGCACCCCAAACCCCTCATCTCTGGCCCCTCCCCAGAGCCTGCACCTCCAGCCGGAGCTCTCACCCCCTCTCGCATCCCAACCCATGCCCCAGACCAGTTAAAATTAGTGAATGAGCGAGGGTGGGGGAGAGCGAGCAACAGAAGGAGGGGGAATGGAGTGAGCAGGGGTGAGGTCTTAAGGAAGGGGCAGGGCCGGGCCATGGCCTCGGGGAAAGAAGAGTCAGGGGGCAGGGCAAGGGTGTTTGGTTTTCTGCAAATAGAAAATTGGCAACCCTAGTACCGATGGATGTTCTCCCTAGCACTGCGGGGAGATAGCCAAATAAGATGAGGAAAGTGTTGTTATATTAATTAATATTGACTTTTGGTGTCAATTTTATGTAAGCTGAGGCATAATTATGCAACAAGAGTGGTAAGTCACACTTCTGCACAGAATTTGACAGAGAGAATGAGTATTTCAGTGGTAGGGCTTAATTGGTAGTGGAGTTAATGCGTGATCTCTAATTGTTTCCATGTAGCTAGCATGACTAAAACAAAGTTATTAGAAAGACAAGGTGGGTAAGGTAATATCTTTTATTAGACCAACTTCTTCAGGTCCTTCTTCAGATCTGAAGAAAAGCTATGTGTAAGCTCCAAAGCTTGTCTCTCTCCCCAGCAGAAGTTGGTCCAATAAAATATATTACCTCACCCACCTTTTGTCTCTAATATTCTGGGACCAGCATGACTACAACACAGTATAAAACAAGGTTAGTGAACTGAGCTATGAGAAGGTATTGGCTGTGAAAGTTCATCTAAGCCAGGGGTCGGCAACCTTTCAGAAGTAGTGTTCTGAGTCTTCATTTATTCGCTCTAATTTAAGGTTTCGCATGCCAGTAATACATTTTAACGTTTTTAGAAGGTCTCTTTCTATAAGTCTATAATATATAACTAAACTATTGTTGTATGTAAAGTAAATAAGGTTTTTAAAATGTTTAAGAAGCTTCATTTAAAATTAAATTAAAATGCAGAGCCCCCCGGACCGGTGGCCAGGACTTGGGCAGTGTGAGTGCCACTGAAAATCAGCTCGCGTGCTGCCTTCGGCACACGTGCCATAGGTTGCCTACCCCTGATTTAAGCAGTCTGTAGGAGTGCCCTATCTTGTGCAGTCCATGGAGACTCCAAGGTCAAGGACTGTGATTGTGCCAATGCTCTGTGCAGCCCCTCCTTTCTTACGTACAGTCTTAAGCCTAATATCTCTAGGCCAGGTTGTGATTGGCATTGTACAGATGAGTTTGTTCTTGTCAGATGAATAGACCAGGTATAAACAAAGACCCAATTATCCAGAGCTACTGATGAGAATACTCAATGTACAATATATAGATCCTGAACCAAAGCCTAGTGAAGAAATGGAAAGACTCACATTCACTTAAGTGGGCTTTGGATCAGGCCCTTAGTTGTCATATTAGAGAATAATATGAATTATCCAGAGACTGATGATGGTGATGATTATATTCTCAGATTTATAAAGTGTTATAACTAGTACTAAGACATATTTACAAGAAGGTGAGAGAAATGCAGATAAAATTGATTAATCTTTTTAAAGCCATGGAATTATGCTTCACTCTAGTGGATTAGATGTTCAGTTTCATTAAATAATGAAGGTATATTGCTAACATACAAATGTTTACCCCATATAAAATCTCATAAATAAATTGTTTAATTGATTACAAATGTGCACTCTCAGGGTATGTCTACACTACGGGATTAATCCGAATTTAGATAATTCGAATTTGGGAAACAGGTTGTATAAATTCGATTGTGCGCGGCCACACTAAGCACATTAATTCGTTTTTTAACCACATTAATTCGGTGGTGTGCGGCCACACTACCCCATTAATTTAACCACATTAATTTGGTGGTGTGCGGCCACACTAACCCTAATTCGAATTAACAAAATCGATTTTGGCGCTACTCCGCTCGTCGAGGTGGAGTACAGAAATCGATTTTAAGTGCCCTTTAATTCGAATTAACTGGCTCCGTTGTGTGGACGGGTTAAGGATTAATTCGGATTAACGCAGCTAAATCCGAATTAAAGTCGTAGTGTAGACCAGGCCTCATATATTTAAAATACACCTTTACCCTGATATAGTGCTGTCCTCGGGAGCCAAAAAATCTTACTGCGTTATAGGTGAAACTGCGTTATATCGAACTTGCTTTGATCCGCCGGAGTGTGCAGCCCTGCTCTCACCGGAACACTACTTTACCACGTTATATCCGAATTAATGTTATATCGGGTCGCATTATATAGGGGGTAGAGGTGTATGGCATTTTATTTTTCTGTTATTAATCACTTAATAAACATCCGTAAACATGGATTTTTAGGAAGTTGTAATACTTTTATTTTACTTTTGGTAAAAAGAGCCCAAATTATTTTATTACTATTTCTAAATATTGCATATAAGTATTATAGTAATAAACACTGTGGTCCAATTTTCAGAAATGGGCACCTTTTAGAAGGACATCTAGATCCTAATTTGAATTCTTAAATCAGAATTTAGAAACACAATGCAGGCATTTTCTTGCTAAGGTGCCAAATTTCGGATCTGGATGTCCTTTTGAAGCACTGATATTTTGAATCTTTACATTGTTTGAGTGTTAGTCTGTATTCATATTCCATAGCTGTCGAATGCACGTCCAGTGTGCATGCACTAGAGAATTTTCTAGTCAGCACTATCTATCAGGACAGCATATGCACCCTTCCTTTCCTGATGCACTGTGTGAGGATATAGAGGGCAGAGCTGCCCCACCACACCCAGTTCCTTCTCTACTGCCTATTGTGCATGTCAGATCAACTCTTGTCAGGATTTACCTCCGTGTTAGCAACTGCTTGTTTAGCAGTTCATTTAAGTCTACAGAATATGTGGTCACTGGCTGTATTAGTGGCCAGGGATGACCAGGTCTTTAAGAACTCCCAAACTACTCGGCAGTCATGCCTCTGAATGACAGACACAAGGTTTCTGTTCTGCCTCACTGAGGGACATGTCACAGAGCACTGTAAAATCTGCAGGCCCTTTTCAAAGAGGACTAGGTGCTTGAGGCAGGTGCACCTGAGGGCTTTCCTTATGGAGCTAATGATGAGGCTGGTCTCTGACTCCTAGCTCCAGGTATCTGCATCTTTGGGAGACTGGAGGCTGTCAAAATCAACCCTGGCTTCAGCATTGAAACTGGCTGAAGGGACACTCAAGTCTGCAGCTTCCTCCTCTGGGAAGCAGAGATACAGATCAAACAGGGACCATAGGTCCTCGAAGGAGAAGAGATGAAAATTACCTTTCTAGGTCCAACTTCAAGGCTACATAAGATCACTAGGCTGTCGGACATTAAAGGTGCCTCAAAACTTAGGAAAACTTCCCTGAACACCAGAGCCAGTAATAGCTGAGCAGACCTGGACATAATAGTTGCTCTGCCTGATGCCTCAACAGTCTTTTAGCATTAGCACTGAGGCAACTAGAGAAAAGGTCAGCTAGTATGGTACTGGATAGAAGCCTGATTCTGGTGCTGGGCATTCTATTGGTTCCTGCATTGGCTCCAGCATGGTTTCCTCCGCAGCAATTTGCAGGCACTCCACCACTTCAGGACATGTTGGCAGAGCCCATGTGGCTACTGGAGCCAAATTCATCCCTGATGCTGCCCAGGTTCCTGGACCCAGTGACTTTGTTGATTCCACCATTCAGCCAGGTTCCCCTACACTAACAAGGTGAGTACCACCATTCCTGGAGAATTGTTCCCTCTCATCTTCTGACTGGCAGGAAAGCTATTAAATATCCCTGGTCAGATCTCTAGACTCAGCAGTATTGATCTCATGGTGGGGAATAAGAAGAGCAAATCCATTGTTGATGGCATAGTATTTTACCAACTCAGCCCAATCCTGGGGACTACCGGTACCAAACATCATGGGGTCCAGTGCGATATCATCATTGTGTGTGTAGCATGTGACCCCCTGAGGAGCTCAGTACTACCTCAAGACTGGCCTTTCCACCATACTTGTGGCACAGACAATAACCCCTGCACCAGTGACTGGATCCATGCCACAGACCACAGCCATGAGTGGGCTGCTCTCGTGCAAAAGGTCCATGGTGAGGGACGGACAGTTCCGGCCATGACCTCATCATCTCTAGGTGCCCTGGCACCAGATCACTTAGTTTACCATTCCTGAGGACTACAAGATGTTCCAAATTCTCATGAGTTGGGTAGTAGTGGCCTTGGCGATACCTGTTGAGGAGGTGCAGGATATGCTGCACAATCTCCTTGATATCCTACACTTGTTATGGGAACACACAGTGATCCTGATCAATGAGGGGCCAGAACCACCAGTATCATTGGCATAGGTGTCCACATGAGCAGACAGTTGGTACCAGAGTCTATCCCTATAAGGTATGTTTTCCAGCCCTTTAGTCATTCTTGTGGCTCTTCTCTGAATCTCTCTGATTTATCAACCTCATTCTTGAATTGTGGATACCAGTTCTATCCGCTCCCAGGATCAGGGTGAGTGGCCAATGAGTGAACCCATCAGTACCCCTAGAGAGGAGATGAAGCACCTCAACTTGCTGACAAGAAAGCTTACTCCGCTTTAAGCCTCCAAATGAAGATATTGAACTACAAGGCAGTTGTGGCAAATATGGAGTACTTTTCAGTAAAAATTTAAAAAATTGCAGGGATGATTTCCAGACTGTCCTATTGGAAGGTCCATGTAGTGGCCAGAACCACACTGCAGGTGGCCGTGGCAAACACGGCCACAAGGGCATTGACAACAGTGGTCACGATGTGCCATTCCTCCTAAATAGTTATAAACAACGTTTGAGGATCTGCTGTTTTAAAGCTGCTCACTCTTCCACAAGAAGACCGTTGAGATAATGAGATCCTTTAAAAGATCTAGTGCCAGCCCCAGAACCCTGGGGATCTATCCTCCAGAAGAAGGTACTTCAGACCACAACCAGTTCAGCAACTGTCAGTCTTCTGGCATGTGCCATGTGAGCACCCAGGCCACAAGCACAGGCCTTTGAGAAGGAAGTCCACCAGGGGTCTATCAGTTGCTTCACTCTGCTTCAGCACTGACCAGGCAGTAAATTTGGCTCACTGTTCAAGGATGGCATACCATTCATTCCACGGTCTTTGCCCTCTCTTCCTCTTGGTAACTGTCTGACTCACTTCCAACATGCCTTGTCCAGCATAGTCTCAGACCACTGGTTATTGGAGGTGGTCCAGAGATACAATGCCATTTAGTTCCTCTCCTTCCCCTCCCCCCTCCCCCGCACACCTGAATCCTTCCACATCCCTCTTTAGGCACCCCTCCTCAAGAGCCTGGTTGAAAAAGAAGTGCAGTCCTTCCTGCTTTGGGCATGAGGCGAAGGATGTTCTATTCGAGGGACTTCATTACTGCCAAGAAGACAGGTGAGCTTCATCCAATATTCAACATGAGAGCCTTCAATGCCTCAGATTTAAGAAGGTCTCCTTTCTGTCCATCTTCCCCTCCTTAGATCAGAAAGACTGGTATGGTGCCCTTGACCTCAAGATGCATAACTGTGGTATACCCATCGTGGAAGCACTTCTTGGAGTTTGTGTGTGATAACTATTACTACCAATATTAAGTGTTGACCTTTGGGCTCTCTGCAGTGCCCCGTGTATTTATGAAGCAATTCTTAATTTTCTTCTATCCCATGGCAAAGAGGTTTCTGAAAGGCATATCAAGACTGTAGCCATCGGTAAAGGATCTGGACCTAGTGTGGGACCTTAACCTGGTCCTCTTGAAACTGATGAATGCCTTTTGCCTTGTCTCTGTGAAAGTAGCCTTCCACTTCACAATCATGTCTGCCAGAAGAGTGGAGAGCTGCAGGCTCTGATGGCAGAGGCACCTAGTATTCATCCATAGGGAAAAAAGTAGCCATGAGGCTACATCTCAGTTTTCTTCCTAAGGTGCTATCAGAATTTCACATCACCGATGTCCTCCATCTACCTGTGTTCTTCCCCAAGCCTCATGCTGGGCGAGCAAAGTTTGCACATGCTGGACATATGCAGAGTCATATTGTTCTACCTAGACAAGATCCTTCTGGAAATCACCCAGGCTGTTTCTGGTTTACACCAAGAGAGTCAATGGACAAGCTGTGTCTATGCAGAGAATATCAAACTGGATTGTCCAGTGCCTCAAGTCATGTTACCAGGTAGTGGGCAGACAGCTGCCCAGCAGAGTCAGATGATTTAGTTAGTGTTGGTCGTGCTTTGAGCAGGGGATTGGACTAGATGACCTCCTGAGGTCTCTTTTATGATTCTGTGATTCCCCGAGGGTGCAGTCCACCTTGGTGGTGTGTCTAACTAACTTGCCAATCCAGGATAATTGAAGAACAGCAACTTCATCCATACATGTGCTCACAAAGCTTTATGCGCTGGTGCAATCAGCCAGGGATGATGCAAGAATTGGAAGATCCATGTTACAATTCATATTTATAGAGACTGCACTCACCCGCCTCCAATGCTGGCTACTACTGGGGTGTCACCAACTGTGGAATACGTGTATGACTAGCATTCAAAGAATAAAGAGGCTACTTACCTGTGCAATAACTGATATCCCTGCTACTTTGGAGTCCTGATGTCCCATGCTCTTGTGGTGGCAAAGGAACTGCAGTGTTGCAGGGTGGCTCTGCCTTTTATACCCTTGGAGAAGCTCACAAGGAGAGGAAGGGTGTGTGCACCTCCCTGATAGATATTGCTGATGAGAAAATTCTCCATGTGCACCCTGGATATGCATTCACCAACTCTGGAATATGTATACACACTACACATCTTGAAGAATATGAGTTCCTCTACAGGTAAGTAACCTCTTTTTCTTGTGACTGCACTATATGTAGAACTGCAATTCCCAATGAACTCTTCAGAGAGGAGTTATTCAACACCCCCTTCTGGAATGTAACTTTGCTCTCTTACAATTTTTAAATTGTAAAAAATAGAAATATTTGCCTTTTGAAGAATACTTGGTTGGATAATGTCTGTTCCTTACATCAATTATATGGAAGAGTTCATCTATATTTTAGGACACTGGGACAGCATGAGCATATTTAGCAGTGTTTTCTGCTAGTACTATGAATAGCAGGTGGCAACTGAGTTAAGCAATCAGGGTCTTGTATTTATATTGTTGTCATAGACTGACTTTTAAGTACATCCAGCAGCTTCTGGAGATCAGGAATCCTTCAATATTATGATGCTAATGGAACCTGTACATTCACATATAAAATGTTGTCTTTGTCCTACTTCATCTTATTTGTATTTATGTGAGAACTGTGTTCCATGTTTTAATTGTTTTAATGCCACTACTAAGTAGAGACTCTGAGTGCATTTGATCGAGAGGTTTCCTTTTGTGAGTTACTGTCAGCTGTACTCTTGTTTATCTGGCTTACAAAAGCTGTTGTTGGCATGCCAATACAAGAAAACAATATAAGCAAGATGTAAAAAATACTGCTGATACTGACAATTCCTACAATAGAGCTCATGTGCTTTGTTTACTCCAATGATAAAAAAAGGGTTTTATAACTATTGTTTAGGCAGCTGTAGCTTCTGTACTTACTTTCCTGGCATAATTGATCTATTTTTTGCGTAAAAATTCTTTTATTTTGAATAAATTAGACATTAAATGGCTCTGAATTGTTTCAAGGTTGCCTGGGAGCAATGGTTCTAAACAGAAAGTTTCTCCTTTTCTTTATCAGAAGACACACAATGGTTTTACTTACAAAAGCCCAGGTATGTTTATGGAAATTGTAATGAGGTCAGAAGTACTTTGGAATTTCTTCACGTTACCATTAGAAAGAAAAATCAATACCAGGCTCGCCAACAAAGAGACTAAAAAAAATTGCTCATGTATGCAGAATTCTACTGAAACTAGTTATATAATGTCATTAATGTAAAGATGGACATGAATCAGAGACTCCATGTAGTACCTTAGGGACTTGAATATTACCTATCTATTTTATGTGCATGATGCTCAGATGCTTCAGCAATGGGCACAAGTACAAAATCCTAAGGTAGTTAGATCAGTGTTTCTCAAACAGTTGGTCGTGGGAAGTTTGTAGATGAGTTGTGGGCCCAGGTGGGAGTGGAGTTGGAGAGCAAGCTCCCCCTGCTGCAATAGCTCCTGCCCCACAGATCTGGGCCCAACTCTTTTCCCTGGACACTGCAACTTGGTGCATAATATCGCAGCGCCATTCAGGTTTGGCCTGGCTACACCTCATCATGAGTGGTGGCTAGGTTGCAACACCGCTTATTCAAACTTGACTTGGCTGCCCCTCTGTCTGATGGAGGGAGAGTTGGGGCAACTCTGAGTGATGCTGTGATCCTTTGTGGCAGGTTGTAATGCCTGGAGTGGGGAGGTGGGCCAATCCCCTCAGGACAGGAGCTGCCCCTGGTGGGTAGATGTGGGATGAGTTCACTCTCCAAACCCCCTTCCCCCAGGCATGGATTAGGGTTATGGTGCTGGGGGAAGGGTGCTGCTGTGCCATGGAGCGAGGAGGGGGCAGCAGCGGAGGAGGAGACTGGCCCATAATTTTATGCCCCCATGAATTTATGCCCCCAATCTGCATTGGTTGCAAAAGACAAAATGCAGCTGGTGAGTTGTCTTAGTAAAAATTTTGGAACCAATGAGTTACATTAATGATAAATAACATTGCATTGTGGGAAGGTGTTTAGGGGGTACTCAGTGATCATTGTGAAGTCCAGCTTGATTTGTCACCTCCATGACACGTGGCTCTGTATCCCCCTACATGTGGAACGCACTCATTGCTCATCACAAAGAGCTTGATCCAAAGCCATTGAAGTCAATAGCTGCTAATGAGCATTTTTCTTCAGCTCTCTCTCTAAACACTTCTGTGAGGCCCAGAAAACGGAATTTATAATTAAAAAAACAAACTAAACTCAATTTCCCAGTGCATCAACATCTTCTCCTTTATGCATCTGCCTTTTAGCTTGTAACAGCTTCAGGGCAAAGACGTAACTTTGTCTATTGGACAATGCTAAACAAAAATTGGTCCATGATGTGAAGCCCATACTATTAATGATGAGCAGTTCCCCTAATGAGTACTCCAACTGAAAGTATCTGAGCAACTGCTCACTAATATGGCTTTATTGCTTTAGAATCTGCCCCCTAATTAATAATAAGGCATGACGAGGTATCTAGTGTGGTGCTGTAAGGCTTCTTTTTTTTTAATCTTGGATGATGAGGTTCAGGGCAAATATCTGTCAGGAAAGAGAAACAGTAGAGGAGGATCTAAGCAAGCTTTCAATATGACAGGAAAAAATCAGGCTGGTACATTGGGATTAAAATAATCTAAAATGGTGTTGAAGGAAGAAGACACCTGAAAAGAGAACATTCTGAAAAAGACCTACAGTAGGAGTGATGGTGGACTGTGAATTATATCTGACTTTCAGAAGTGATATGCCAATAAAAAAGGCCAATGGAGTTTGGGGCTTTCTATCAGTCTTGGAGCCATCTCAAAAATTGTTTTTTAAGACATTGAAAACCATGTTTTACTTTAAAAGGCAGTTACTCTTATTCAGAACTGATCTTGTGATTATGCAAGATTTAAGAAGCAAGCAGGGTGTTATAAGTTGGCTTTGGTAAAGTTTCTGGGGCAGATCCTCAGCTGATGTAAATGGTTATTGCTCCACTGACTTAAATGAATGCAATGACCATTTACACCAGATGAGGATCTGCCCTTAGGTGTTTGTTCTCAGCTCACAAGTGGCGGCTCAATGAGTTTCAGTTGATATAGTTGGTGTATTGGTGACCTGAGTCCAGCAGAAATGCAATGTGGGAGGCTTCAAGCTTTCAGGCTACATTCCATACTCTTCCAAGTTTACATATGGTGGGCCAGGTCCTCAGCTGTTACAAACTGGCCTATTTCCAGTCATATCAGTGGAGCTAAGGATCAGACCCTATAATGCTGGGTGTTTGGCTAAGTGAAGACTACAGAATTTGGGCCCTTTGGTATCCAAGTAACATTGCCGAACTCAATACCCAGGAGTTGGACAGAACTAGTCTTCGTTCCATACTGAAAATCTTGCTGTTTCAGCTTTATATTAGATACCAAATAATTTGAATGGTTTGATTGCACTACTTACAAATGTCCAGAAATGTCTCTTCACTCATCTCTGCCACCAGAATAAGATAAGCTTTTCCAATGAGAGATACTGTAAGTGCTTAGATACTCACAACCAGAAAGAGCATTTCTCCATAGCTCATTTGTTTTATGTAGTCTGTCCTAAGTGAATTAAGGTCCCTCCACTGATAGCATTCATTGGACCTTACAGTTAGGCTACTAGGGGTGTTTTTTTAATATATATAGATGCTTGATGGTTCATTAAAACTATTCACTGAATGATTTTTTTTAAAAAGGAAGTTAAGAGAATTATAAATGTATCATATGTCACTGACTTGTTCTTTATGTAAATGAAGCATTAATATAGCTCGCATCATCCCATGTGTGCCAGCTTTTGTTTAACAATGCAGTGTTATTCTTTCACACATGCTGCCTTCACCTAATGGCATTCACGATATTAGCTGCATGACTCTGTACATACAAGTGTCATATTAACCCAGTATATCATTTATAACTCATATAATTTTACAGCACTGTATTTATAAGAACAACAAGGAATCTGGTGGCACCTTAAAGACTAACAGATTTATTTGGGCATAAGCTTTCGTGGGAAAAAAACCCACTTCATCAGATGCATGGAGTGAAAATTACAGATGCAGGCATTATTATACATGAAGAGAAGGGAGTTACTTTACAAGTGAAGAACCAGTGTTGACAGGGCCAATTCAATCAGGGTGGATGTAGTCCACTCCCAATAATTGATGAGGAGGAGGATACCAAGAGAGGGAAAGTTGCTTTTGTAGTGAGCCAGCCAGTCCCTATTAAAACCCAGAATAATGGTGTTAAATTTGCAAATTAATTTTAGTTCTGTAGTTTCTCTTTGAAGTCTGTTTTTGAAGTTTTTTTGTTGAAGTATGGCTACTTTTAAATCTATTATGGTATGTCCAGGGAGATTGAAGTGTTCTCCTACTGGCTTTTGTATGTTACCATTCCTGAAGTCTGATTTGTGTCCATTTATTCTTTTACATAGAGACTGTCAGGTTTGGCCAATGTACATGGTAGAGGGGCATTGCTGGCGCATGATGGCATATATCACATTAGTAGATGTGCAGGTGAATGAGTCCCTGATGGTGTGGCTCATGTGGTTGGGTCCTCTGATGGTGTCACTAGAGTAGATATGGGGACAGAGTAGGCAACAAGGTTTGTTACAGGGATTGGTTCCTGGGTTAGTGTTTCTGTGGTGTGGTGTGTAGTTGCTGGTGAGTATTTGCTTCAGGTTGGGGAGCTGTCTGTAAGCAAGGATTGGCCTGCCTCCCAAGGTCTGTGAGAGTGAGGGATCATTTTCCAGTATAGGTTATAAATTGTTGATGATGTGCTGGAGAGGTTTTAGCTGGGGGCTGTACTTGATGGCCAGTGATGTTCTGTTATTTTCCTTGTTGGGCCTGTCCTGTAGTAGGTGACTTCTGGGTACCCATCTCTCTCTGTCAATCTATTTCCCCACTTCCCCAGGTGGGTATTGTAGTTTTAAGAATGCTTGATAAAGATCTTGTAGGTGTTTGTCTCTGTCTGAGGGATTGGAGCAAATCCAGTTGTATCTGAGGGTTTGGCTGTAGACAGTGGATCATGTGATGTGGTCTGGATGAAAGCTGGAGGCATGTAGGTAAGTATAGCAGTCAGTACATTTCCAGTATAGGGTGGTGTTTATGTGACCATCACTTATTTGCACTGTAGTGTCTAGGAAGTGGATCTCTTGTGTGAATTGGTCCAGGCTGATGTTGATGGTAGGGTGGAAATTGTTGAAATCCAGATGGAATTCTTCAAGGGCCTTCTTCCCGTGGGTCCATATGACGAAGATGTCATCAATGTAGCACAAGTAGAGGATGGGCGCTAGGGGACGAGAGCTGAGGAAGTGTTGTTCTAAGTCAGCCATAAAAATGTTGGCATACTGTGGGGCCATACGAGTACCCATAGCAGTGCTGGTGACTTGAAGGTATAAGTTGTCCCAAATCTGAAATGGTTGTGGATGGGAACGAAGTCACAAAGCTCAGCCACTAGTATTTATAAGGTCATATGGAAAAACCTCTCCTTAAAAGATATCAAATACATTTGGGGTCAAATCCTGCCTCTCCCATCCTTCCATGAAGAGGTCCTTTGACAAAGCTGTAACTGAAATTCTGCTGTATGGGATGATGGTGAAGGATTTCCATTTTAGGATTCTATACTGCCGCCCATCAACGTAGATTGTCAGCACAGATGCTTGGTGGAAGCAAGTCCCAAGGAGCCTGCATGGGGCTTTTTGAGATGTGGTGGGAGGCAGCGCCGTATTATTGCCTAGGCCGACAAGGCCTAGGCCTAGGGCGGCAAATTTGCAGGGGCGGAAGCTCCCCTCTGCGCCCCGCCCCCCTGCTCCAGCTCACCTCCGCCTCCTCTGCAAGCACGCCGCCGCGTCCTGTTTCTCTCCCCTCCCAGCACTTGCGCGGGGCAGGGAGGGATGGGGGAGGCGGAGGAACGCCGCGCGCTTGGGGAAGAGGCGGGGCCGGGGTGGGGATTTGGGGAAGGGATCCAATAGGGGAAGGGAGGGGGCGGAGTTGGGGCGGGTACTTTGGGGAGGGGGTTGGAATGGGGACGGGAAAAGGGTGGAGTCGGAGCGGGGCCAGGGCGGCAATTACACTGCTCTACAGCCAAAATGCTTCTGAAATAAATGTAGTCAAACTTTATTAATTCTGGGTCACTGAGAACGAAAATGATGCTTAAAATTGTTGATTGGCTCTAGTTTTCAAGATATGCTATTGGGTCAGTATATATGACCCTTGATTTGGGAATGGCGGAGGATAAGTGAGTTATAAAGGGAAAGGATCTCAATTTAAACCAGAAATGACTAAAATACATCTTTGACTGGATCTATGAATAAATCTATGACTGGGTTTGGACAGTACTTGCTTTTTAGGCAAAACAATGAATGATGCAATCTGAAGCTGGTATTGCGTCATACATGATATGAATTGCATCATGTTATTCCTAGAAGTCATGGATGATGCAATCATAATGAAGCTTACATCACTCTGCTGAACAAATTGCCCTATATCAGCTCTAGAAATCATACAGTGTCGTGCTCTCTTATTTGTCAGTGTTTGATTTTGCAAAGGGACACATTTCTGTTTAGCCAAAGTGAGCAGAGATGCCTCATACTTGTGTGAACAGTGCAGATAACTTCTGCTATGTTTGTGGTGAAGTGACTTTTGCATCACAAAAGCGCAGTATAACCACTATGGTTAAGAAAGCCTATCACCTTTATTTTGGCTGCAAAATTGGAGATCAGGACAAGAGGTGGGCCCCACACATATGCTGCAACATTTGTGCAACAAATCTTCGCCAGTGGTTGAACAGGAAAAGGAAATCTATGCCTTTTGCAGTGCCAATGATTTGGAGAGAGCCAACAGATCATACCAGCAATTGTTACTTCTGCATGGTGCCTCCAGTTGGGAAAGGTGTGTCAAAGAAGAAAAAGTGGACTGTGCATTATCCAAACATTCCATCAGCTGTACGCCCAGTACCCCACGGAGAAGGACTGCCGGTTCCTGATGCACCAGAATCATTCTCACTTGAGTCAGATGAGGAAGAGGAAGAGGATGAAACTTCTGGTCCTGAACCATCAATGTCACAGGACCCACATTTTCTCCCATCCTCCTCCTCTGAACCACACCTCATAACACAAGGTGAACTGAATGACCTTGTCAGGGATTTGGAACTACCCAAGAGTAAGGCAGAGCTGTTGGGCTCCAGACTACAGCAGTGGAATCTCCTGGCAGGTGAAGTTAGGGTTTCCATGTTCCGTGACCGTCAAAAGGATCTTGTCCCATTCTTCTTCATGGAAGGTGATCTTGTAGCCTGCAACAACATCGATGGTGTGATGGCAGCCCTCAACATCGTTCACGATCCAGATGAGTGGAGACTGTTCATTAATTCATCGAAGATGAGTCTTAAAGCTGTTTTACTGCATAATGGCAATGTTTTGCCATCAATTCCAGTTGGTCATGCAGTCCATATGAAGGAAACCTATGACAACATGAAACAACTTTTGAGGTGCATAAACTATGACCAACATCAGTGGCAGCTTTGTGGCGATTTGAAAGTTGTTGCTCTCTTGCTTGGTCTGCAGACTGGATACACAAAGTACTGCTGTTTTCTCTGAGAATGGGATAGTCGTGCAAGAGATTCCCATTACATCAAGAAATATCGGCCACTCCGACAGTCATTGGAGCCTGGGAAGAAAAGTGTTCAGCATCCACCACTTGTTGAATCAAGGAAGATTTTGTTACCACCCTTACAAATCAAGCTGGGTCTGATGAAGAACTTTGTCAAGGCCATTGACAAAACACAAGCAGCTTTCAAGTACCTCCGTGGAAAATTTCCAAGGTTAAGTGAAGCTAAGATAAAGGAAGGTGTCTTTGTTGGTCCTCAGATTCGTGAACTTCTTCGAGATGATGCATTTGACCATGCACTGCGTGGCAAGGAAAAGACGGCATGGAAAGCCTTCCAGTTAGTGACAATCAATTTTCTCGGAAACAACAAGGCAGACAACTACAGGTTGTTGGTGGAAAACCTCCTCAAGGCATACAAAAGCCTTGGTTGCAACATGTCACTAAAGATACATTTTTTGCACTCTCATCTAGATTTTTTTCCACCGAACTGCGGAGCAGTGAGCGACAAGCATGGTGAGCAATTTCACCAGGACATTGCAACAATGGAGAAACGCTATCAGGGCAAATGGAGCCCATCAATGCTTGCAGACTATTGCTGGACAGTGACAAGAGATGCTCCATTTAATGAATACAAGAGACGAGCCAAGAAGCGCCGAGTAGATACTGAATAGGACTAAACTATGTACAGAATAGTTTTTTGCCTTTTGTTTCATAATAAATTTTATTTATATAACCCTTTTGCTGATTTTTAAAGTGTTACATAAACAGGACAGGTGAAATATTATCATGTAAAGCAACCAAAAACACATGAAAAGACCTAGGTTTACAATTTATGATTAAAACTCTACTATCTACACAATATACATAGGCATAAAATGTAAAAACTTAAATATCTTAGAAACAGTAGCCAATCAGTTGTTTTAATTGTCATATTTGAATTCAGCACATCAAAATACATAATAAATACCACATTTTATCTCTGAAGCAGACGACTTCTCAAAAATTGTAGACCAGTGTTATTTCCCGGCCTAGGGGCGGCAAAATTATTAATCCGCCACTGGTTAGAAGACATAACAAAAACTAACAGATCCTTGATTTATGTGAATCCATTGGCTGCTAGTCTCAAAATGGGAGAAGAGGCCGGGGATGGTGTCATGTTGCACATCACTGCTACTGCAGCCCTGGAGTAGGGCTGCTGAATTGCCTGTCTAGGGTGAGTGCAGCACCCCTACCATTACCTGGTTACACAAGCTATGTGTTGCATCCAGTATTTGGTCCTTTATGAACAGCATACTGTGTTACATGCGGAACTGTTTCTTGGGGTAGATTTGGTCATCAATTTCTTCTTCCTTTGCAGAATGTACACTTATATCAACTTAGCCCAAACACCCATATTGAACTGGAAGCTACTGGTTCTAGAAGTTTTGTTGCTGTCTTTAATTACACATTTACAGTACCTTGTGGGATGTAATCAAAGTACACACACAGGAATAAGATTAATATTCTTCTGTAAGCAGAGTGTAAAGTTCACGCCTACAGCTCTGACAACTTGTGCACTGGACTAACTTCCAGCTGCACTGGGGTTCACAAGTTTCAATACAATAACATTAAGGAACAAATCTGGTTCAAATTCTCTTGTAAGAGGTAAAAGAAAGTAGACTGGTTAAAAGAGAAAACATATTGGCACATCATTGCTAACAAAACCGCTTGGTTTGGGAGAAAAACAAAGAACAGAATTCAGTACACTTGATGTTGGTTATTTATCAGTTAAATTCTGTGCATTGTATTTTGTTTAGTAATCACAATTTGCTTAATCCACAGCTTTCTCATAGACTCATAGACTCATAGACTTAAAGGTCAGAAGGGACCATTATGGTCATCTAGTCTGACCTCCCGCATGATGCAGGCCACAAAAGCTGACCCACCCACTTTCCCTTAACTCAGCTGTTGAGGTCTCCAGATCGTGATTTAAAGACTTCAAGTCGCAGAGAATCCTCCAGCTTGCGACCCCTGCCCAATGCCCAACTTGTTTAAGCTCAATAATGCAAGTGTGCGGATTATACCTCATGGGGTTCATGAAAATCATGGAGTAAAAAGTGAACATTGACAAGAGTAGTAGTGTGCTAGCAAGTACAGATCCTTCTTTTCCCCCACCACCATTCCTTCAAAATCTGTTACCATCTACTGTATCTTTGACCAGAAATGACAGAATAAAAATAGAGAAAAGTGGCCTTTGAAAATATTATTGTCCTGCTTTCTTCTTATTCATTCTATGGGCCAAATCCAGCTTCTAAGTAGCATAGCAATCAATGACGTGTATAATTGGGAAACCGAGAGACATTCAGTTGAAAGGATTGTGTGGCGTTCACTGATCACTCAGTGGTGCTGAAGGTGCTTCCAAGAGATCTGGTTTATTCAGTGCCTGGTTCCAACTGGCTGTGCATAATAACAAGAGCTTCACAGTGCCTCTGTGCCCCTCCCCCTGATTCTTTCTGCGAAGTTCAGCCCTTAAAGGCACAGACCCCCAATACCACATCATCACTTCCAAGCAAACTATGGGCTTGTCTACACTACAGAGGTTACAGCAGCATACCTACAATGCCACAGCCATGCTGCTGTAACCCCGTAGTACAGACACAGACTACAGCAACAGAAGGGGTTTTTCTGTCACTGTAGTAACTCCACCACCACGAGTGACGGTACATAGGCCAATGGAAAAATGCTTTTTTCGACCTAGCTGCATGTACACTGGGGATTTAGGTCAGCATAGCTGCTGCATTCAGATGTAGATTCTTCATGCATCCCAAATACTGTAGCTAGGTGGACCAAAGTTTTAAGTTTAGACCATGCCTTAGTAACAAAATTTAAAAACCTAACATTAATAAAAACATACAATTAATAATAATCCATTACTTTTTGAAGTGCCCTGCACTGTCACTTGGTCCTTGGGGACTCTCTGGAACATCAGCACTACTGCTGTTAGGAGGCAGCAAGTCCATTTGTTCTTGTGGTTCATGTCTTCAGGCTCTTTGTCTCAACCTGGTGAGTTGTTGCCTGTCTGTCATGTTGTCTGAGAGGATCTGAGACTCAAAGACCCTTATTCTTTTTTGGACTTGGAGAAGGTGTTGACCATTCCTCCATGGTGTCTCTTGTATCAGCTGATAATCTCATATGGCTGTTTGGCAGCCTCTTGTGACGCCACTGTTGTTTGCAGCCATTGTTTCCCTTTGGAGATGTTCAGAGCATAACTTTCATGAACTGATGGCAGGTTCCAGGATTCCCAGATCTTTTTTTTTTTAAATTTTGCCTTACCTGCCACTTTATACATCTGTGTGTCCCCAGTGACTCTGACATTAGTTTGACACTGCAGACATTCTTGTTTTCTGTTTTCTATTAAAATGTCAGCTGATGATGGTCCATGCTTCATTGGTGCCATTTTGTAATTTAACAGTGCTAAATACAGACCAGAGTCTGACACCACAGTAGGTGCTTTATTATTCTGATACTTTATTCCACCATCATGTTGGTTTGGGTTAATAGGGACTAGCAGTTATGTGTCTAAACTGCTTAAACCTATGCCTACTAAACTGTGGCCCATTGTCAAACATTACCATGTCAAGTATATCATGTCTAGCAAAAATAGTTTTGATATACACAATTACTTATTTAGCTTTACTATCTTCTAGTAAAGCTATTTCAGGGAAGTGAGAATAATAGTCTAGGACAAGTACATATTTATTTCAGCCAACAGAAACAAGTCTATGCCTTCTTTGCTTGGGGGGTGAGGAGAGGACAGCAATTTTTCCTATGCCACCAACATATGGGCTCTTTCAGTCAAGTGGGCTTGTATTTGTAGCATATGTGACAAGCCTTAACAGCTTTCTCAATGACAATGTTCATTTCAAGCTAGTATAAGGCCTGGTCTACACTGGGGGGGCGGGGATTGATCTAAGATACGCAACATCAACTATGAGAATAGCGTAGCTGAAGTTGACGTATCTTAGATCGACTTAGAATTACTTACTTCGCGTCCTCGCGGCGCGGGATCGACGGCCGCGGCTCCCCCATCAACTTTGCTTCTGCCTCTCGCCGAGCTGGAGTTCAGCAGTTGATGGGAGAGTGATCGGGGATCGATTTATCGTATCTACACTACATGCGATAAATCGATCCCCGATAGATCGATCGCTACCCCCTGATCCGGTGGGTAGTGTAGACATACCCTAAGAGATCTGTGTCCATTCTTAGATTTTTTTCAATCCCTAAATGACTTTCATGTATGATCTTCAGGTATCTTTTTTAAGATATTTTTTTCTGTAAAATCCTAAGTTTCACCATCTTGATGCCTTTCAATAAAATTCCCTCTAGTACTGACAGGTCCCTCTTGAACTGATGTTAGGGGATGCTCTTGCTGCCTTGTGCTAATACCTTTATTTGCTTCTTACAGGGTCTTGTACCTTGCAGTAGCTCTGGTAATCATAGTCCACCTTTTTTTTCCACCAGAGTGACTTGTACAAAATCTAGCTCTGACTTTGCTCCTCTGCACTTTTGTCAAGTGTTCTAACGAGTGTGTTTGCATCCCCCAAATCTTTCCCAGGTTTGTATTCAATTTGCAAATCATGCACTAACTGAAAAAAAAAAAACCCTGTATTTTGAGCAGGTGATGTTTCCTGCCCCCTTTTGGCAATAGCAATACGTGATTTATGGTCAGTTTCAGCTAAATAAAGACATGAAACTATTTACACCCATGGACTAAGGCCACAGCCAACTCCTCTGTTTGAGCCCATAGACACTCAGTTTTGTTTGTAATATGCTAACTAAAGATTTTTTAACTAAAAAAAAGGAAATAAGACAGTTATTTACAATGTTAGAGCAGGCCAACACACACACAAATGAGTTAGTCTTAGATGCCAAAAGATAATAGAAACTTTTATAATAAGCAAAGTCCATATGTCCTTTAGGGCTAACTCAGGCAAAACAGCTGGGATCTTTTGCTTATGCTTAGTGATTCTTGCTCGTTTAGAGTCCAGGCAGCAAAAAGAACCAAGTTTCTATTTGTCAGAGATTTTTATCCCCTCCTCTCCAGAGCCTAAGCTGATGGGATGAGTTCATGAGCTGGTCTCCTCTTCCTGGAGGAGGTTAGGGGTGCAATTTAAAAAGCCTTTGTTCTTTTGATGTCTCTCAATAGCTCATTTGGTTTCAAAGGCCTTATTGTTCCACAGGACCTAACATCTTCAGTCAGAAGCTAGCATTTGCATTTGAGAAGACTTCTTTCCTCTTTGATGTGTTTACATAGTTACCAAGGTTCACAATGCAAACATTTGCTATGGCTTTATAACATGGGGTACAGATAAGCGAGCATAATACATGCAGCATCCTACAAGCTATTCATAACGTCTAAACACCAAACACATTCTTACAAATCTAATATCTATCTTAACAATACTAACATAAGGTGAGCCAGACTAGTTTCCAGCTATGCATTTGTCAGTGCTCAGTGAGGTCTGGGGCCTTGGCATGAGCTGGCATCTAGTCTGCCAGTGCCACAGAGGCATCCATGGACAGCTTAATTTTGCATTTAGTCATAGTACCTCAGGACTGGGGCATCTTTAATTCCTTCAGTTTCTCTAAATCTTACGATTTGCATACAATGTCTATAATTGGATATCTTTATACAGTAGAGCTCTGTTTGCTGGATTGGGTGGCTAGGTTTGGCACAAATTTCCCTACATAGTTCACTGTTCCAAGGAATCACTTGTTTGTTGGAGCAGGAACCTTAGTGATGACCTCAACCATACTGTGGTCTACCTGTGCATGCCGAAATGTTAATTTCTGCCCAGGTAAGGTATTCCTGTTACGTAGAGCTTACATTTTTGTTCAGCTTTAGCCAGCCGATATGGCTCTTTCCAGAACTGCTCGGGGAACCCTCTGGTCATGGACTTCTGTTTCCTCCCCCCAGAGTAAATCTGTGTAAACCTTTGTAATCTCTATTCAGTCAAAAATTGTTGTAGTTTCCTCTGAAACACTGTGGGTATCAAACACAACCCAAGCAGCAATCTGCAGAAATCGTGTCTCCCAAAGGGGGTGTTGAACATGCGCAAACGTGGGCTCTGTTTTTTCTAAAGGCACCTGCAAGAAACCTGCTGATGAATCAAGCCTAGAAAAGCATTTGGTATAAGCCAGATACTTCCTCCCCTCTTCCCCTAAATTTCTTCTTCTGACTGGTAGTGGAAAGTGTTCACTTTAACATTTATTTGGGGTCTATATATAGGGTTTAGCCTTTTTTTCTAAAATGACCAGCAAGTGTACCCACGTTGTTAGTTCTTCTACTTACTAAATGATTCCCAGAGCAACAACCCTCTCCAGCTACTCTTTTCGCTTCTTCCTTAGGGTGAGGTGAGTTTTCCTCTGGGCATGAATTGTGGGATGGTTAGGCTGTTTCAGCTCTATTCTGTATTGTGTGGAGAGCTTTCCTACCTTTTGAAAGACATCCTCAAACTCTTCCTCAGTTTTTTTGGATCCTACCCCCTCCAATTAGTTCACACTCTTGATGAGACCAAGGGCTTGACACATTTTTAAGTCATTAATGTTGTTTTCCTAGTATTATTACAAATTGTATCTTTCCCCAATTTATTTACCCATATGTTTATTTCCCATACTCCATTAGAAGCTCACCTCTATAAGCCCTTACCTGTTTACCTTCTTCTGCTTCTGGCTTTTCTTTCAGTGCTACTATCACTGTATCAACAGTGTCCAAAATCAATAAATGTCCCATTTGTTTTCAGGGTGATTGACCATATATCTTGTGCTGCAACATTGTCTATTGTTCCTATGAAGAATTCCTCTGGGCCAGTGGATCATCATCATCCTGTTTATCAATGTTTTGCACTCTCTTGGCACTTGCCAACTCTTGCAAAGTGAAGTAATCCATTTCAGTTTTGAAATTTTTTCCCATCTTCCAGGCATAGTCTTGGCTTGTGTTTGCCATGGTGTACAGCTCCATGTGCTCTTTTTCCTGGACTACAGTTCTGACTGCTGTGCATCTTTCATGTCTCTTTCCTTATAGTGTTTTTGGGTTCTCTATCAAGTCTCAGAGTGAGAGCACTGTTGACCCTTCTTAAACTTCATTCTGTGCTGGGTGACATGTCAAGGGTTAATGCAGGGTCTTCCAGTAGTCTGAGTTGTTTGACTCTGATTCCAATCATGATTTGATTTCTTATCAGGGACTCTAACACCCCAAGATGGTCTCTTCAGCCTTAAGTCAGTCAAAAATTCTTCTATAGTTTTTCTTTTTTTTTTTTTTTTTTTTTTTTTGGTACTGTTTAAAAACTTCTCTCATTTCATTTTTAAGTTTAGTGAAGTTTTCAAATATTTTTAATGTAGTTTCATAGTTAGCCTCCTTTGCCTAAGTTAATTGGAAACTATTAAACACCTCAAGTGCTTCAGAACCAGCTATTGTCAGAATTTATAAGGCTGCCGTCTGACTGTTTTCCTTTTTTCCTGGCAGCCATTGCTTCCAGATACAGAGAACAGCAGTATTTAAACCTTCTCCACTTGTCTTCCACATTTCCAGAGCGTTTCAAATCTGGTGGGGCTTTTAATTGCTCCATTATTCCACTTGGGGTATTTTCTTAGTTTGTTTTACTCCTGGTACCATATGGTGTAGTGCTTAAGGTGCTTTCAGGGGCTCTGTGTTATTCTGAGTGCGGTTCCAGCTGGCTGTGTATAAAAATAATAGAAGCTTCAGAGTGCCCTGCCCAGACTCTCTTGTAACAAAGCACAGCCCTTAAAAGCACAGCCCTGCAATACCACAGATTGCATGTGCCAAAAAACTGTCATTACCTTCCCCATTATGTGTCAGTCCTTTTTGCTAAATATTATTAGGAATCATTGTTTCATTGGGAACTGTCCTCATTAAGTGGATTTCCTGATTATCTGTGACCTGATTAACTAGAATGTGCTCTACTAGTATAGTATGCAAAACAATGATCTGTGATTTTTTTTAATTGCATTGTTTTTCAATTTGTGAGGCTATCTTAGTTCAAGAATACAGGTCCTTCTATATTAGGCTGATTTTCAATACCAGTAAGAGTTGCTTTCCAAAGGGACAGAATACCATAAAGTCTAAAGCACTTATTTCACAGGAACATGCATACAATCATTTTATTCATAGTTGGAGGAATAGGGAAAGACTCATTTCCTTATGCTGATAGATTTTCATTCAGAACGTGGCATCTCAGAGCAGGTCTGTCCATGAGGTAGCATGTAGGTCACTTATAGTAGGGAGTAAAACAGGAAAGAAGGATATGAGGCAGCATGGTCTAATAGGTAGTGGACTGGGACCTAGGAGACCTAAGCTGTTTTGGGGTGTGGAGAGAGGAGAAAATTGGGAGGACTATGGCTACAGATTTACAGTAGTGCTAATGTTGTCTTGGATAGTTATACTGTAAGATATAAAAACTATTTTTAATACCATCCTCAAAACACTGTTCTGCAATATCTACTAATAATATGTTAATGTTATGGAAAAATCAGGCTGGAAACTTCATCTGTCTGAGATAGTGGTTCTGAGAGAAGATGTATATATACTATGCTAGCCCGAGAAGCCTGTACTAGGGCAATGAAATCTTACTTGGAACCAGAATCAGGATAAGGGATTCATGTCTGTATATCATCCCAAAAATTCTATGTAGATTGCAGAAGTGAGCAAACTCAAAGACAGCCAAAGGAAGTTTGGAGAGCTGTGAACAGAAATACCTTCAGAAGATCATGAATATCCAGGGGAGGGACCAGGTAGGGGATGAAGCTATTGAGGGAATGATGAAGCAGAGGGTGTTGTCAGTGGGATCAAACAGGGAATTGAAGACAACATATGGTCAGGATGGAGAAACAGAAGCTTCCAAGAAATGGGTATGAGAATGAATGAAATACCCTGATGAAATGAAGTCTGGATGGAGATAATCACCGAAGAAAGTCCTTTGGAAAAAAATATTGCTTACTGTAGGCTGCATGGCCATGCCTCCTTGTCAGTCTCTGAGGGATGCCATGCCCCCTCGCTGTTGTAAACCTGTAAAGGTGAGCTCAAATTGGGGAATTAGCTTCATCTAGTGCTCCGGTCCTCCGGCCGGGCAGAACAGTATGGCAGTCTATGAGCCCTAGGCCCAGTCAGTGTGGGGCAGCAAAACAATGAGTAGGCTCTGGCCTGAAATCAGGGCAGAGCGGCTAAGCAGTCTGAGTCCCAGTAGGGGTGAGGACCATAAAGTCTAGAGGCTCAGGTAAGGGTGAGCACCAAGAGAGTCTAGGTAGAGTTGAGCACTAAGGGGAGCCTATGAGGCTCTGGTAGGGCTGCGTGAGGAGCACTGGCTTCCTGGCCTAAGGAGGGGAAGTACTGCCATCCCAGGAGAGATTCGGGCACACCCAACTCCACTGCGTCGCAGCCCATGGCCCTAACAGTGGCAGAGTGGCCCACCACTGGTCAGCAGGGATCCGCCCGCAACATGCTGACCTTGTATCAGGCCAGCTCCCAACCAGACTGTTTCCTGGTTTCCCTGGGCTGCTTCCTATTCTCCCCCTCAGGTGTACCTGTGTCTGTTGTCTTGGGGAGTTCTGGCCAGTCCGCAGGTGGCAGCCCCAACAGCTCCTCAGCATCTCAGTCAGCTGGCAGCCCAGGGAGATCCAGCCAGTGCCCTGGAAGCTCCTCTGTGGGCTCCAGCAGCAGGAAGGATGCATCCATCTCCTGTGGTGACTCAACCCCAACTGAGCTGCAGGGCCCACCTTTTGTACTTCCCCTTCCTGTCCCACCTTTCCACTTCCAGTGGGGTAGACGTGGGTCTCCTGGCTCGGCCCACTAGGGGGAGTGTTATGGTCCCTCCCTGTCACTCTCCGAGGGAGGCCATGCCTCCTTGCTACACTTACTTTTAACATATATGGTGCACTTGCACCTAGTGTAAGTGGGTGTGATTCCAATGATATCAATAGTTTCACCTGAATTAATCAAAGCTGAATTTGTCCCATTGTGAGGTCAACTGCATGTGCTATAGTCTATTAAAAAAATCCTGCTTAATGTATACTATTTTGCTCTCTGAGAGCTTGCTTTTATTATAGTTAAAAAGGAGCAGAGCATTTCAAAACATGTATTTAAATCTATTTACATAATTTACACACCTCAATTACTAGATACAGTTTCATACAGTAGAGTTTAGAGTCTAGCACAGAATGAAATCAAGTTACCATTAGAAAAAGAATAGTGTGTCAAAGCAGAGCATTTTATACATTTTATGCATTTTAATACAGCCAAATGCAAGGAAAAGTTGGGAACCAAGAATGCAAAATGGGAAACCCTGTGTTGGGAAGTAGGGACTCAGAGAAGGATTTAAGATTCATTTTAGAAAATCACTTTAACTTAATCTCTCATTGTACTGTTCTGGCAAAAAGTTAGAAATAGAAATATAAAAAAGGGGAATATCAAGTAGAAGTAGGGACGTGATCTTGCCTCTGTATACAGTATTGGTAAGATCACTGTTAGACTGCTGTGTACAGTCTGGTGTTCACACTTCACGAAGAATGAGAGAGTTCAAAGGAGGGCCCCAAAGATGATCAAGACTGAAAAGCAAGCCCTATAACATGAGGCTTGAGGAGCTCAACTTATATAGCTTATCAGCAAGAAAGTTGACAGGTGACTTGATCACTGTGTATAGATATCTGGAAAAGGCACATGGAAAAGGTATCTGATAGTTTGTGGCTTTTCAACTGTGCTGATGAAGACATAACAAGATGCAATGGCTGGAATTTGAAGCTAGATAAATAAAATTTTTAGTTGTGGGCATAATTAAATATTGACACTGCTTCCCAGGGAGGTGACAGCCTCACCATCACTTGGAGTCTTAAGCACAAAATTAGATGTCTTCTAAATAAAAAGAGATGCTTTAATCCAGTTTATAGGAGAAATTCAATAGCTTGTGTATGTGCGGAGGGGTGTGTGTGTCAAGCTGGATGGTCATAGTGGTTCCCTCTAGCCTTGGAATCCATGAGTTGATCCCCTGTTCGTCCCCTTCTTTTGTGGGCTGTAGAGCGAACAAGATTGCCTGCATTGCCCTCAAAGTGCTCAGAACTTGCAGCTCTGCTTTCAGATAATGTCAATAATCAAATTTCAAGCTTCAGGGTTTCAGCAGTTGCCTGTAGGTGTCAGGAAGGAATTTTTCCTCTCATACACAATTGGCTAGATGTATTCTAGTGGTGGGAGATGGGAGGTTGCACCTTCTTCTAAAGCATTTGAGATTATCCACAATTGGAGATGGGACATTGTTCAGACTGGGCCAGTGGTCTGAGGTGATACAGAGAATCCTCTTTCTAGATGGCTGGCTGGTGTGTCTTGCTCACGTGTTGAGGGTCATACTGATCTCAATATTTGGAGTCAAGAGGGAATTTTCTTCCAGGTCAGATTTTTCAGGGACTGTGGGTGGGGACAATTGCCTTCCTCTCCAGTATAGGGTGCAATTGACTTGCTGAGATCATCTGGGCATATCTCACTTAATCAAATCCCTGCCATTGCAGGGATCTCTGGCATTGGTGGCACCTTGGTCTCTCCAGTTGTCTGCCTATTGCTCCTAAAGACTGAAATGCTGTAGCCTAACTAAAGTCATTGGACTTAATATAGGAGTATCTGGGTGAAGTTTAATGGCCTGTGTTATACAGGAGGTCAGACTAGAAGATCTAATGGTCCATCCTGGCATTAAACTCTATGAAACTGAGATTATTCCACATGTCTAATGTTGATACGGTTCTTTTTAAGCATCTGATCACATTAAGACACACAATAGGTTGTCTGGGCTGTCATATCCATTGACGTGCCCTGGCTGTGTAATGGGACACATGGGGGAGTTGATAGTAATAAGACAGTCTGGAGCATCTTGTTGTGAGTAACAAATGTAAAATTAAAAAATAAATACATTTAAAAATATCTACATTCTAATAAAACTGGAGTGGGCATGTTAAATACCTTCGGTTTTGGAACCCAGTCCTGCAAAGAGAACCACGTGAGCAGGGCTCTACCGTTTTTGCCGCCCCAAACAAACAAACAAACAAAAAAGCCGCTCGGACTGCCGAAGCAAAAAAAACCAACCACTTGGACTGTGCCACCCCAAGAATGGACGGAATGCCGCCCCTTAGCATGTGCCACCCCAGGCATGTGCTTCCTCCGCTGGTGCCTGGAGCCAGCTCTGCACGTGAGTGCATCGTTGAGGTCAGCCAGACTCTCTGAGTATGTTCACACCACACACTAAGCACAGGCTCTGACTCAGGTTTGAGGCCAAGCACCCTACCCTCCACACACACACACATCACTCTGACTCAGGTCAGCAAGCAATCACTGCCTGGGTTTTCACAACCTGCTAGGGGGCTGAGTCAGAGGCAGAGTTCTGCTGTGACTCAAGTCCAAGCCCTGTCATTTTGCATTGTAGACACAACTCAAGCCACAGAACAGAGTCAGAAAGTAGACGCAGGACCCAACTCCACTAATTGGAAGCCCAGGTTTACAATGCATTGTGGACGCTCAAGCGGGAGCTTGGAAACACCAATTCCACAAGTCCGGGTTCCATGGACACAGGTTTAAAATGCAGTGTAGACATGCTATATGGGTGTAGGGGTCTTGCTGCCATGGTTCGCTTTGTAGTATCAGGACCTGGGTTTAAATCCTCTGTAGTGAAGGGATGTTGGAAGTTGTGACCTCACCTGTGAAAGGGAAGAGGGTGAAGAGCAAGAATCCAAAGTTCACAGATCCAATATATTTTCTTATGCCAAACAGAGACATATCTGTATCTCTCAGTGGTGGGGTGTGTGCATGTGTGTGTTTCTATAAATCCTGTTAGTCATCATGCTTTAAGAAATCCACATTTCATTTGTTTTGGGGTAAATGACTGAGCTGAAGTAATTAGGCTCTTCTCTCCATGAACTGAATGTGTGATTGTGAACATCATCATAATCTGGACACATTTTAATCAGCTTCTAGAGGGGCAATAAGTTAATATAGTTTTATAATTGGATCCTTATGGAGTTGGAGAAGTAGCCCTCTGCTATATAATGATCTGCTCAAAAGAACAGTTGTGGGACTCCTATACCTCCATTTATCATTTCAAATGGATTATATTTCTTTGTCTAGGGAACAAAAATTCAGTATAATAAGCATTTCAGTAAAAATCAATCGGAACCACTTGTTTTAGACCCTGGATTTTAGACTCTTCTTATCTAAATTGGTATAGTTCAGTCATATGTTCAGCTATTTTACATAAAAATTGGTACTTGTCCTCATCTCTTTTTACGTCCTGAATGCTTGGTTCTATTTAACAATAGATGCTTTTGTTGAATAACTGTGGCAGAAATTTTAAGGTAAACAAATCCTGCTTTACCCAGACATCTGATCACTGGGAGCTATACAGAGCATTATGTACTTGGCGCCTGGGCCACCATAGATATTTTGAATTGTTTCACTTTGTCAGTTTTGGGGGTATTTGAGAGGGCCTGACTGGGTTCTGGAGTTTTTTCTATTTAATTTTTTGGTACCAAAGTTTAAACCTAAAAGATAGTTTTCTGAAAGAGACAAAAGAAATAATTAAAGTGCATAAATAAGCACATACTATACTGCTCTGCGATTATAGACCTCAGTCCTGCAATGAGTGCTGTATAGTTGGGTGCCTGCACCCTCATAGAATCCCACTAGTCATAGGGGTTCTGTCCATGTGGAGCACATTGCAGTATTGGGGCGATAGTTACCATAAGAAACTAGTACTTGTATATCCCCAGTGCCATGAAGTTTCCCACACACAACACACCTATAGGGGGTTGATCTTGTCATTGGAGTCAATAGAAGCTTTCCTTTTTTGATTCATTGGGAGCAGGGAAAGTACCAGGGATAAATCCACCCATCCAGTATGAACAAACTTTGTTTCTTCATGTTTTTTAATTCATTTTTTTTTAAATCTATTTTGTTTAAATATTTCTCTGCAGTATTGGCCACACAACTTTAAACCCATTGTGCTAGTGGCCCAGGTATTAGAAAATGAATGACTACAAACAGAAAAGAAAACTTGATATCCAGATAAGTCTGGTTTCATTCCTGAAGTTGAGCAAAATCCCACAAGAAAGCAAACCTTAGTGATCAAAAGTAAATGAATTTATTTTAGTGATCTTAAGGGTGTTAGCAACACAAGTGAGCAATACCTTTATATACAATATTGAAAGGGCCAGATCCTTATGCATTCTAAGTAGCATATTGCTTTAAGAGTAATCCCATTTATTTCAGTTATCAACTAATCATATATTTAAGCATTTGGGGTTTTTCTTTGAGCGGGTGGTTTGGGATGGGTTCTGGATTGGTGTCAGAGCATTCAGTAACTGTCAGGATTGAGCCCAAAATGCCTGATCCAGAGCCCATTGAAGTCAATGAAAGTTTCCATTGGTTTCATTGATCTTTGGATTAGACCTAAAATGACTGAGTGGTAGAATGTGGGCCAAAGCAATCCTTGAGCATAAAGAACACTGTAGAAATTACCAGACCATTTCATAACCTCAGTTTTCAGAAAGACTTTCTAATTGATTTAAATGGGGAAGATCTGCTTAAAATATGATGGTATGATTTGACTCAATATTATTTAAATTGCATTAAGACAATGTGGAACAATTTATAAAAGACCATGGTAAATTTAATTTGAGCTGAAGTGCTGATATTTGCATAATTAAGTGTGACTGAAGGTTTTAGGCTAGTAAAGGTACTAAATAACATTACACAGAAACGTATTTGAAGTGCCACCAAATAGGCTTGTATAGCTAGTGTTTTTTAAGATATAGAACCAAATTTACTTTTTTTGAAAGTTTGTCATGTTATTGCTTTGCCTTAAAGTTCAATTAACAGGCTGAAGCAATATGAATAAACACACAGTGTACTATTTCAGTTTGAACTAGAAAAAAAACGTTGATACTCATTAGATCAGACACAGGGCTTTTCAGATGTGTACTCTTTAAAAAAAAAAAAAAAAAAAAAAAAAAGGATTCTTAGTTGGTGTGCTTGCAACGTTGCTACTGCAGGCTTCCCTGTATTGAAGTCTGGACACTGCCAACAAAGTTTTAAGTGATATGTACTGGCTACCCAAGCAAAATTGTTTGGAAGGTTTCCTTTCCTTCTTTTCCCCTTTATTTTCAGGAATAACTTTTACAAAGAAAGACCTTCTTTTTTAGCATTGTCATTCCTGGCAAGTTGCCACAGCGGTGTTGAAACACCTATTGATGTTAGCTATTCAGCTTTCAGTTAGCTATTAATAACTTTGTCAAATGTAGTACACATATATAATATAAATAAATAAATATACGCCAATTATTATTAAATTGATGTAGTGCCTTCAGTAATTCCAGATAATGGATAATGGATTTTATTATAGGTGAAACATAATAGGGAAGATTCACAATAGATGATGAAAACGACAACAAAAAAGGAAATAGTAAGCAAAAGATACATGTATTTTGTTACTGAATGGAGGCGGGGGCATCATTTCAGTAAACATCTGTTTTAGAGCTTTTTGTTGAAAGATTGGGATTGTGACTGTATTATTTAAGGATATTTCTAAATAATGCAATCTCTAGACTATTTTTTTCCCACTTAATGTGCTGATTATTTCTTGATGGTTTTAAAATGCATGCAAATAATTTATAGCTGAAACATTTGGGAGCAGTGTTTGAAACAGGTCAGCAATTAGATATAATTTTTTGACCCAATAGCTTAGAGGTAGGGACAAATACTGATTTCTCTGAGCAGGTGCAGAGCTCAGTCACAACTCCATACCATTTGGCTCTCTATCCACAAAGAAGTAAGCAAATCCCAGAAGGAGCAGACCCTTCTGTGTTGGCCACAGATCTGTTCTGCAGCAACCCCTATCTGGCCGCTTCTCCTGGAGCAAGATCTAACAGAGAGATGAGTCGGGTAAGATTTACCATCGTCTGGGATACAAGTCCCAGTATGAGTATGAATATAGATAGACCATAGCTGGAAGGAGACAGTAGGTTTCCTTTCTGCAAGCCTTCTATGGCAATGTTTAACAACAGATATGAGGCTAGGATTACCTATATGTCCTTAGAATAGACTTTAAAGGGACATTGCCAAAATAAAATGTAGTTGTTTTGAGAAAAAAAAAGTTAAAAGCAGTTGCAGGTACTATGTCGTCTTTAAAACTAAAATAACATTCTCTCCTGTTCTGTGAAAGATCCACACAAACAAGGCAAACTGACTTCTTGACAAGTTAGGGAATATACTGACTTACCTCAGACTCAGTATGAATGCTAAAGTAGAGGAAGGATGGACCTACAGCCGATGACCTGTTTGGCTAAAGAAACCAAAGACAAAAGTTAAGTCCTAGCAGGCTTATACTGAATTTGCTGAAAAATATCTGGAAAATGTTGATTTATAGCATCCAGTATAAATTCTGCAATGTGCTAGCAATATTTTCTTTATGACAAAATTCAGAATGCTGTCCCTGATTTATTGGTGTGTATGTCAAAGAGAATGTTATTCCTTACATGATGTTCATCCATGCAAGCAAATATTTCATAGTCATTAATTTCTTAGAGTTCTTCAAGATTTGGGTGGATATGTGTGCATAGGGAGAAGCAGGCTTATTAAATTGATCCAGACATGGCTGCTTGCTCTTGAGTGAATGGTAATGAGGCATGCTTGCAGATGTTATTTCAGATTGAAGCTGAGTATTCTGAATTGTCACTGAAACATCTGTAATAAGTTCTGGATGTTTGCTGCATCTGGAAATCATTCTTATATGCCTGGTTTCATTAGCAATAAGGTTCTTGTGATATGATACTATGGAAATAAGACAGGCAATTTTGAGGATATAGTGTGAATGTTTGTTTCTTTTCCTGGTTTGTATTTTTGAAGACTTACTTTAATTCAATAACGTAACAACAAGCCTAATTAAAAGCATCCTGTTTAAAAGAGCTGAGAGGAACTCTTGTTTTACTGGACTGCTTGCTTACTTATGCATTCCTTTGAGATGCATAACTGCTATTTAAAACCAGGAATACCATTAGAACTGAAAATGTCACAAACCACTAGAAACTTTTGAAGTGCATGCACCATCTGGTGCTTTTATTTATTTATTTATTTATTTAAAATACAGAATGCTGGTTAGGAATGGGCCCAGATTTATGCCCTAAAATAAATTAATTCCCAGTTACATACAATAGAATTTAAAAGCTTTTTGCGGGACCCAAATATACAAATAGGATGTGGACCCCTAACTTTTCTTAGTGCTTTTGAAAATCTGCCTTTGTTTTATAGAATTTCTTTTAATCTGTGGGACAAAGTTAAAATAAATTAAAGCTGTGAGAAACTTGATCTAATTTCACATCCATGATCTACTACATGGATTCTCCCAGCCCAATTCTGTTCCCTCCCCTTTCGTCCCCATCCTCCACCCATTGATTGTATGCCAGTGTGACTCCATTGATGTGAATGGAGTTACTTCTAATTTACATTTGTGTAAACTAGGCCTGCATCAGGCCCTATGAGTTTCATAAAAAGCTTGTCAGACATGCCTGTCTTTCAGAAGCCTGCAGAGAAGCTCAGTTGGCTTGTCGTTGAATAAAAAACGAATAATACAAAAGATAAAGTTTTATCTCATACATGCAACAGCTATGTCTTGCTTTCAAAGGCAGACGGGGAATGGAATTTTACTATACATTGTTTGAACAGTGTATGTAAGATGGGGAAGATGGTCTCAAATAGTAAATAATTTTATGTAAGAAATGGTGCCCCTAGCCTCTGTTTGTCAGTGGGTGGAGATGGATGGCAGGAGAGAAATCACTTGATCATTACCTGTTAGGTTCACTCCCTCTGGGACACCTGGCATTAGTCACTGTCAGTAGACAGGATACTTGGCTGGATGGACCTTTGGTCTGACCCAGTATGGCTATTCTTATGTTCTGAGGTTCTGAGCACTGAAATGACCCAAAGATTAGCTGCTTCTGAACTGACCCAGAAGAGGCTTAATTTTGGTGCTTGGGAAGACCTTCCTAATTCCAACTGCTTTGCTGCATTACTTTTATTACCACAGGCCATGTACTAGTTAACACTGTCATGCTTCAGGGTTTTTCTTAATGCAGTAGAAATAGCCATTGTTTCTTATGTAGTAACAATTGCCAATCCATCTGGTAGTAGGTGAAATAAGAATAAGGTGATAGGCATGCATTTCATGTCAATTATCACAGTTATTTTATGCCTCCTTTTTCTCCAGTGTTTCCTACTCAAGATTCAGTGAAACAACTCTGCTGTTAGTCAATTAATTCAATCCCCTCCCATCTGTACACCAGTATTTATTGTTCTTTCTATGCCCTTGTTTCAGCAAGGAAAGAAAGCTTTTATCATTGATTATACAGATTCTCTTAGAAGTGTGTGCGGTGGGAGATACTTTACAGTGACAACCCAAACATTGCAATAGCTTTGTTATAGTATGCAGGCCCATATCCTGTCTGTGGAGTTCTGTGGCCACTTTACAGTGAACTGCTGGGTGACTCTGGATCTATATCCATCCCTGGGACGATCTCCCCGGTATAAGGGGATCCTCTGGTGTAAAGGCAGCATAGTGACTTCTATGTCACTTTTCACTCTGCTGCTGGTATAGTGGGTGTGGCTAGGACTAGGTGGTGTGTTTGAGGCACCACACTGAACTTGTGGTATAGGAACCACGGCTGGCAGGCAGCTATTGCAATTTAAGCATTGCGGACTGGTCTAGAACTCAGCCATCCCAGGAATAGGGGAGCACGAAAGCCACATTGGTGCTCTTTCTGTGTGCTGCTCAGCCATAGCAGGGATCGTGGAACAGTGTTTGAACTCATAGCATGCTGTGTAATCCTTCTGTTTAAGAGTCCACTCACTGCCTTCTGGCTTGAGGTCCTGCTGTTTAGGCGTACACATTACCACCCTATCCTCATGAGAAATTTTGTTATTGTAAAGTATAACCTTTAATGCCAGTGATAATGGAGTTTATCTTCTGTGGCAAATTAAGTTTAACGTTTCATACACTAAATTATCACCCACATTGTTTTGACAATTGCAAGTTATAAAAAGGGTGAATTATTCTCATGAAATACAGTTCTGTTTTCAAATATCTCTGCACCACCAGGGATCCTAAATTGGTTTTTAGTCTAAGTTCTAATTTCACTGAATGTAATGCTTTGTCAGTGCCTGGGACTGATATTCATGATATTTATAGCTGGAGAGGAGTGACACTTGTTAAAAGTTTTACTTCCTTTTCTTAAACTTCAGATATGGGCTGACTTTAAAAAGGAGTACGTGTTATTTATGAAATGGTTAAGTATTGGACACCGTTAGTGTTTCATGGTATGCAAGGGTTTGGAGGCGTTAGCATTTTTAGCAGTTATAGGGAAATTAAAACTCAAATATATTGTTGCAGTTTGAATCTAAATAGTGAGTGAAGGGGGCTCAAGGCTTTTAGAGTGGAGTCTTTCAAGTCTTTCAAGGTGGAAGCACTTAGCATGGCTCTGCTGTATTTCCCAAGATTGTAAGACTGGAGAATGATATGTTTTGCATAGAACTACTTGCAAAAACATGTGCTACTGGTTCTTCTGCAAGTATTACATAATCTTTTAAATGCAAATAAAGTGGGTGATTTGTATAGTCCACACCTGGTAAATTACATGTATATTGGGTATGATGACGGATGAAAAGAGGTAAAGGACCCTCAGAAGATAAAAGTATATTTAAATTCTACACAGAAAATTGAACCATTTTGCCATTGTGCTCAGCCTTCACCTATCTATCCATTCATCCTCAATGTATTCTCCATCTTTGAGAAGGTACTTTGGTTTTGCTTGACTGATTGCTCAGAATTTTGCATTATTGGGGATGATCTGGTAACCGGGTAGAAGGAATAGCATCTCATAGCAATACCATTCATACTGCAGAAATAGCAGATTATTACCAACTCTTCTGAATGCAGATGACAATAAAATGTCTTATTACACTGATACTGAAAGAAGACAAAATTCCAATAACAGGTTACTTTAAAGTCTAAATTCTAGCATCCCTTCAACCCCTGCTGCTGATCATGAAGGATTTCATTTGCCCTTTGGCTATTTTCAGTGGGATTAGAGCATGGATTGTGCAGTTCGGGCATCCATAGATGGCAATAGAAAGAATTATTTAACCTTGACTAAGGTTAATTTAGCTCTTGGAAATATTGTTAGGTGGTGTAAGAGAAATGTCTCTTCAGACTTTATCTATCACCTTCTTTTGTGTGTGCATGTTGGACTGGAAAAGCTCTCAACTGTTAAATTATCTCCAAATACATTATTGTTTACAATTAAAAATGTAAGAATAATACAATTTCCCACTCTAATTAGTAAATTACTTCTCTTCAAATACGTCTTATCCAAAAAAATCAAACTCAGATTTGTAGATATGTGTCAATTTCAGGATAACTGCACCTGTATTCCCTGCTCCATGGGCCTCTCCAGGAGTGCCCAGTCAGGTCTCAGGTCTCCAGCCATCACCTGTCTCTCGGCAGGGACCCTTCTCTCACTCTCTTCTGACCAAGGGTTTTAAATCTGTAAAGCGCCCAGCCTTATGCTGTGATATCCCCAGCAAGCCAATCTGCCTAATGTCAACACATGTGTTGCTTTCCCTCCAAGAGTTATTAACAATGTATTGCCAGCAGTTAGAAGGTACCACACAGCTCTTTCTAAGAAAGCACATTTCTTCTTAAAGGTAAAAGCATTACAGAGAAAACATATACAAAAATAAATGTTCTTGTACATATGTTAAAAGCTTAGCAGCAGTCAGCCATCAGTCTTATGGGGCCTTAGTAGGTCAAAATTTTTATAACCCTTCCATAAGAGCTTGGGTACTTCTTGGACAGAAGGTCCTGTCCATTTGGGGGATAAGAAAAGAGGTCCAGAGTTGGTTTAAACCCAGCCTTTTTAGATCAAAAGTCTTTTTTTTTTTTGCCAGCTGGTCTCCAGAAAACATAGTTTGAACAAATATATGCAAGCTTCCCCAGGGGAATGGTACCTCTCTGGAAGTGTTTACAACCTGAGTGATTCACCTGAATCACCTCTCACTGTTTTTAGTTCCTGGTGGAGTTATAGCAACCCTCTCCCCTCGCCCCCCAAAGTTGCATACAATCCCTTGTCCACAGTTATATATAAACTTAATACATTATGGACCCCAAAGATATTACATGGGATTGTAATGCAGCACAGTATGTAAATAGGAGATTAAATTAAAACAATGCTCCTGCATATAACCAGAACACATTTTTGTTCACTTGTCTCCTTTAAAGTACTTCAGAATTGATTTCACTCTGGTATTTCCTAAAGCCGGTATCTGTACTATACTACAGCAAATGTTTACTTTTTATTTGACTATTTGATTTATCACTTTGTCATTTCTATCTGATATACTAAACGCACAAGGCATGAAGATCTTGTCTGCCGAAGGTGGCTGAAATCTATAGCTGTAGCTGTTGTAAGCAGAGTCAGGATGAGCTCTACCCTGCCATCTGGTGGTGAATTATGGCGAGTGTGGAAAAGAACTTCAGGGGCTGATCTTGTTTGCATAGGCACACCCACCCCGCCTAGCATGAGCCCACGGCAGCCCCAAATGGTCACTTTGGCAGCTGTGGGATCCCCAGTTTCTCTGTTATGGGGGCAGGAGAAATAAAGTGTTGTTACCCTGATTATGTGAATCAAGGACAATAAAACTGTTTTATGACAGAGGGTCTCACCATCACCTAAGTAGCACTTGCTAGACAAGGGACATGGGTTCCAAAACCCAGTGAATTGAGAGAGGTTGGGGGCAGGTATGTGTACCTGATAGTATGGGCCCCTTTTGAGGGCCTGGAACACCAATTGCCCTGTCTTCTCTCTCCACTGTTGAATAGCAGAGCTAATTTTGATTCCATTAGGAGTCTAGATAGATGCTGCTGAGCTGAATTCACTTTGGGCCAATGGTGCATCAGCACTGGGGCTCCCCTACTACAAGCTGAAATCGCTAAAATTACTGAGCTGAGATCACTGAGTGCTGTGTTAACTAGTGGGGGAGCCTGGTCATACCCTTTAAGAGGATTCTGTCTCTCACTCGCGTACAGAATTACTTAGTGTTAATACCCAGTGCTGAATAGCTAATACTAATAGTCCTCAGTGGCCTCAGAGAATTACCCATTTAGAATTATTGTGGAGCCTCACTGACTGGCTGCTGCTGTTGGTTTTTTTTCTTCTTCACTTTCATTTTCTGAATGATGTAATTGTCTCCTTGCCTTTGGCAAGGTCTGTGGTGGGGAAGTGAGAGAGAGGAAAGAGATGGGAGGGAGAAAATGGTCTCAACAGGCCTTTGAAAGGGGGCAGAATTCCGAGTGAATATTGTAGTTGATCATGGTGTTGAGGACCCTTTACTGGAGTTAATGGATGAGAAAATAAGAGAATAAAAGCAAGGATATTGAAAATGCCTTCCAGCTGAGAGTGCATTGATAGGTTCTATATTTTATTTTAGAAAATCATTTATAGTGCAGATACACAATAGACAATGGTCTGGATCTCAAGCTTTATATTTTTTCTTCTTAAAGCTCATTTGTGTGTGCATGTAAGTATATAAACTAACTGAGAAATGGGGAAGCTTTTCATGAAAATATTGTCTTTTTGTGGAAATGTTTATACCAGCTCTATTTTTTTTTATTTATAACATATGTGTATATAGATATTGCAGGGGGCATCTAGTGTGTCACTTGCACATTTCACACTGGATGTTTTCATTAGTTTTAGATTTACATATTCTTCATCATGGATTAAGCTGGAGTTTACTTAAATAGACAGTAAATGCCATTTTCATAGAACCTAATGGCCCGAGACAGATGGAGTATGAGAGAGAAACAGATTGGTACATCAGTGGTATAGGACTGACACTGACCTCAGCTGTCTCCTATGAACTATGGTTCCTCAGAGGCCTGTCTTTTCCTCCAACATGGCACCTACAAATCCATTTTCTGCAGACAAAATTGATCATATATGAGGTGATTTCCTTCTGGGACCATGGTAGCTATATTCAAGATGGAGTGAACAATCACACTATTTTTTGCAGTTTCACAAATTGAGGGTCTGAATTCTGAGTGGTCTGTCCTGTCACCTGCAGGCTGGACCTTTTCCCCCAATGACCTGTCCACTATTCTTCCTATGATGCACCATTTTCACCACTGGGTGCTGGAACAATTTGTATAGTGGGGGTGCCGATGATGTAAACTGTGTATGTGGTGTTTGTTATTACTACTTCAAGCCAGAGGGTGCAGCAGCACCCCCAGCACCCCTAGTTTCAGCACCACTACTTTTTTGGGAGTTCAGTTTTTGACAAAATATCACAATTTTTCATAGGCTTTTTTGGCCAAAAATTTCCTTTTGATGGAAAAACTAATTTTCCATCTAGAAAGACTTTGACAGAAAACCTTGAACAAGTCTTATCAAAAACAAAACAAAACAATTGAGAATTTTGGAACATATTTTGTTTTTTCAATGAAAACAAAATATGTACAAAAATTTAGACGAAAATGAAAACTTTGTTTTCCCCCCTTGTAAAAATGTAGATGAAAGTTAAACTTTTCCAAACCAGCTGTATTTGGATCCCAATCATTTGGTCTTCAGACCTGACAGTTCACTTAGTTTGAATAGTTAATGCATCTTTGGGACAATGGAATAAGATCAGACAGTATTATTTGTCAGACTTGTTGATGACTAAACTGTGGAAAATCTGGTAGGAGTAAACATAGCCACTTTAAGATGGCTTTATTCATTTTCTCTAAGATATCCTAAGCAATCTGCTAGACGGTTGATCTTCCCTGAGGGTTCTCACTTTTGAAGTCCCATATATGCATAACTGCTTGGTGAGACTAAGGTGTTATTGACTACAGTGTTGTTAGTACACAGGAAACAATCCATTCAGCATCTCCTCCGCATTGGGTCCTGACTCAGTGGTTCCCTTTCTCTCTTAACAACCAATCCTGCATGCACTCCATATGTGAAACTTCCTTTGATTAAAACATGAAGCGCTCATAGGTTTAGGACCCTCACCCCCAATAGCTAGAGAGATACTGTACCAAGCTATAACCTTAATTAAGGTAGAAGTGAAATGATGCTTTTTTGCAATAGGAAGGCTTTTGAAGAATTGGGAGGAACTATAATTGCTTTCTTAGTTGAGGATTGTAATTATATTATAGTTTCTGGATTTAACTGAATTAGTCTCTGCTACTAGATTACAGCAGTGGTGAGAAATTCCTCCTCTTATCTTTTGGCAACCCAAGATATTTTCTTCCCTGGAAAATGTGGACCTTGCCACTATTATCCATGCCTTTTTAGGGAGGGCAGAGCAATGAGCATATTATACATATTTTCTTTGCCCTGAACTGGCTGCTAGTGCTCATCAGGGACCCATCAACACCTTGAATGACAAACCATCAATGGTCTAGAATACAGTTATTTTAGAGACTGCTTCTCCCATGTACCCCATTTTAGTAGCTGTTCTTTGAAGAAATTCTTTGGCTGTCAGTTGGCTGGATGGTACTTGCAGGAGCTGGTTGTAGGACATATTCAGTTGCAGTGCATTGGGTCTGAAGATTACTCCCATTGGATGTCCTTGAATCTGGAACCTGGGCATTTTAGAGCAAGATACAAGGCCTAACACCCAGGTTGTTAACTATCTCGATGTGGAATCCCCTTGGCAGCAAGTCTTGTCTGGTCACTCCCCAGTTCTTTCATTTCAGTTATGATTTTGTCACTGCAGATGTACTAATTATATGTTCCCTATATAAGCGAAAATGCTTTGTTCTCTTGATTGAAATTATGTAAAGAGCAGTCAGATACTATAGTAATATGTACTTCAAAAACCTTTATAGTGAATGAACTAGTTAAGGAACACATAATATCTCTTCATGCTGTGTATTGCAATGTTGCACAGGCATTTGGAAATAACCTTCTGGAATAGATTGTAGCTGTTGGGTACTACGTGTTTTAGATATACAAAGTGTGAACATCCTTTGGAAAATATTATGTCTAGAAATACTACTTTCTATTTAGTATATTAATAAGAATACATTAATCACTTGACATTTTCTCAACAATTTGAATGTGCTGTAAAAAAACTTCCATATTTTAATAGCAGTTGTTCCAATATAATTATTGGCTCATTTAAATATTTTTTAAAGTTTTAAACCGAGGTTTAAAACTGCTACAGAGAAGTGTAATGTCACCCAGTAAAGACTTTCACAGTGGAGCACTTCAACTGTACAAAGTCTCTTGGACAAAAACTTAACATGGTTAGGAATTTCTAGAAGTCCAGCTTAAAGGAAACATAGCAAACCCACTTTTTCCTTGATTCGTATGTGTAACTCCCTCGTATCAATAAAAATTACAAACATGAATTATGGGAATAATTAAATCCCTTAGAAAATGCTGGGAATTAGATTTATTTCAGCTAAGAACTTCCTTGAAATTCTGTAGTCCCAAAATACATGAGACAAAAAGGGAAATGGAAAATCGGTTTGAGAAGATATCAGAATAGGAATGGATTATTCTTCTTTGTTTGGGGACCGAGGATCATTGTCTCATTCATTCTGGATCAGTGTCTGTAGGGGGGGAAAATGCTGGCATAACAGCAAAGAGAATAGCAGAATTGTAGACCTGTCTAGATGTAGCAAACCTGCCACATAATTTCCAAGTCTGCAGGAGTCAGACAGGATTAAATCCTAAACTATATTTCCCAAAATGATGATAAACCCTGTTTTTGACCACATTTTTAATATGTTTATCAAAAGAAAGCTGTGAGTCCAAGATAACTCCCACATTTCTTACAGAAGTTGAAATAGGTATCAAAGAACGTCCTAAAGAAATCTGCTGGCACTAGGTATTAGGCAGCTTTTCCAGCCAAATGCTGGAGCTGCAGTTTCTTCAGAAATAGTTTTAACTAGCTGGAATTCATCCAGCTTTCAATCTTCCAAGAAAGCAATTTTTGTAAATGGGAGGTTGCTAATGGATCCAACAGTATCAGCATCTCTCACTAGCTCTGATTAAAAAGACAAGTGTATTGCCATGTCTTCTTTTATAGCATAAAATGTCAGTTAATAAGCAACCTTCTTGTGGCATCCCTATAATTTAATAAAACGAGTGTTGATCACTGTTCCACAAAACACCATGAAAGAGTTAGACAGAGCTCCAATGTACTGACCTAAAGCTGACATATTTTTTCAGTGATCAGTGAAGGCAAAAAGAGGTATCGAAAGCTCGTGTGTGCGGTTGCCACAGAACAATTCATGAAACTGTTTGCTTGTTTAAACTGGTGGCTATTATTTCAGTACAGTTTTTCAACATTAGATCTTACCCTGGGCAGAATTCATGTTTAGTTATGTTTCCCTTTCTGTAATTTGGGATGAGTTGAAATCCAGAACTGAAAGCAAAACTCAGGGAGGCTCAATTTGTAACCAAGAAGTACAGGTAAACTGCCAAGTTTTTCATAGCCCTGTTCTGAAGGGGCTTTGTACCCAGAAAGAAACTGTTAGAAAAACAACTTCCTGCTACTGAATATTTCTAAGACTCCTCTGTGGAATTTGAATGTGCCTATCACTGTAATATTTAGATGTAAATAAATTAAAGCATCACTGCTGTCCAACTGTGGTTATAGTATCTGATCTGAGTAAATGGAGGCCAGTCAAGACTGTTAGATGAGAGGTAGTGAAGCTGTAACCATTTAAAAAATAATCACACAACCATTCACAAGGACCCACCTATCTGCTGTCAAAAGATGTATTTGAGACACATTAGAAATATGATTGTATTTTAGATAGTTGTAAAACTTGTAGCAAACTACATTTAGTGTTCATGGGCTGAGTCTATACATGAAATAATTGTTCATGATCTGAGATAGCTTGTTGATATTTAAGAAATACTAGGCCAAAACACTGAGCTCTGTTACAATTGTGTAATGCCACTGATATTAATAGGTCTGTACAGTTGTATCTGAGAACAGAATTTGATCCACTGCTTTTTTCCAAATTGCAAGATTTTAGTGACACTGATCTGATTCTAAACTTTATGCCTTCCATTTACCAATTCACTATTGAAGAACCAAAAGTTTCTTTGAACTGCTTCTAAATAATGCATAATAAAAGAAAGAGAAATAAGTTTTAATTTGATCAAACAGTTGAAATTGAGAACTCACCTGCATCCTTGATGAGCCTCATTTTTTAAAATGGGAGGCTAGAGTTTACTATACATTCTTGCATGTGCTTTGCACACCTACTTTGGTGCCCTTAATTACCATGAATATGTATCCAAATCCAGTGTGTCTACTTCCTCATTGCTAGATGCTTGTCTCTATAGTCGTCAATATGTGTAAATACTTTTTTTGCATGGGTAATTGTAGTAAATGCATGCAAATACATACAGAAATGAATAAAAAAGTGGGGCTCTGCTTTCTAAAAATCACGTCCTTAGCATTCATTCACTAAAGAATAGAATTATTAGGTTAAAAATGTGTACAGTGGTTGTTTTTTTTTAAGTAAGCAAATACCTAGGGGAACAAAGTATTACATAAGAAAAATGCATGAAATTCAAATCCACATTACCAACAGAGAGAATATAAATTGGAAGTACATATAAGGTTTGACCACATAAGTGTATTTACTTAGGAAATACTGTGTGTTAACTGAAGTTAAAAGAAATTAATCAAGATTTTTAGATTAGAAGCAAAGTAATGAGAAACAATATCAAATTTAACATTTAACTTTCCTAACACTGGCTTCTTAAGTGCTTTGTTTTAGTAAATCTGAAATTTGCTTTATAGATTATCTTGCTTTATGAAAAATGTTATATAAATGTATATAATTCTCTATACCTCTATACCCGATATAACGCTGTCCTCGGGAGCCAAAAAATCTTACCGCGTTATAGATGAAACCGCGTTATATCGAACTTGCTTTGCGCTGGAGTGCGCAGCCCCGCCCCCCTGGAGCACTGCTTCATCGCGTTATATCGGGTCGCGTTATATCGGGGTAGAGGTGTACGATATTTTTGTGTTTAAGGTCTAGTATCTAAATCTAAATCTAGATGGGAGAGAGGTATATGTGTGGGTGGGGGATTATGTATGTTGGTGTGTACATACACTTACAATCCACCTGCCCATTGACTGGTGGAGCTAGCTCTGCATGTTTTATGTGCAGGGGGTGCATATGTGCGCACCCTGTACTGCAGCCGTCTTTCCCAGAGCTTTATGGGGTATTATGCTTCTGCCAGAGTGGTGCATCTCCATACCACCCCCATATTAGGCTGTGATTTAAAGTTACAATTTAAGCCTTAATCTTCATTTTTAGAGCAGTGCAATTTTGCTTCATTACTGTTTTGGACTTTATATATCTTCTTCCTCATATCAAGCTTTCGTAGCATAAAGAATGAAGTGTCTCAGAGAGGACTTTGATGTCTAGATACTGACTCGATGTCTAGTTGGCAGCTGGTATCAAGCGGAGTGCTCCAGGGGTCGGTCCTGGTTTTGTTCAACATCTTCATTAATGATCTGGATGATGGGATGGATTGCAGCCTCAGCAAGTTCGCAGATGACACTAAGCTGGGGGGAGAGGTAGATACAGTGGAGGGATAAGATAGGGTCCAGAGTGACCTAGACATATTAGAGCAGTGGTGGGCAACCTGCGGCCCGCGGGCCATACATGGCAGGCCATGAGACACTGTTTACATTGACGGTCTGCAGACATGGCCGCCCGCAGCTCCCAGTGGCTGTGGTTCGCTGTTCTCAGCCAATGGGAGCTGCAGGAAGTGGCACGGGCCACAGGAACATGCTGGCCACTGCTTCCCATGACTCCCACTGGCCGGGAACGGTAAACCGCGGCCAATGGGAGCTGCGGGCGGCCATGTCTGCAGACTGTCAATGTAAACAAAATGTCTCGCTACCCGCCAGTGGATTATCCTGATGGACCGCATGCAACCTGTGGGCCGCAGGTTGCCCACCACTGAATTATAGGATTAGGTCAAAAGTAATCTGATGAGTTCAACAAGGACAAGTGCAGAGTCCCATGCACTGCTACAGGAGCTGAGGATTACAGTTGATGAGAAGCTGGATATGAATCAACTGTGTACCCTTGTTGCCAAGAAGGCTAATGGCATGTTGGGCTGCATTAGTAGGAGCATTGCCAGCAGATCGAGGGAAGTGATTATTCCCCTCTATTCGGCACTGTTGAGGCCACACCTGGAGTATTGCGTCCAGTTTCGGGTCCCCCACTACAGAAAGGATGTGGACAAATTGGAGAGAGTCCAGCGGATGGCAATAAAAATGATTAGGGGGCTGGGGCACATTACTTACAAGGAGATGCTGACGGAACTGGGCTTATTTAGTGAGAAGAAAAGAGAAGAGTGAGGGGGGTTTTGATAGCAGCCTTCAACTACGTGAAGGGGGGTTCCAAAAAGTATGGAGCTAGGCTGTTCTCAGTGGTGGCAGATGACGGAACAAGAAGCAGTGGTCTCAAGTTGCACTGTGGGAGGTCTAAGCTGGATATTAGGAACAACTATTTCACTAGGAGGGTGGTGAAGCACTGGACTGGGTTACCTAGGTAGGTGGTGGAATCTCCATCCTTAGAGGTTTTTAAGGCCCGGCTTGATAAAGCCCTGGCTGGGATGATTTAGTTGGTGTTGGTCCTGCTTTGAGCAGGGGTTGGACTAGATGACCTCCTGAGGTCTCTCCTAGCCCTAATCTTCTATGATTCTATGACTTGGAGTACACTTGGTATAAAAAAGCATGTATCTAGCATCATTTAGCAGACATCCTACATAGGCAGGATGGCTGACTGTAGACAACCCACATTTGGGTATTGCTGCAATTCTGTCATTGCAGATAAGTCGAATTCACATTTTGCAACATTCTAGTAGTCTTAAAATGTGTGTGTGGCTCTAACAAACATTCCTTGAAGACTGGGGAAAATAAATGCTGTTTTCTTGTGTATGACCTTATGGTTCATAGATCTCTAAATTGTTTGTAAAGATTATCTCTGATCACTGCAGTAAAATATCGTCTTATTTACAATTAAATGAAAAACCAGGTGTGTCACAGACTTTCAGAAGAGCATTTTAAATGTCACAAGTCAGTTTCTTGTCTTAGAAATTCAACGTTTATCTGACTTATATACCAGTTTTTTAGCAAAAATAGAAAGACTATCTCATATGAGGAGCTGATGCTGAGAGCCTCTTACAAAGTGCCAAGCACTCCCATGTTCTGTTGAAGTCAACAGAAGTGGCTGGCATTTAGTACCAGTAAGGATCAGGACCTTTAAATAGAGACCTCCAGTAAAGCCTGGCGTGCTGTTCTGAAAATCATTGTAATGTTGGCTGCTGGAGAAATAATTATAAAATTGATGACCAAAAAATATATTCACTCTCCCCAAATGAAATATGTTGATTGGTTTGCTGGTTATGAATTCAGTAAACACAAGTGAGAAATCCTATAAAAGAGAGACTTTTCTGAGCTATTAGGTGACATGAGAACACCAGGAGAATGCACCCCAAAAAAAAGGTGTTTTTTTTTTTTAATCCCACAGCTACATAACTTGGCTTGTATAAATTATTGTAATATCCTCCTGTTCTAAAAACAAAATCCTCCCCTTTTGGTCCACATTTAAGCATGAGATTTTTCAAGACACAAGGGTTCTTATTTGGGGGGGGGGGGTGGTGTGTGCGGGGGGTGTTTTGGGGGTTGTCTTTTTGTTGTGTGCGGGGGTTGTTTTGGGGTTTGTCTTTTTGTTGTGCCTTGGTTTTTGTGAGGGTTTTTTTTTGGAAAGTTAGGTGGTAAAATGTGTGTCTCTTAGAATTAGTCACCTGAAACCTTAGCTAAGGTGACATGATTCAGACTTCATTACATGGACAAGTACAAATGCATGCCAGATTAAATCCATTCGACTCATAATGGAATATGGAGATGTTTAGCAGGTGAAATCCTCCACATTCCACTTCCAACCTCAACCCTCCCTACAGCTCTTTTTCAAGTCTATGGCCTAGATTAGCAACCAGAGCTTCTCTGAACTAGTTGTGTGCGGTTCTGGTACCACTGAATCCAGAAGCTCTCCCTGTTGATTATCTCCTGGTCAACCTTCATTAGAACCTTCCACATGAATGTATCAAGGGCTGCCACAGAAATCCTTTCTCTGTAATGAAGAGAATGCATGAGCTCCCCTGCAGAGCCCTATGCACACAGTCCTCCCCACCCCCCATTTGACATCTTAAATGATAGAGGGGAACGTGATTACCATGTAACTTACTCTATAATGTAGTTTCCCTGTAAAGGCATAAGTCCTTTTTACAATAGTACCAATTCTCTACATCAGCAGTACACAGCCTAGATTCTGGCACTCATCTGATCAGTGAAGTCCATGTATTACTATTGATTTTCATGCAGAACTCTACTCATTACACTTGTGACAAAATTGCTTCCTTGGCATTGTCTCTTCCTGGGTTGTCTTGAGCATTCTTGGGTTATGGGAAAATTGATATGTACTGGATCTTCATATCATAAAAAGAGAAGCAATCTCGAAGCCTAAAAGTAGAAACTACTGATACAGAGCCTATAATAAGTATGGTCACACTTTTGCATCTGTGTCCTGAATGTGGAATCCTCCAAAGATAGCATAACTAATGGAGTAGAAAGTCTTTTTCCTGACAGTCTTCTATGTTTCAGAAGGAACACACAGGAATTTGACAGTCATATAGGCCCTGTCATGTCCCTGCACAGACCTGTGGGAGTCAACGTGTCTATGTGCTTAGGCAGGAGCCCACTTGCATGGTTCCCAGTACAGGGTTAGAGCCCCAATTTCAATTTGCTTTCGTCTGTATGCTAAAATGTGTGATTGTTCAAGAAATAAAAAGTAGATGGTAGAAGATATGCTTTCTGCACTTCCTGGAAAAGAGGTTTAAAAACAGTTCAGCCTTATCTAAATCTTATTCTTATGGCTAAGGTTATTGAGACCTTGAATTAAAATACTATCAAAGTGAAAGTTGTTTAATTTTAGAATACCTGAGGGAAACATTTAACTTGTCAAATATGACATTGAAAATTTGGCACTTATTTTTCAAGATGGATTCTTTCCTTTTCCCTATTCCAAGATTTCCTTATTATCTTTTGTACATGTACATTGTACTAGATGTGAAAAAACTCTGTTTGCATAGCAAAACACTTTCTGCAATAGACAACAATGATTTACTATAACTCAAATTGGAGAGGGTGCACCATCACTTTGGTATCTGAAGGCTCGATCTTGCAAGGTGCTGAGCACTCTGGCCTTGATATAGAAAATTCCATTGATGTCAGTTGGGCTACTCGTGTGCTTACGTATTATGATGGATCAGAGCCAAAGTACTCAGCACCACGCAGGACTGAGTCCTAAATTAACAGTATAGGAGAGATGTCCCTACTGTCAGGTGCAAGTTACATCTTAGCAGTGATGGTTTTGGCACTAGGGGAAAAATGGGAAAGTGTAATCCAAGTGAAATAAATTAATTTTCATAATGCAGATTCTTTGTACCTTTCATAGCTGTTAATTTAACAGACTAGCTCTTTGATGAACAGTCCGCTTCTCTGACACCCCACACAATATAGTATGTTATGGGCTATTGAAATCCTTTCATAGACTTATGGCCTGATCCAAAGTCCACTATCAGTACATTCCTATAGAGGGCTTCAAAGCAGCAGGAGTAGGAGTTTGTGCTAAAGCTACAGAGAGAATTCATGAACTCCTAATTAATGAGCACGTGCAGCTAAGACAAGTTATATTGTCCCTTAAAATTTTGATCTTGATTTTCCACAACCTCTCAAAATAGGGTTTTGGATTGTAATTGTCCTTTTCAACACAAAAAGTTTATTGGAATCTGTTTTTCTTCAGTGGTGGCATAGTACAGTAAATGGTGGCATTCAAAGAAGTGTAGGAAGCAAAAATGTCTTGCAGCTGCGAAGCACACAATGTGTTTGCAGCATTGCATAGATTATTATCATTTTAGGTTGCAGATATTGAGATCTGTGTTTTAGGTTAGCATTTAACAAATAATAAATGTGTATTGCAGGTACAGTTAAAGTTTTTTTTAAATCTTAATGGTAGATATTAAGATAGTGATATTTGTAGCAGTGTTTGCATCATAAACCGAAGGAAAAACCTGTGCCTACCACTAATAGCCTCAGGAATGGCCTAAAGATAAAACAAACCATCATCCCAAGCCCCACAGAATTATGAAACCAGGGATGAAATCCTATTCCTGTTGAAGTCAATGGGAGTTTTGCCATTTATTTCAGTGAGGGACAGGATTTCACCCCAGGAATGTAGTTCAACTAGGTCATGGATTTATTATTGCAACCACTTCCTTCACTACTTAGACTGTACCACATGGGGGAGGGCTGCCTCAAGCACCCTACTTGCATTCCTACCTCGCCATAACCTGGTCCCAGTACCTTGCAGTCAGGGCCGGCTCCAGGCACCAGCCTGGCAAGCAGGTGCTTGGGGCGGCCACTCCGGAGAGGGGCGGCATGTCCAGCTATTCGGCAGCAATTCGGCGGACGGTCCCTCACTCCCGCTCGGAGCGAAGGACCTCCCGTCGAATTGCCGCTGCAGATCGCGATCGCAGCTTTTTTTTTTTTTTTTGGCTGCTTGGGGCGGCCAAAACCCTGGAGCCGGCCCTGCTTTTAGTGACTCCTCCATCCTCCCCTTGTACAAAGGTTAAGTAGATGGGTCTGGTGAGGGGGTGGCCCTGTGCTGTACCAGACACTGAATCCCAGCTCTCACTCCCCACTTTCTGTAACAGGGCTACAATCCTGATTCCAATTCTGGTTTACTGGGGACCCAGACCCCTACTGAACAAGTTCCTGTACTGGACACTAGCCAAGTTGTGAGAACTCAAATGCTTCACAGCCTATAGGTGAAAATCCCCCAGTGGGTCAGGCAGTGAGGAGAGAAATTACTTCCCAGCCCCAGGAAGGTGATTAGAGTGATTCCACAGCAGGCCCAGAAATCTGGTCCAAGGGAGAGCTGTTGCTCTTGGATGTAGAATGCAGTTAAGGAGTCCCCTTCTCCAAGCCAAGGGGAGGCTGAGTGCCCACGGGCAGTGGGGGAGTAGGACAGTGCAGTCCTTAAAGGGTCCGTTTTTTTGCTGTCGGCCCAGACAAAGTCCCCACCACCACCACCTCTGAGGATGCAGGAAGCAGCATTTTAACTGCCTCTGTATAAATGAGCATTGTATGTACAAATATATCCTAATAGCTCTGAATATTAATTTAAATAGCATACATGAATCTGGTTATTTCTTGTAACAAACTAGTCCTGCTAACCAAGGTCATGCGCCTAGTGCTTAGACACTAATGACAAAAAGTGGTACAATGATAGAGTAGTTCTTATATGGGACTAATGTAATGTAACCAACACTAGTCATAGCATTTCAAGAGCAGCTGTCGTGGTTTGAGGGCCCAAGCACAAACCTTTGCATTATATAATGTGCTGTGATGATCCTAGTGCAAGTCATTACATTATTTTTCCTTGATTACGGAAATGTAATTGTATTTGATTAATTGCATTTTCACATTATAATTTACAGTTTTTCAGTGAATTCCTGCACAGGTATATTTTCCAAGGTGTATAAAATAACATGTAAGGAATTACACGCAACTGGAATAAAGCACCAGGCAGATATTGCAGACTTCTAACTTTGTACAAATAGAAATGTTGCTGTAGAGAATAATTTGCAAAACAGCACTAGTAAATCAGTTGGTATGCAACTGAAAAACAAAGCCTTCTTTTTAAGCAAGTAAACTGCTGAGATTAATTTAAACAAATATAAATCAAAATTAAGTCTGCTTAGTATGAGAAACAAGGCCCCTCAACAGCAATACAGAATAAGCATTGTTACAGAATATAGACACTTTTGTAAATTAATATGTATGGTTGTGGAACATCTTATTCGATGAATGTTCATAAAAGAACACTCTTAGATGCAAGCATTGTAATTAGGGTTGCCAGGAATCTGTTTTTTCTATTGGAATGCCCAGTCGAAAAGACCTTGGCGGCTCCAGTCAGCACTGCTGACTGGGCCGCTAAAAGTCCAGTTGGTGGCGCAGCAGGGCTAAGGTAGGCTCCCCGGAAGCGGCCAGCATGTCCGGCTCCTAGACGCAAGGGCGGCCACAGGGGCTCCACGTGTTGCTCCTGCCCCGAGCGCCGGCTCCGCAGCTCCCATTGCCCAGGATCCAGGGTCAATGAGCGTTGCAAGGGTGGTGCTGCAGGCACGGGCAGCACGCAGAGCCCTCTGACCCCTCCACCTAAGAGCCAGACATGCCGCCCGCTTCCGGGAACCACCTAAGGAAAGCGCTGCCTGGCTGGAGCCCATACCCTGCACCCCTTCCCACATCCCAACCTCTTGCCCCAGGTCGGAACCCCCTTTTGCACCCTAACTCCCTTCCAGAGTCTGCACCCTAACCCTAGCCCCAAGCCTGAGCCCACTCCCATGCCCAACTCCCTCCTGGAGTCCACATCCCGTCCCGCCCCACAGCCCCCTCCCATGCCCCAACCCACTGCCCCAGCCTGGAGCTCCCTCCCACGCCCTGAACCCATCATTTCTGGCTCCACCCAAGAGCTCGCATCCCCAGCCAGAGCCCTCATCCCCTCCCCAGCCCAGTTAAAGTGAGTGAGGGTGGGGGAGAGTGAGTGACAGAGGGAGTGGGATGGAGTGAGTGGGGAGCATGGCCTCGGAGAAGGGGTGGGCAGGGGGCCGGGCAAGGGTGTTCGGTTTTGTGTGATTAGAAAGTTGGCAACCCTAATTGTAATGCCAAACAACTCTGGTACTTAACCCATGAATGAGGCAACGTGCATTTCCCAAGCTGTACATCAGTGATGATTGTGTGAAATATTTTTGGCTAATTCACATTTAATGATGAATAGTGCAGATGGAGTTAAGGCTTAAACTACCCTTAAAATATGTTAAAAAACAACAACAAAGAAAAAAAGTCACCATCTGAAAGCCAAGAAATTCAAAGTTAAGGTTGCATTTAAACAAGCAACAATCATTTGAGGGATTGAAATGCAGTGTTACTGTAGTTCAAAGAGTCTTAATATTGCCCAGTTTATTGTTTAACAGTGCGATTAATCACGATTAATTTTTTTAATCACAGTTAATTTTTTTGAGTTAATCGCATGAGTTAACTGCGATTAAAAGACAATTCTAATTAGGAGGTCTGAAAACCTTGTAGTAGAAGGAGTTAGTGTGGCTGAAGAAGTGAGGTTTTTTACCTACGAAAGCTTATGCCCAAATAAATCTGTTAGTCTTTAAGGTGCCACCGGACTCCTTGTTATTTTTGTAGATGTTGTGATAGCAAACCCATATTGGGAGGTTTAAAGGAGAAGCACAATAGGTGAATTTTGAAAAGTTGTCCCATTCTGACATTTCTACTTAGTTCTAGTGGTATCCCCTGTTATATAGGGAATATCTCTCAAACTGTTTTAACTTCATTCACTGTCTAGAATTCTCGCTAGCCCTTAAAAGGAGGGTAGATGTGGTCCCTGATGGAAAAGTGCTATTGGATTTAATAAGGATTAAACCAATAGATTTCTATAGAAATTGTTCTGCAAAGCTGTAGAATTTAACATAGAATGAGAGCCTTGCCATAGAATTTCAAAGAGAAGTTATTGTTCTCTACTAAAATCCACAGGATTTTTCCATAAAGAATAAATGCCTTATTTTATAGTTAAATGGGTGGTAAGGAATGTTCGTGGTTGAATATTATATGTGAACATATATCTTAATTTTAGTAGGATGGGGCAGTGGGCCTGTTCCCTGTTTTGTATATGAAGGGCATGTGGTGAAATGATGATTGACCCATATTTACTGGAGAACTGGAAGAAGATCAGAATGTTGGGTCAATGGCTCCTATACAGTGGGTGACTGGTATGTACGGTATTCATTTGAGTTTGGAACAGTATGTGCTGCATATTTTGAATGCTGAAGATGTGTGTTGTGTAGGCATAAGGTTGTCTTTTGTATTTGGGTGGCTATACAACTATGTGGGCAGAGTTAAGGTTCTCTGGATTATCTTCCTGTTCTGTATATCTGAACTTTCAGACATTTTTGGACAAAGGGGTTTTAGTTTGGAATTTTTGTTTTCTATCATTTGGAATGTTTTTCAAAAGTACAGCTTTTTAAATTCATTTTCTCTAAGCTACTGGTTATAGGGGAACACATAGTAAACCATTTATATTTAAGTTGCTGATTGCTTATCAGCCCTTGTTCTTGTTTGCTTATAATGTTGTCAAACATTCTCCATTTTTGGTGATGGCAGTTCATCTGTTTCTGTGTACAAAGATGGGGGGAAATAGGCCATTTTGACTGCTTTAACTAGTTCTCTGACTCTTTTGATGTACGTTAGCACCTCTGGGGCTTGAAACAGGAACATAAAATGTGGTGGGGGGTTGTACTGTACTTAGAAGAGTCTTTTGCTGACTGAACTTGAATACATAAGAGCAAATCTGCAACTGGTGTAAACTGGCATAATTTCAGGGCAGTTAATACAGCTTTATCCATAAATGAAGAATATTACCCATGTTATAAGCCTCAGAGAGGTAGGAGAAACCCTATATACATTGATCACTAGCTTTTTTGTGTCGTTTATGCGATTAGTTCTCCCCTAGTGCTGGTCATGAAACCACTTGGTGTGCTGGATTCTTTAGTTGCATCTCTTAATTAGCTGTGATATATGCTAAATTGCTTGCAATTTAATTAATACATGTTTGCAGAAGTTTCTGTGCATAGTACTGGGTATTGAGAATACCTTTATTCTCAGGAAATGTGTCTTTGATGACCACGTTGGGGAGATAGGATCTGAATAACTAAGCTTAATTCCTCCCACTTGTGGTTAACCGTATCATGTTTGGGGATTCTTTTTAACAAGCCGATGTGAAAAGTGTGTAGCTATCTCAAGCCCCAATTCAGGAAAGCATCCTTATTCATCAAACTGCTTGAGCATTTGCTTAAGCCCTATTGAAGACAAAAATAAGTACATGCTCAATCCCTTTTCTGAATGGGGTGGACTTAAGCATAAGCTTCGGTGCTATCAAAGGATGCCAGAATCTTGCAGAATGGGAGAGTATATTTTGAGGGGGGCAGGATGGCCACCCTTGCCAGCATACAGACTGAATTCAGAGCAGGGTGATGGCCAAGAAAGTGATAAGTGAGTCTGGGAATGGAGAGTGATAATTACCATATTGTCCAGCAGTGATTTATGATATGCAAACACATATTTTGCCAGAAGAAGGACTGATAAGAATGTCTAGGATTTGACTCTGAGGTGAAATCTTGACCCCATTGAAGTCAATGGGAGCCTTGCCATTAACTTTAATGGGGCCAGGATTTCACGCAGAATGTTTTGAAACTTCTTTTCTGCTAAATGCCTCTAGCCAACTGATAATCTCCATTTCCAAATGTTCCAATGCAACACTGTACTTCATAATGGTAGAAAAAGCATGATGTTCATTGGAGGGTGATGTAACAACTTCTGATGTTGTTTCTATGTTGAACTAATACAAGACAAGAACAAAATATGAGAAGTGGGCTGTGGGTAATGAGTAATTGTTTAAATAGTGGACCAATTGCATAGATCCATGGTTTTTAACCTGTGGTCCATGGACCTATGGTGGGGTCTGCAGACTATCTAAGATTTCCAAAGGGGTCAGCACCTCCATTTGAAAATGTTTAGGGGTCCACAAATGGCAAAAGGTTGAAAATCACTGGCATAGATCACAAAATAGAATTTTCTCTCTCCCTTTTCTTATTTCTGGCTATTATTACTTGGAAATCTAATCAGATTGATTGTGAAATTAACTTTCTGTGGAAGGTTCATAAAATAAGTAAGAAAGTAATGTTAGATGGGTGAATTTCATTCAGTGTGTTAGATTGTATTAGGATGTGGATTTTCACAGTCTGATTAGAATTTTAAACATGTCTGGGAATTAGGAAGAAAGAAGAAATAGCATAGTTTTAAAAAAAGAGAGAAAGAGAACCTCCACAGAGCAGCTTTTGCATAGAAAAAAATGTTTTGACCTTGAGAAGATAAAACCAGAACAAGTATAAAATACAAAATAATCCCCACTATTAACATAGAATACTGTAAAAGTGTTGTGCATAACAAAGCAAAACCAATAAAAGAATAAAGAAACAGGAAGATGATAAAAAGGGGTAGTTTTCACAATAGTTAAACATGAGGATACATCATTAAGAAGAAATCTTTTATGTTTTGAACTATTATATTTATGAAAGTGAAGCCTAATTTTGAAAATGCATACTATATCTCTGAAAATAAGAGAGTTGAGATGAAGATGAATAACAAGAAATCAAATACTAACTGGGATCAAGATGTGTTTTTTTGCTCCCTGTGTATTTTGTCTCATATGGTAACTAGAGAAAATAATTACTATATCACATACATTATATCAGTTTTTTCCATAAGAAAAAGAAATCCAGTGTTTGTGTTTTTGCAGGACTGTGCATATAGCAGTAAAAAACTTTACTGGTGATACAACTTCTAGAAAAGAATTGCATCACACCTATTACAAAAGCATTTTTCTAAGATTTAGCTGCCTATATATATTTAGTTAAACGGAACTTATAAGACTGATTTTTTCCAGTCCCAACTGATGACTCCCTGTGATGTCACAGCTGCTGCAAAGTCTTTGTCCCAAGACAATGGTGTCAGGACTTTGCCTTAGACTGGAAAGTCATGAGGGTCTTGGAGCCACTAGACAGTCAAGGTCTCAGGGCGCAAGGTGAGAGGTTGGTTAGCCAGCTCTGCCCTATGCCATCATTGTTCCTCTTATTCATGCATTGTATATGATGCAATAATTCATCACCTCCCCTTTAGAAGTGATTTTATTATATCTGTTGTTTAATATCTAAAGTGCCAATTTAAACATCTAAGTTTGCACATTATTAAATAAAATACATACTATTAGCACAGCAACAAAAAAGACATCGTCACAAAATAAGCAACAGCTCAACAGTTACAGTAATTATAAAGGAAAACTGCCATCCTTGAAATGTATAATCATAATGAAGATTTTTCCCACTGTCTTTGATGAGGATTCAGAGTGTACATAACAATACTTATACTGACTTCTTTTTTCAGTGAACATCAAAATGGATTGTTCCTAAAGGTAAATATCAACTGAGTCAAAGCATATTAATATTTACGTCAATGGAAAATCAATATTTACATATTATATTGGTTATATAGTCTTCCTTTGCCTTTTAAATTCTGAATTGAGAGAAAAATCAATACTTTATTGGAGGCAATATAACACTTGACATTTAGAGCTCTTAATACAATTTGGTTAATCCTGATTTTTTTCATTTTCAGATATTTTTTCCAAGTAAATAGGTCTCTGTCAAAGTAGTTTGTAATGGGGAGTTGAGTTATCAATGGCAAGATATAAATAATCCCATAACTATGTTTTCCTCTTCAAACAGTGCTTAATAAGGGCATTGCTAGTATAAATATAGCTTGTTAGTCATTGTATTTAAGCCTTAAAGACTGAGTAGAAATTTTTTTGGAAAGCACATATTTCAGTTTATATGTTTTTGCAATTATTCAATTGTTTGTAAAGACTGAATGGCAATGTCCAGTTATGTCTTCTCTGGAGAACTTTTTTTTTTAAGCCAGACCTCTTATTCTTATACACTTTACTTCTGAGCCAGAGCATTTCACTTATAAAGATCCCTTGGTGTATAAAACTGACTATGCATGACTTTTTCCATATCTTTAAAGTCTCCATAGTTGCAAAATTTGCCTACAAAGAGAGTGAGGCCATTATGGAGTCCTGTCATGCCTCAATCTATAATGTAATCACTGACTTTTGAAGTATCAAAAGAAAATGTCTTCAGAAAAAATGTCACTATAGGGCAGCAAGGGTACTGAAACAGCATCATAAGTTTAACACTATGCTAAATACATCATTTAATGTGTTGCACCTGACTAATTGGCAGATATTTCATGCAGATAGTACATGGAACATAGTTTTCTTCAAGAATTGGTATTACAGAAGAAAAGGATTAATTTAAATTATTCATATGTATGGTACAGTCGCAAAAGTACTTAACATATTTTATCTTCAGTTTGCACTACTTCAACCACTGGAATTAGAGTTCTAAGCAGCATGGAGTGTGATATATATGCCGACTATTGTAAGATGACACTAATGATAAAAGTACTTCAAAGACTATGCTTATTCTATACATGCATTAATATACTTTTTTTACTCCATTTTCTATTCTACTTGCTAGGGAGTATTTTAATATAGTTTATTCACAGGTTGTTTGCAGTTGTCTGAAAAGGAAGCATGATAAAGCATACTCATTGCACATTTTACATATAAATGTCTTTCTAAAGCCCTTCTATAACAGAGATAATATTTGATGTGTGGTTAGTATATATAGTCTATTATCCAATGTTTTTCAAAGATGGCAATTGAATTCTCAGAGTATACTGGACTGGGTAATCCCGAACAATTACAATGAAAAGGCATATTTATATGCAGATGGAATGGTATTTTTAACACTATATCATCAGGGCCAGATTAACTCTCTTGTGGGCGAGGGGCTATTCGATTTTGTGGGGCCCCTGTATACAAGCTTTTTGCCTAATTTAAAACAAAATGATCACAATTTTGGCATCAAGGCTATTAACACTATACTAAACTTGCCCTTTAATTGACATAAAGTTGTTCTGTGGTTACATGTTAGTCTTAAAACATGTAGAATATAGTTAAGTTAATTCAAAATAGCCTACTTCTTACCTTAGAACAGCTGCTATATTAGTTTTTTTCTGGGAGAGAGTTTGAGTGCAGGAGGGGGCTTCAAGCTGGGGCAGAGTGTTGGGATGCAGGAGAGGGTGAGAGGTGCGGGCTCTGGGACGGAGTTTGGTGCAGGAGGGGATTCTAACCTGAGGCAGGTGGCTGAGGTGCAAGGTGCAGGGTCTAGCTGGGAGGCACTTACCACAGGCCGGCTGTTGGGGACAGCGTGTCTTCTTGCGCTGCCTGCGCCTGCAAGCGCCTCCCCCACAGCTCCCATTGGCCAGGAACCGGCCAATGGGAGCTGCGGGGACAGTGCTGGGTACAGGGGCAGCGCGCAGAGCCGCCTCCCCCCACACCAGGGGCCACAGAGACATGCCAGCAGCTGGCCTCTTCCGGGAGCGACGTGGGGCCATGGAATGCAGGCAGCCTGCCTGAGCCCAGCTGTGCCAGGGCCCCCCTTAACCCGAAGCCCTGGGCTGCAGCCCCTAAAGCCCCTGTGTTAATCTAGCCCTGTGTATCATAACTTCTATATTCATTAATTTGAAATAATTTTGTTTTTATTCTCATAACTGCAAGTTATAAAGTTTGCAAGTGGATTCTGCCTAAAAACTTGTGTTAGCAAATTGGAATGTTTCTGTTATTCAATTTAGCAATATATTTGTTACTTTTGATACACATGTGGAATAAAAGACTATACAGGCAAAGTGAGAAGTGTGTGAGTTTTGTAAATTAGTCCTCATTCCCACAATGGAATCTCTATTAGCACAGAAGTATGCCTCGTGGTTTCCATTGCAATGTGGGATCCTTAATTTGTTCAATATATTTACTTATATCTTTATGCTTTTGGGACCACACGAGTGTTTAGCACATGATAATATATTATGCTGCATCTGCAAAATAAAATGGAGAAATAATTTATATAATGTTTTATTGACTCTCTTCTTCTGAGAGTTTCATATAAACTTTGCACATTTCTTATGAGCTGTATTAATTATTTTTCCCTTATTTCCTTGCTAACCTGTAGAGAAAGAAGTGAACATTGTCTTATGCAAGACTATTGGCAGAGAATATAGCTTGGCAAAGGAGGGGTATATGCTTAGTCCACAAGTATCACCAATAGTCCTAACTCCAGATATGAAATCTCTTTGATATATCTATATAAAATGTATTGAGAGATCCTGTTGTAGTTTTTTGCAGTCTGTTTGGGACTTAACTATCTGGGGTTGTTTTGTATCATCTGCAAATTTTGCCACCTCACTGTTTTCCCCTTTTTCCAGATCATTTTATGAATATGTTGAATGGTACTGGTCCCAGTACAGACTCTGGGGGACACTATTTACCACTCTCCATTCTGAAAACTGGTCATTTATTCCTACCTTTTATCTATCTTTTAACCAGTTACCAATCCATGAGAGGACCTTCCCTCTTATCCCATGACAGCTTACTTTGCTTAAGAGCCTTTGGTGAGGGACCTTGTCAAAGGCTTTCTGAAAATCTAAGTACACTATATCCATTGGATCTCCCTTGTCCACATGCTTGTTGACCCACTCAAAGAATTCTAGTAGATTGGTGAGGCATGATTTAACTTTACAAAAGCCACATTGACTCTTCCCCAACAATTTATGTTCATCTATGTGTCTAACAATTTTGTTCTTATTGTAGTTTCAACCAATTTGCCTGGTGCTGAAGTCAGGCTTACCGGCCTGTAATTGCTGGGATCACCTTTGGAGCTCTTTTTAAAAATTGTTGTCACATTAGCTATCCTCCAGTTAGTAGTTCTGTAATTTCACATTTGAGTTCCTTCAGAACTCTTGGGTGAATACCATCCGGTTAGTTTATCAGTTTGTTCCAAAACCTCCTCTAATGAGACCTCAATCTGCAACAGTTCCTCAGATTTGTCTCCATGTACGGGCTTTGAAGACCAGAGTGGCTGAACTGGAGGAGCTATTGGAGAGAGAGAGGAACATAGATGAGACTTTCCAGGACACAGTAGAAGGGTCCCACCCCCAGTCTGACACCTGCTGTGCTGTTGATGAGGGTGAAAGTCTCAGGGAAGGAGAACATCCAACTGGAGCAGAAGGAAACGATCCCATAGTTGTGACTCTCCTTCCAGATGATGTTGTGGTATCCTCTCACACTGAGGATACCTCTCCAGGGGAACTCCAGTTAATAGAAAGAGATCGGTATTAGTAATGGGTGATTCGATCATTCAAAACATAGATAGCTGGGTTTGCACTGACCGAGAGACCCGCATGGTGACTTGCCTGCCTCGTGCAAAGGTTGCGGATCCCTTGAGACATCTAGATAGAATTATGTGTAGTACTGGGGAGGAGCAAGTGGTCGTGGTTCATGTAGGTACCAATGACATAGAGAATGATAGGAGAGAGTTCATGGAGGCCAAATTTAGGCTGGTAGGTGTTGTCCAGAATCACTGGTGTGGTGCTCTGCTCTGTTCAATGATGATAACAGTCGGCTGTGTGTGTGTTCCCTCAGTGTGCTGCCCCGGCTCTGCAGATAGCTGACACAGCAGACCCTGAGAGAACCCCCAGGTATATGTATATGTGCAACATCAGTCTTCTTCTTGCCAGCTTCTGTGCTGTGTTGATTGCCATTTCCATCCCCTTCTTCACTCAGTGCTGTATCTTAGTTTTCTTGGTCTGACATAACATATAACAGCACATTCCCATGAGAACAACAACTGTTAGGGTCTGGATTCCGATTAGGATTACACTAAGGGTTTGAAGTATCAGAGGGGTAGCCGTGTTAGTCTGGATCTGTAAAAGCAGCAGAGAGTCCTGTGGCACCTTATAGACTAACAGACGTATTGGAGCATGAGCTTTCATGGGGGAAATGATCCAATACGTCTGTTCGTCTATAAGGTGCCACAGGATTCTTTGCTACTAAGGGTTTGGACCACTGGATGTAAAGTCACATTCTCTGGAATTGCCCACCAGGGTGTTTCCACCTCTCTTTGTACATTTTCTATTTCATTCATTTGCTGCTGGATCAATTGAGTTATTGGTATTAGGGATTCTTTGGTATTAGGGATTTTTGCCACCAAATCATGTATATCCAACTGCAAGTGTTCCACAGGGGTGGAAAGATTAGTAGGGCAGGGATAGCTCTGTGGTTTGAGCATTGGTCCCTTAGACCTAGGGTTGTGAGTTCAATACCTGAGGGGGCGATCTGGGGATTTAGTTGGGGATTGGTCCTGCTTTGAGCAGGGCGTTGGACTAGATGACCTTTTCAGGTCCCTAATAATCTATGATTCTAAGTCTTGTAAGTATTCATGTGGGATGATCATTTCAGTAACAGTACCACCTTTGCTTTTTGGCCAGAAGGCACGGACTCCTATTTGAATGTTGCTGGTGACAGGCACACAGAACCCAGCATCACTTGTAGGGCAAATGTTACCAGCTATGGAAAAATTATGATAACCTATGTTACATCATCAGGCAGGCCCTGCTCACAGAAGCTGGCAAGAAGAAGGCTGATGTTGCACATATACACATACCTAAAAGGTACTAAGCACTAGTAAGATAAACATGTGCCAGGATGGTACCAGAACATTCCAGTACTAACACATTCCATATAGAACATGCTGACTCATCCTAACAACAGGGTCAAAAGGATAATATGATGGATAGAGTTGTTTTGATTAAACCAACATGTACAAGGTGAGAGGTGGCACCCTAACACGTAGAGGGGTTGTACCTCAATACGTCAGGAGTGATGTGTAACTTGTTTGTACCTGTATATAAGAATGCCCCCTAAGGAGTTGTCTTTGTCTGGCCACTGACTGAGCCGGTCCATTGTCAGGGGGTACATATTCTTAGTATATCCTGTAGGGTTTGCAGGAAACTATTACTGTGCTTTGTTTGACAATAAACCTGGCTGGGTGCCTTCATACCTTATCGGAGTCTGTGATCATTGGGGGTTCTCTCGAGGTCTGCTGTGTCAGCGATCTGCAGAGCTGGGGCAGAACACTGAGGGAACACACACGTGCAGCTGACTGTTATCATCATTGAACAGAGCAGAGCACCACACTGGTGACGGCTGACAACATTGGTTTATGTTTAGGGGCCTCATCTTACTATACTAAGTAAGAGATTGAAGTCCAGGACCTCCATGGTAGCATTCTCTGAAATGCTCCCAGTTCCACACACACGGCCAGTTAGACAGGCAAAGCTTTGGGGTCTCAATGCGTGGATGAGACGATGGTGTCGGGATTAGGGGTTTAGGTTTATTAGGAACTGGGGAAACTTTTGGGAAAGGGGGAGCCTATATAGGAAGGATGGGCTCTACCTAAACCAAAATGGAACCAGATTGCTATCACTTAAAATTAAAAAGGTCGTAGAGCAGTTTTTAAAATAAGAGCTGGGGGAAAGCTGAGAGGTGAGGAGGAGCACATGGTTTGGACAGAGGCATCCTTTAGGGGAGGATCTATTAATGGAGTTTCTCTATTTCCTAGTAAGGAGGAGAGGATGGAAGATGATAAAATACAGGTAGGATCTGATGAGAAACATTCAAATAAAAAAAGTCCCATTTGATTACATCATGCAATGGCAGACAGCTAAAAAGTAACATTTTTTTAAAGTGCTTATATACAAATGCTAGAAGTCTAAATAATAAGATGGGTGAACTAGAGTGCCTCATATTAAATGAGGATATTGATATAATAGGCATCACAGAAACTTGAAGGAATGAGGATAATCAATGGGACACAGTAATACCAGGGTCCAAAATATATCGGAAGGACAGAACAGCTCATGCTGGTCGGGGAGTGGCACTATATGTGAAAGAAAACGTAGAATCAAATGAAGTAAAACAATTAAATGAACCGAACTGTACCATAGAATCTCTATGTATAATAATTCCATGCTCTAATAATAAGAATATAGCAGTGGGGATATGTTATTGACCACCTGACCAGGATGATGATAGTGACTGTAAAATGCTCAAGGAGATTAGAGAGTCTATTAAAATAAAAAAAACTCAATTATAATGGGGGATTTCAGTTATCCCCATATTGACTGAGTACATGTCACCTCAGGACAGGATGCAGAAATAAAGTTTCTTGACATCTTAAATGACTGCTTCTTGGAGCAGCTGCTCCTGGAACCCACAAGAGGAGAGGCAATTCTTGATTTAGTCCTGAGTGGAGCAAAGGATGTGGTCTAAGAGGTGAATATAGCTGGACCAGTTGGTAATAGTGACCATAATATAATTAAATTCAACAGCCCTGTGGTGGGGAAAACACCACAGCAGCCCAACACTGTAGCATTTAATTTCAGAAAGGGAGACTACGCAAAAATGAGGAAGTTAGTTAAACAGAAATTAAAAGGTACAGTGCAAAAAGTGAAATCCCTGCAAGCTTTTTAAAGACACCATAACAGAGGCTCAACTTAAATGTATGCCCCAAATTAAAAAACATAGTAAGAGGACCAAAAAATGCCACTGTGGCTAAACAATAAAGTAAGAGAAACAGTGAGAGGCAAAAAGGCATCCTTTAAAAAGTGGACGTTAAATCTTAGTGAGGAAAATAGAAAGGAGCATAAACTTTGGCAAGTGAAGTGTAAAAATATAATTAGGAAGGCCAAAAAAGAATTTGAAGAACAGCTAGCCAAAGACTCAGAAAGTAATAGCAAAAATTTCTTAAGATACATCAAAAGCAGGAAGCCTGCTGAACAACCAGTGGGTCCACTGGGCGATCGAGATGCTAAAGAAGCACTCAAGGATGCTAAGGCCATTGCGGAGAAACGCAAAAAATTCATTTAATCGGTCTTCACGGCTGAGGATGTGAGGGACATTCCCAAACGTGAGCCATTCTTGGTAAATGGTAAATTTCTGTTCTTGGACTCTGTGATCCAAGATCACTGGCAATAAGAGGAATAAAGTTCATGTAGATTATATTATTCAGGTTCCTCCCCATTTCAGCGGCTTCTGGGAAATGTACCATGCCTTTATTAGACCAAGTGACTAAGAATGTACTTTTCTGGGTATTCTGCTCTCCCTCTCTTTTACATGATGTAACCTAAAACCACCATGTGCTTACCTGTTTGAACAGGAGTAGTCCTTGGTCTAAGTTGTAATGCTGGAAATAGATTATTGAAAATATTTTATTTTAAACCCATCCTGTCATAAAATAAGTATGTTAATTAAGAATATAATGACTGTAAAAGGAACTTTGTTAAATAGCAAAGGCCTCATAATTGAAACTCGGAGGCTGGGGGAATAGTCAATATTTGTCAAATGGAAAAATGACAAGACAAAATGGTACAGAAATGAATGATACCAGGAGCCAATTTTTAAATGTCAGAGATTCCTTGTTTGATGCCCCTGTGAGACAATAATATAGGTAGCAATAAGATTTCTTATCACATGGACTGGGAAATAGAAGAATGTGGCCCCAGGAGCAGAGATCTAGTAAAAGTCATGGACAGGTCACAGTTACTAAAAATACCCATAACTAAATCTTAGCCTTACTCATTAGTCACCTGTGGATCCACCAGCGATAAACAGCTATCATTTCATTGGAATCATCCTCGAACTCTGAGGGACCACCAACTGGGGAGATGCAAATATGCATTGTTCCAAGAAGAGACTGTCAAATCAGGCACATCCGATAATAGCTTTTTGTATGTTTTTAGCAGCTGTACATTGTTTGGGTGGATTCATACCTCACTGGGGATTACAGTAGACAAGAAGCTGGCTATGAATCAACAGTGTGCCCTTTTTGCCAAGAAGACTAAGGCATATTGGGCTGCATTAGTAGGAGCATTGCCAGCGGATTGAGGGAAGTGATTATTCCCCTCTATTCGGCACTAGTGAGGCCACATGTGGAGTATTGCATCCTGTTTTGGGCCCCCCACTACAGAAAGTATGTAGACAAATTGGAGAGAGTCCAGCAGAGGATAACGGAAATGATTAGGGGGCTGGGGCACGTGACTTATGAGGAGAGGCTGAGGGAACTGGGCTTATTTAGTCTGCAGAAAAGAAGAGTGAGAAAAGAAAAGAAAAAAAAGGGGATTTGATAGCAGCCTTCAACTACCTGAAGGGGGGTTTCAAAGAGGATGGAGCTCGGCTGTTCTCAGTGATGGCAGATGACAGAACAAGGAGTAATGGTCTCAAGTTGGGGGGGGGGGAGTAGATTGGATATTAGGAAAAACTATTTCACTAGGAGGGTGGTGAAGCACTGGAATGGGTTACCTAGGGAGGTGGTGGAATCTCCTTCCTTAGAGGTTTTTAAGGCCTGGCTTGACAAAGCCCTGGCTGGGATGATTTAGTTGGGATGGGTCCTGCTTTGAGCAGGGAGTTGAAATAGATCACCTCCTGAGGTCTCTTCCAACCCTAATTTTCTATGATTCTAAGTTCTGAAAGGGGAATTTTGTTGTGGATTTTACTGTCATAAAAACTTGTGGTAAACAGCATGGGGTAGTTTATTAAAACATGCACATGTCTAATGATGATGGTGGGGGTTTGTTTTGTTTTAATTTGACTTAAAATTAGGATGTAAAAAGTTTAATGTAGGCTGTTCAAAGCTGCTGACAGCAAATGTAAAAAAAAATAAAAAAATAAATAAAATAAAAGCCTCTGAGTATGTATAGGATAAAAATATCCTAAGAATCTTTACATTGTAAGAAATCTAATAATGCAAATTCATCAGTGAACATGGCTTTCAACACTCCCATTCTCTGAGAAACTTTGCATGTATTGCTGTCTCTGTACTCACAAGTATGATGGTTCACAAGTACTTCAAGTTAAGATAAAATCTTCTGAAATGAGATTTACAATATAAAGTTTTACATTCATGTAAGTTTATTTGCTTGATTTCTAGATCAAAAGGTTTGATTAAGTTTCAGAGAAGCATCCAGAGTTTTGCATTCTTGAGAGGTTTGCCTATTACTATGGTACATGTGACCTCTAACTTTAAGTTCATTAATATCCTGCAGCAATGAAATCATCATTGATTCTGCCAAATTGATCAAGAACCACACAGACACAAGCCTGCAGGTTATCCTTTTGGCCTAAAAGTTTTTTGCAATAACTTATAGTATCTCAGCCAATAATCAGTTGGGAATTGGTCCTGCTTTGAGCAGGGGGTTGGACTAGATGACCTCCTGAGGTCCCTTCCAACCCTGATATTCTATGATTCTATGATTCTATGAATCAGGCAGTCAGCTAATGTATCTTGAGTATTTCTAAGGTATCACTTTTGTATTTAAACAGCCAAATGTCTCTGTCATTGCCATTTTAAGATCAAACAATGACCTAATAAGTCCAGAAGGTGTGATACAGTGATTTATAATTCAGTCTCCATGGTTAAATTACGTAACTGTGGCCATTTCTCTTTAGGAAGAATCAGTTTTAGCTATCATAGGTTGCCTTAAATTTGAATTCAGTCAGAAGACCAAAGTCAAATCTCACAACGTGTTCTTAGGTGACCTCACTCTCTAACCTCTACTAGTTTTGGGGATGGAAGTGAGGCCAGTTCCAAACTACAAGGTGTTTTGGAACAAAATGTCTGAAGCCAAATTTATTGCTGGTGCAAATAAGTGTGATTCCACTAAAGTTAGTGGAACTGACCACACTTACACTAGGGCTGAATTTGTCGCTTGGACTTCAAACAAAAAATATAACTACTATGGGGGAAGAAAAAAATGTATATTAAATGAATATGCTTGTTCCCACCATCTGGCAAATAAAGATGGTGTCTGGGTGTCAATAAGATAGATTGACTGACTGATTCAGTAGCCCACAAGAGAGCATAGAAAAACTCATCCTACCTGACTATTGCTTATCAACAGAGATGAGGCACACAACTAGTAGGGCACTGTGACAGGCTATAAATCCACCAATCACATATGCTGCCCATTGGTCAAATGGGAGACCTAACATCAGATTTCAATCCCAAATTGAACTTGTTGGGCCCCACTAAAGTGTGACTCCCAGGGAACTGGTGATCTGAATTTAATTCATTTTTTTCCTGGTAGAGGTTTTTGGAATAATTTGGGGCAGTGGGCTGTGATATTATTGCTTATTTCATACATTTCAAAATATAGATATGTATTCATAGTGAAGCTAGTGATGTGAAAATCTCTAGTATAGGATTCTTTATCATGCCTACTGCATCTTAGAAGTTCTATTGAATTGGCATAAGTACAATTTACTTTCCTTACTGTCAGAACTCTGAAGGAACTTCAATGGGAGTTGGCCTGAGCACATACCGCAGGAGCTGGCCCAATGAGATGTACTGTCAGGCAAAATACCCAACCACTGTAGTGCAATCAATATATAAAGCCTAGGGGGAAAAGCCTATAAAGCCATAGGAAAACTTGTTAACATCAGACATATGTACAGCCTCCCTTCATCCCCAACCCCTGAAGAAAAAAACCCTGATATGCAAATTTCATATTGTTATTTTTGCATTAAAGAAATCACTTGCATTATTATTCCAACCTCTATAACCTGACATGTGATCTTGCACCATGTCTTGTTGGACCACGATAACTGGTCCACGATAACTGGAAGCAATGGCAATTGAAAGTGACAAGTCCTACCAGCCCGCCCATAGGAATGTGATAGTGCTATCTCTCAAAAACGAGAACAATAATGCGTGTCACCATTGTTAGGCCTGCTTTTACTCTTTATACCTCTGGTGTGACACACAGTCATAACAGAATTAAATACTATAAATTATGTCAATATCATGTTTGAAGGTCCAGCATAAGCCGGAAACATGCAGAGTTAAGGAATCCAGTTTGCTCTCTTATTTTGCCATCACACTGGAGTAACTCCATAGCTGTCAGTAGAGTTACTCTGGATTGCACTGGTGTAACTAGGAGCAGAATTCAGCCCAACATTTCTATTGTTACCAGGGCCGGCTCCAGGGTTTTTGCTGCCCCAAGCAGCGCAAAAAAAAAAAAAAAAAAAGACACGCCCCCGCCCCGCTGCGGCAATTCGGCGGGAGGTCCTTCGCTCCGAGCGGGAGTGAGGGACCATCCGCCGAATTGCCGCAGAATAGGTGGACGTGCCACCCCTCTCCGAAGTGGCCGCCCCAAGCACCTGCTTGGCAAGCTGGTGTCTGGAGCCGGCCCTGATTGTTACACACTGCAGAGCCAAGGTATTGCAGCAGAATGTGATATACAGCACCAGCTTAACTTTTCTACCTAAAGTCACTCTCTTGAGTTAAGATATGTGCAGCACAATGTTCTGTGCAACATCATACACTGTTATGAATCCACTGTAAGCCAAGTTTCAAGGCTTAGGAAAGTGAATACTTTGGAAGTAGCAGCTGTCTTCTATAGCAGCTCCATTGCAATGCCATAGTATTTTCCAGAATACACAAAAAGAATAAAGGTAGAACCATGAAAAAACTGCATTTACTCTGTAAGGGTGAGATTGCAAAATCTGTACTCATGTTAGGTGGTCAATACTTATTGAAATTAAGTTGTAAACTTTACTTACATTGAATAATAGCTATGACAATCTAGTCCTGTATGAAAATGTGTAATGAAAATGAGCTTTTTCTATGTGTATCTGAACAACATGATTGTCTTTATTTTATTTTCATAACCTTATTAACTAATGACATCTTGGTTTGAATTAATAGGGATACAATTAAATTTAATAGTGAAGCATTTACTATTAATGATCCATCAAACTTGTTTATACCAAAGATGAGTATCTGAGTGATCTTTTTTCAAGTCTTGCACTCTTATTACTTGACTATTTTTTAAAGAAATTGTCCCATTTTCTAATTTTTCCAATTTTTTTCATAATAGATTTTTGATTATGCTCTGATCACTGTGTATGTGACTGAAGAGAATGAGAAGAACAGTGTTGTAGTTATAGATGGTTTTTATCTTTCTTTGAAGAGTTAGTCTTGATTGCCAGTCTAAGAAAGGTCAAGGTTATTCAGCTTCCACTTGACCTCCTTCTCTGAACAAGTAATCCACATTTCACACACATTATAAAGTACAGAGCTGATAAGAGGCATTGAAGAGAACAACAAAATTCCAACATATTGCTTTGGCTTGACTGCACAAATTACAATACAGACACGATGAAAACAGTAATTCTCTTGAGAAGACTACTTATATGAATGTATAATATGACTTCTGCTTTGATGAGTTTACAGTAGACAGTGATATGTGATATGGGAAGTATTCTGACTGAATGTTCATGAACACAAAGGAGCGAATTAAATTTTGTTTTTCAATTATATCAGCTTATATTGTGAAAATCTGAGTTACAAAGGCTTCACAAGACCTGTAGTTCATGAGTGGAATGTGTGCTATGAATGGAAATTATGTATGTGCTTTGAGAAGAAAATAGGTACCCATTTAACCCAAATATAGAACTCTACTTTTAGGAAAAAATAGCCCTGTCTACATTTCAAATACAAGAATGCCTGTTAGGGACTGTGGCTACTACAGCTTAGCTGTTCCTTAACCTGCTTACATAAATGGTTGTAATTGGTAGCTAGGTAAACTGGACTGTAGTCATATTTGGTCACCAGGTGGAAACTGAGTGGATTACGAGAGATGGTTAAGATTCAGTCTCTGTTACCAATTGGATGTCTGTAACTAATTGTAAGGGGATAACTGAGTTGCAACCAGGTTGCCTAGCTGATGTACCTCTACTGTAGACGGGGCTTTTACTATATAAGGATGAATTTTACAGTTTTCTTAATAATGGGCTTAACTTCTAGCAATGTGAAGTATTCAAGGAACAGTAAGACTTGCATAGAATTTCCTTGTGCCATGAATTTAACTCAGGTTAACTTACAACGGTTAAATCAATTTGAGTGTATACTGTGGAAAGTAAGCAACAGAGGGTGATGTTAAACTTACCTCTACTTGAACTTTTTGCATCCTTTATTAGATATTAATATTTTAAGAAGTAGGGTACAGTGCTTGGGTCTGTTAGGGAAGTCATTGAATATTCAACCTTCTACATGATTTAGTGTCATTTTAATTAACTAGTGGAACAAGGATACTTTTTACATTAAGTGTAAAACTGGATTAGTGGTGATACATTTCAGATAGTTAATTTACTGATCATAATGGGACTTTCCTCTCTTTTAAAATATATTTAGAGTCATTTTTTAATATTTCAATATATTAAGGTTATTCAAAAACATTCTTGGGTGAAACAAAATAAATTTCTAATAGAATATGCTTAGAGAACATTTTTTTTAATTAAATGAGTTGAAGGTCCTTACAAAAAAGTAAAGTCAAAACTTTGAGGATTGTTTTAGTGCATATTTACTATTTCTAATTTAATATGAATTGACATTTCATGCTTTTTATTAAATATCAGGTGCATGACAGAATAAGAAAAATCCATTGCAAGAAAATTTTTCAGTGATTTTGGAATCAAGCATGTTGTTTCTAAATATTCATTGAAGTATAGGTTCAAACTTGGTCTAGGACTATCCATAAAACAGGTATTTTCACCAATCATATAAACAAATATAAATAGAGGGACTCTGTGAAGAGAAAATAGTAGGTCTCCTGCTTGGAAGTTAAAGCAATGACTGAGTTAGAAATGGTGTATAGACACATCGGGTGAGATTCTGGCTCCATTGAATTCAATGGGAGGTTTGCAATTGATTTCAATGGGACTGGGATTTCACCTATAGTTATTTCTTCTTTTGTGAGGCTTGTTCCTCATCAGACCTGTGGTGGGAATGATACTGATCAACCCATTATGGTGTATGTTACTTTCTTTTGAAACAAACCTTCTTCCTTTAGTAGATGCAGACGTATTCTATTTAGGTGTGTGTCCATCCAGTATACCAGAGCTGGATAATTTTGCCTAGCAGTATCCATAGGGGCAGTACTCATGCCCTGCAGCCTTAGCCCCTCTTTCCCCCAGCCATATAAGGGCAGACTCCCTTAGGTCCTTCTCACAACCTGTCGCGAGAGTCTGTGCTCCTTTTGTACAGTAATTCCCCACTTAACGTTCTCTCGCTTAACGTTGTTTCGATGTTGTCCCTGCTCCATTACAGAACATATTTAAAGGCTGGGGGGAGGAGCAAGGACACAGCGTGCAGCCTCCCCCCTCCCTCCTCAGCCTCCTGAATGCCCCAAACCAGCTGATTACCGTGGGCAGGAGGCAGGGAAGGGAGGGGGGAGGCTGCGTGCCGTGTCCTTGTTCCTCCCCCCAGCCTCCTGAACGCTGCAAACCAGCTGATTGCTGTGAGCAGGAGGCTGGGGGGAGGGAGGAGGAGCAAGAATGTGGCATGCGAAGTAAAGGGGGATGAGGTGGAGTGGGGGGAAGAAGAGGCGGGTTAAGGGTCGGGGCTTGGGGGAAAGGGTGGAGGTTAAGTGAGAGCACGTTAAGTGGGGAGTTACTGTATTAAATTGTTTCTTTAAAATTGTTTAAAACTTATACCTGTATTAAATTGCTTGTTTAAAATTGCTTAAAATGTATATAATGCCTTTTGTCCGGCAAAAAAAAATTTCCCTGGAACTTAACCCCCCCATTTACATTAATTCTTATGGGGAAATTGGATTTGCTTAACATCGTTTCTCTTAAAGTTGCATTTTTCAGGAACATAACTATAATGTTAAGTGAGGTGTTACTGTAGTCTTTGACATACGCTGTTGGATTCAATTTCTGAGACATTTTTTCATGTGTATAGTAGTTAGTAGTATCTTAGGTTAAGTTTAGTGTTTATATATTGTTAGTTAGAGCAGTTGACTGCCTTATGTGCTGCCCTCACCAGGATTCAAGCATTGTACATTGTTTGGGGGAGCCATCCCCAACAGTGATCCCCACATGAGGTGCTTGTTCTGTTTGTGAAGGACTCGTTATGCTCTATCTGCATGTCATTCACAAAGTGGATTCAGCTGGTGAGTGACTGGCAGCTGAAGCAGCACCTGCTTCAGCACTGAAGCCCTCATCTGATCGACAGTTACCTTTGGATCCAGCAAGCAATGGTCTGCTCTTGGGCTCTGACATTTCCCCCCAGAGGAAGAGGGGTCATTCTCCGTCCTCTGGTACAGTGAGGAAGAGGTCTCATAAAATGAATCGGGACCATTCCAGGTAGGGTGGCCAGATGTCCCTATTTTATAGGGACAGTCCCGATATTTGGGGCTTTTTCTTCTATAGGCGCCTATTACCCCCCACCTCATCCCGATTTTTCAACCTTGCTGTCTGGTCACCCTAATTCCAGGGCTCTGGGAGACTCTTATTCAACTTCTAAAAGGAATGCTGGACAGCACTGTACAGCACATCGGTCTAACTGCTCCCAGGCACCACACCAAGAGCAGTGAGAGTCCATACCATTGATTCCAGCCAGGGGGCATCTGTTGAGTCCTGTCCCGGTAACATCAGTGCCAGCTGTCTCCATGACATTAGCATACCAAGTGGCATCAGACCTGCTTTGCCTCTGTTCCAGACTCTCCACTGGTTCAAGAGTTTGCTGGTGCCATGGCTTTTACTGCCTCATTCTCAGTTGTGCCTGTGGCACCTTCTGGCTGTGTCACAGAGCTACCAGGCTCATCAGCACCACAGCTTGCACTTCCCAGACTGTGGAGTTTAAGTGATGGTGGCCAAGACCTGTCTTAGTCAGTTCTGGACATGGCTGATGCTGAAGGCCCACTCAGCATTGGTGTATCCTTTGGCACTGTCATTGTCTTGGCAGCAGATCCCTTCATCAAGTTCAATACCACCTTAGCCTTGGTACTGGCACCTCTCCCAGCACCTGGTGGGTGTGCATCACATTCACCAGTGCCGGTCCCCCATTACTCTTTGGCACTGATGATGCCCATTTCTTGGGCTTCAGATGAATTTAACCATTTACCCCCATCAGAGCTGGCTCCCCCGTTGTCACCAGAGAACCTCTGGGACTCCTCAAGATCCAGACTGAAGTCATCCTCACCCTCATTAACAGATAGGTTCCAGAGATTGCCATCAGATCACCAATAGTACTAAAAATCGGCATCTGTCCTGCAGTCAGGCCAGAGGCTCTTGGCTCACTGCCACCTGGCCACCCATGTGATATTTGTATGCTTAATAGTATCTTGGGATACTCCTCAGTCCCTGAGGTTCCACTCCTTGACCCGCTTCAGAGCAAGATCATTGATCCTGAGGGTGAGTCCTGCTCCCAACCCATCTCATCTGAGAGTGACTGCCGAGCCCATTCCCTCTGGACTTCTAGAATTGTTCTGACTGGATCCTATGGTGCAAGAACAGCACCCATCATTGGAGCAGCAAACTGCCATTCTTCCTTCCATTCTCTCTTGGTGACTCGACCATGCTGAAATCTTCCTCTCCCTCGATGCCTGAGGACTTTAAGGCATTTCAGGACCTCCTGACACATATGACCACTATCTTGGGTATCCAGGCAGAAATCCTTCAGGAGGCTACGCATAAGCTGCTGGAAGTTCTCCAGTCATAAGCTCCAGGGAGAGTAACCCGCTTGATACATAATGCTCTTTTGAAACCTGCAGAGGCCCTCTGGAATACTCCATTATCTTCTGCAGCAAAGCATTTGGAGAAGTGGTACTTCATTCCCATGCAGGGTTTTTTGGGCTTTAACTCCCACTTGGCTCCTAACTGTCTGGTGGTAACTGCAGCAAATGACTGGGCATGCCAGGGAAGGTATAAGTCCATCCATAAGGACAAAAAGTCCAAAAAGATGGATTTAATGGGGAGGAACATTTATACCTCCTCTTCTCTGCACATGCACATAGCAAACCAGCAGGCATTGCTCTCTGTGTATGACTGTCAATTGGGCGACCAAGTCTAAGTTTGTGGAGAAGTTGCCAGAACTCTCCAGAGGGGAATTGATGGCATTCATTGTGGAAGGTTATGTGGTAGCCAAGACCTCATTGTAGTAAGTTCTGGACATGGCTAATGCTGCAGCCAGAATTATGGCATTGGCTGTGACCATGAGGAGAGCCTAACAACTACAGAATTTGGGCATTGCACCTGATGGTGCAGCAGACCATTGAGGACTTTACCATTTGATGGTCAGGTTTTGTTTTCAGAAAAAAAAAAGAATCCTTTAAAAGACTTCCAAGCTACTTTGTGTTCATTGGGAGAATATACTCTGGCCATGAAGAGATGCCATTATAGCGAGCAGAAGCAACAGCAGCAGTACTCCTGACAGCATTTTTTTTGACATTTTGTAGACGTTTTGTAAGGCAGGAGGACTACTCCTAGAAAGACCACAGATCCCAGGGGAGAAGGTGTGATTCTGGGTTTAACAAATTGACTCATCCTCCTTTTCCCTCCCTCCTCTTTCCCCAGCATCCAGCAAGCGCCCATTCTGACTCATGTGTCAGGACACCAATCCAGTGATGACGTCTCTTTCTCCAGCCCTTCTTTTTGGGGACAAGCTGGTTTGTTTTTATGGTGTTTGGGACTTGATTATCATGGACAACTGAATCCTAAGCACTGTCAGATCAGGTTATGCCATTCAGTTCCTCTCCATCCTTCCTCCCTACTCCGCCCCTCTTCTGGGACCAGCCTCATGATATACTGCTCCTCAACCAGGTCCAGTCTCTACTGGCTCTGAGGGGCTGTAGAGGTGCTCCCGCTGCAGCAATAGGAACAAGGGTTCTACTCTCAATATTTTCTGGTTCCCAAGCCCAAGGGAATGATGAGATCTATCCTTGATCTCCGCAATCTCAACAAAAACATATGATTCCATATGGTCACGCTAGCAGCTATCCTACCCAGTTTGAATCACAATAACTGATTTGCTGCCTGGACCTGCAGGATCCTTATTTTGATGTAGCAATCCTTCTGAGCCACAAGAAGTTCCTCAGGTTTGTCAGAGCTGTACAAACCATGCTGTTTTTTGGCCTCTCTTCCACGCCCCAGGTGTTTACCAGATATATGATTCTGATAACAGAATATCTCAAGAAGAGGAGAATTAATATCTTCCCATATCTGGATTATTGCTTGATAAGGAGCAGGTCCATAGAGGAAGGCCTCTGTCATGTTCACTTCACACTACACTACACCTTGTTAGTCTCTAAGGTGCCACAAGTACTCCTGTTCTTTTTGTGGATACAGACTAACACGGCTGCTACTCTGAAACCTACTTAGTTGTCATCCTAAACAGCAGGAAGTCAACATTGGTTCCAATTTGAAGTGAGTTCGAGAGTGTTTCTGCTGACTGAGCAATTCCAGGCGATTTGCCACCTATGGAGCTGCAATCTCAAATCCAGCCCGAGTATGTCTGAGGTTGCTAGGATGTATGTACACAAGTAGTCCAATATGCCAGGTCACACCTACATCCTTTTTTGATGTGGCTGAAGTCTGTCTATTGTCTGAATCATCATCCCTTGGACAGACTGGTCTGACTTTCTCCACCAAGCCTGGACTCTTTACGGTGGTGGATGGTTCAAGGCAATGTGTGCCAGGGCATTTTCTTTGCTCGGTCCCCACCAACCAGGATTATGGTCACCGATGCCTCCTTAATAGCTTGTGAAGTACATCTAGAGTAGCTGAAAGTTCAAGTCCTGTGGTTGGAATGTCCTGGAGCATGACTGTCTGGCCCTTCGAGATCACATTAGGAACTCGGTGGTGCACATCCTTACCAACAATAGCACTACAATGTGAACAAACAGGTGAATGTTACCAATCCTGGGAACCAGCCCAGGAATAACCACAACAAAGGATGAGCTCGAGCAGCACTGAGGGTTGATTTATTGGCATCCCTTACTTGCGCAATTATACTCACACACAAAACACATTCATGCTGGCAGGCTGCAGGCGCAGATGTTGGTTTCGATTTCACAAGTGGCTGAGGTTGGCCAGGTGACAGCTGCCCAGAGATCGGCCCTACCTGGCCACCCATCTCGAAATTTATACCTTCACTATGATAATACCATAGTTCCATAAAAGGCGATGTTTGCTTCTTTGTTTTGCCATTGGCTGTCACTCACACTATCTCACTCATTCCTTATATTAATTGATTACATATTCATAAGCATGAATACAATTGATTATACGGAGCAATACAGTTTTAAGCAAGCATCTAACATCATTGGGGAGCTTCCGCTGCTTGGGGTGGGGGTGGGGCTGCATCCAGCTACAGGGAGCACAGTCCAACGTGCTGTGTTAGGAGGTGATCAGGCTTTGGCAGTTTTGTGTCAGGGAAAAAAGTTAGATCCAGAATCATCTGGTGGATCCCTTAGCAGAAATTTCTCCTTGAGTCAGGAATAGTACCTGAAGCCCAGAATCATGCAGTCCAGTTTTTTGCAGTTTGGGGAATCTGAACAATCTACCTGTTTGCCATGAGAGACAGCAAGAAATGCTAGCTGTTTTGCTCCCAAAGGAGTCTGTTTGGGCTTCTTTACTGATGCTTTTCACCTGAGTTGGGAATTAGCACTCCTGTGCCAATTCTGATAATCCTATAGGCCATTCTCATGCTGAAATTGGGCGGGGCCAAGCTCATTCTCATTGCTCCATCATGGCCAAGAAAATATTCGTTCTCCAACCTCCTCACCTTATTGGTTCAGCGTCCCATCTCCCTTCCTCTTCATCTTGATCTCCTGACTCATCATTAAGGTCAGATTTTGTGTCCAGCTCTCAGCGGTCTTACATCTCACAGCAAGGATGCTGCCTGGTTAGATTAGGAGGAGGAACAATGTTCAGAGGCAGTCCAGTAAGTCCTACTCAGTAGTAGGAAGTCCTCCACCAGAGTGACCTATTCAGCCAAGTGGAAGTGGTTCTTGATATGGTCATTATCCTGGAGAGTTCATATGAAGCTGGCTTGTATCCAGGATATCTTGGAGTACCTGTTACACTTTCAGCCTTCTCATCTTGCACTTAGTTTACTGAGAGTCCACCTGGCAGTGATTTCAGCATTTCATCCGTTCATCCATGGGAAATCTTTTCAAACCTCATGGCAGTGAGGTTCTTGGAATTAGTCACTTGTCTCCACCCACCAGTTAAAGAGCTGATTCCTTTGTGAGCCTTAATACTGTCTTAGCAGCTCCGTTCGAGCCTCTGGCAACTTCTTCTTTCTCACTTCTGTGTCAGAAAACTGCCTTTCTTGTAATGATAACATCCACAAGGAGGGTGGGTGAGTTGCAGGTTTGATGGCAGAACCCCCTTACACACAATTTTCTAAAGATAAGTAACCATGTAGCTGCACCCTAAGTCTTTATCCAAAGTGGTTTCCCAGTTACACTTGAACGGAGCTATATGTTTATCAGTGTTATTCCTTAAGCCTTCTTCAACTCCAGAAGAATATCATCCTCACAGACTAGATGTCAGGCAATGTTTAGCTTTTTATCTAGATGGGACCAAACCTTCCTGCTCCTCATCTCGTTTGTTAGTTTCATCTGCAGACTGAGTGGAGGGTCAAGCGATTTCTTCATAGATGATCTCCAGGTTGATAACTTCCTATATCATGAGAGCATACAAAGTAGCACAAAATGTGAGCTACAAGCTAAATATTTACAGCAGTATACAACAATTCACTGCAGTTTAGTACTACTCTTCTTTTGATACACACGAGACTAAATTTGATGTTTTTATTCTGTAGTCAACATTTTAATTTAAATTCTAGTTCTTCAGATAAAAAAGGCAAATCTGTGCCATTGAAGGCTTTTTAAAAAAAAATTTGAGTCGCAATTGAAACTTGTATTAAAATATCTGAACCTAAGCTTAGATTGTAGAAGTCAGAGATGGAAATATATCTATTATATAGATCATCCTGTCAATCACTCTGTCAGTGTAAGATTGTTATCTACATTATTTTTGTATACTGTAATGATAGATATAGTGTATTATTACAGGACATGACATTACACTGTTGAACAAAGGTCTGTAAGACAGTAATTTATAAAATTGTGTGAATTTCCCATAGATTATAGGCCAGATCCTTAGTTTGTGTATGCCAGCATAGCTCCACTGTCCTTGGTGGAGTTACACCAGTTTACTTCAGCTGAGAATCTGGCCCAATATAGCTATACAGTAGTATGCAATAAGATATGTAATAATATCAATTCTTTTTAAAAATATATATATATTTCAGTGAACTCTCTAGTTCTCATATGTTAGAATTGGGTAGCACTAAGTGGAGGTAGGTATTGTGTCAGCAAGCACTGTGCAATCTTTTTGCACACAGAGGGACTATTTCGTCTTCTGCTTGATGTATAATACCTCTGGCATCCAAGTGACAGGTGACCAGTAAACTGAGATTGCCACTTGTAGCATGTTTTTGTGATGTAGGCAAAGTATCAAACTCCAGTGTTTTCTGATGGTTTAAGAGAGATTCACTCACTGCAGAAAGCTCAGACAAGCCTTGCATTCATTCCACTCCGGCCCTTAATGATGGGCTTATGTCAGGGTTAAGTGGTGCGCAGGACACAGAAATGTAATCCATTGTTGTGTGTAGTACATTTACCCCACTGTGCCCAGACCACATAGGATATGAGTCTGTAACAGCTTCCAGCTGTGGGAATTATTCCTATAGCTAGAGGTATTGAGGCTTATGCAATGCCTGGTCATTATAAAAGCCCTTTGTACACGTGGTGAATTTCATCCTTGGTGCCTAAAGGCTCTGTTCTGAAAATTGACATTTTACTATCCATGACATGAAGCTTACAATATTTTCATGTTTTTATATAAAGTCAGATAGGACTAGTTCACCCACTCCCGTAGGAGAAGCTGGGGGAAGGGAAACTTTGTAAAGTTACTCTTGCATGATTTCTACCACTGTTCTCTCAGGTGGTGGGGTTTGCCTAGGCATCAAATAGGCAGGGAGACCCCCATAAGGCCTCCAGTGTCACAGCTTCCCTGCCTGATATCCCACTTCTACAAGGACATTTCTGTTGCACAGAGGGGTTCTGCACAAAAAAGTAGAGCCTGAAGCTGGATTATATCTTTAACAGACTGGTTAGTGTCCGGAGAGAGGACAGTGTGCGTAACAGCCATTCCACCCAAGGATCCCCGACCTCATGGCATCTAGAAATGGAGCATAGTGCTACAGAGCAGGCTGAATTTCCCCCTAATCCCCAAAGGTTGTGGGAGATCTACATGCACACCGGCTTCTTTCCATGCATAGATTCATGTGAGACAACCTAGCTTACAGAAACTGTTCTGCAAAAGTTACCAGTTGCGTAATCCTTGTAATAATTAAAATACCTTCTCAGTGTTGTCTTCAGGATGTAAGAGGTTGTTTGTATTTGAGCAGTCATGATGTAGAACAAAATGAACCCACTCTGTTAGGAATCAGCTGGAAAGAAAGTGTTAAGTCAATATGCTAGATATATTTTAAAATACAATCCAGAAATAATCAATACAACCTGATAGGGAATGAAGGGGAAAGCAGAACTACAGGCATAAGCCAATATAGGAAGTGGTTGATCATGAGATAGAGATATTGTTGTGGTTGTCTTTTTGTCCAGGGTAACCAACAATTTCGAAGAATTGGGATTTTGTGAAGTAAGACTATTAATTATTTGTGTATTTGAACTTCCTGGGTCTATTTTCTAGGCTCATATGGCCTTGTTGTATGCCACCAAAGTACATCCAGCTGTTAGAAAGGCATGGCCTTCTGAAATGGAAGATTGGTTAGGAATATTCCTTCTCTATCTGTTAATGTTATAAATAAAAATGTCTAAATAAAATGAGAGGTGACTGACAAAGTTCCTATCTGTTCCACTTTCTGCAAACCTAGAATTGGACTGGGCTATGCTATAGCTTAAGTCGATGTAACTTATGTTGTTCAGGGGTGTGAAAAAGACACCCCCTTGAGCGACGCAAGTTACATCGACTTAAATGCTGTTGACGCTGGCGCTATGTCAGCGGGAGATGCTTTCCCATAGATATAGCTTCCACCTCTTGCTCTCCTGTTGGCATTGGTGCAGCTGTGCTGCTGTAGCACTGTAATGTAGACTTGCCCTTTGATTGAGGGTAGGCAAAAAATAGCATCACCTACCTACTAGTAAGTATGCCCAACAGCCTGGTCCATTAAAGCATGAATCTACCCATTAAAGTGTGGATGTCAGAGCTGTACACACCACTTCAGGGTATCAAGGCTGGAATGGGCCAAAGCCTAGTCTTACTGAAATCCGTAGAAATTTTGCAGCTTACTTCAATGGGACCAGAATTTGGCTCTAAATTAAAAAGACCAGGACGCAAGTAGGTGCATGTAACATTATCCAGTGAAAATGAAAGGCCCATGTTTCAAGTTGGAATGTGTATACTAAAAAAAAACAAATACAATCCAGTGTGAGAATAACAAGCTCTCCCTACCATTACGTGCTTGAATTTAAAATATATATTTATATACTTTAAAAGATACTTTACATAGGAAAAAGTGAACTATTGATGTTTTCATTGAACATATGATGCAGAGTCCATAATATATTGAATTTTGCTGGGACAATTCTACAGTTATTCTGTGAATAAGAACATTTCACTAGGGAAAGTTTATTGTGCATGGCTTTTCCTGCTGCAATCATCTTAGTTGTTAGTAGCTGAAATTGGAAAATTGATTTGAGCATAATTGTCCATTTAAAACTTTCAAATTTCTTGAAAGTCTAACTACTGCCAGGCATATCCTGGTGTGAATATCTTATGGTAGTTAATTGTCAGGGTAATGCCTTATATATAGTTCCTGATGACTACATTTTGTATTTGTTGCAATATTTGAAACCATCTCAGCACTGCAAACATTTTGCCCCCAACTTATTTATTGCCTCTTCAGTAAATACTAATAAAATGATTCCTTTATTTTGTTTCCATTATAAATATAAAGATTAGTATGTGATCATTATGAATTTCTTTGTGCTGAATATCAAACCAGCCTCATTGTAAGCAATTAAACACATCATTAAAGAATGTGTGCAAGATAAAAGCAGTAGTTTACTTGACTGGATGAATCCAGTAATATTTTAATAGAAAATAGTATGGAATAAAATCTCATTTAAAAACAAATGGATTTAGTTTCAGCTCCTGAGCTGCTGTAAACTAACCCCAGATTCAGTGTTTTAAAAAAGATTGAGACATTTGCTTGGCTGGTGTGAAGCAGCTTCATGAACGTGGCTGATTTATACCAGTTGATACCTGGCTCTAGAACTCTCATAAACATATTTCTTGTGATACTGGAAAGTTTTACAGTTTAATGAGGTGATTGTTAACCACCTCATTAAACTTCATGGGCTTAATCCTGTTGTTTTGATTTGTTCTGGATATAAAGTCCCCATTCATTTTTAATGAGCATTTTGTCCAGGTCAGGGTTGCAGAATTGGGCCCAACACATGGACTTGCAAATTTTCAATAGTTGAAAATAGGTTTCTTTCTACATTAACTCTTAAAATGGGTAGACCACTCGTATCCATAACAGTACTGGTTCTTATGAACATCATGACTGGTATTAGTATCTCTTTAATGATGAGCTGTGTTCAGCCATTCAGCCCGGTTTCACCATTGCTAATGTCCTCCCAATCGGATATGCTCATTCTCTTCTGTAATTAAGGGTGGGCTGGAAGGAGTCGCATTTGAGAGACTGCTAAAACTGTAGACATTTCTAAATGTGTGCATCTTAATAAGGTGATGAGCACTGGCTGGCACAGCAGAGATCTTAGTTTGGTAACTAGCATTCTTGTTTCAAAAGGCTGGGATTTTGGTGGTAATATGGGCCACATTGTGAAGCTCTTACACTTATAGGTGAATAGTTACTCACATGAGTAGTTCCATTGACTCTAATGAAACTATTTCTACAACGAACTGCTTGTCCATATGAGACCCCAAAATTGGCCTGATGAGGTTAGAACTTACATCTAGGGTATGGTTGCCTATTTATTGTGCCTGAATATTTTTTTGCAGATGAAAATGTATAGATGCAGCAGGTAAGCGGCTAGTGCCCAGATCTCATGTCAAGGTAGATTTTATTAGTTTCTAGTTTATAATACATCCATTGGCTTCACTGTTTGAATTTACATAATAATGAAAGTTTCAGCATATTGTTATAGGTCAAATAAAGAAAACATTTAATCTTCCTGCATTCATCTCTGCATTTTCAAAGCATGTGATGGTCTGCAGAGACTGAAGAAGATTTAAGGCTATCAAAAATGAGCAAAGTATTTGAAGAGAGATTTTAATTCTACCAGTGGTTGCTAATAATTTTTGTTCCTTCTGTAAAGGTTAGAGCAGAATTGGGTCACTGTACATAACACAATTTAGCTAAAGAAGAGATGTGTACATGGGATCCAAAACATAGGATTGCCCCATATGTGACAACTATGTTATATTTTGAAACTTCCTCTGAGGTATCAGATGCTGGCCACTGTGAGAGCATCATACTGGATTAGAAGGCCCATGGGTCTAATCCAGTATGGCAGTTCCTATGCTCCCAACAGGTGCATGAAAATGGATAGAGCTACAAGATTATTATATATCTCCTTTAAATATAGAAGTGCTGGGCTGCACAGCATGTGACTTACTACTGTAGTGCAATGAAGTTACTGGGAATATTTCCATTTACCTTCTGTGGGCTTTGGATCAGCCCCATGATGCCACCGTGGAAACCAGGAGTAAATTTCTTAACTGAAGTAGGGTATATATCGGAATTGAAATCAAAGCATCCCCATAGCATCAAAAACAATCCCCTCTTGGTCCCCTTGGAATAAAAAACAGTGGTTATCAGGGAGGATAGTTTGAATTATAGCAACTCCCTGTTATTTATATTACAGTAGTACCTGAGCACAAGCTGCACCAACACATAATCCCACAGAGTTCACAATACAAATATACAAGACAGAGAAAGAGGGAAAGATGAGACAACAGTGAAGTGACTTGGTCAAGGTGTCACAAACTAGTGGTAGAGCTGAGAATAGAAATCACTTATCCAAACCCCCTAGTCTAGCATGTTGCTGCCTTGTGGGGCAGCCTGCAAAAGTTGCTAAGTAACTATTATTTCATGCTCTTTTTATAGATGGAGACACTAAAGCACAGACAAATTAAGTGATCTATTCTTGGTCTTGCACCAAGCTGGAACAGGTACAGAGAAGGGCCATTAGGATGATCCGAGGATTGGAAAACCTTTCCTATGAAAGGAGACTTGAGGAGCTCGGTTTGTTTAGCCTAACCAAAAGAAGGCTGAGGGGGGATATGATTGCTCTCTTTAAATACATCAAAGGGATAAATACCAGGGAGGGAGAGGAATTATTTCAGCTCAGTACTAATGTGGACACGAGAACGAATGGATATAAACTGGCCGTGGGGAAGTTTAGGTTTGAAATTAGACGAAGGTTTCTAACCGTCAGAGGGGTGAAATTTTGGAACAGCCTTCCGAGGGAAACGGTGGGGGCGAAAGACCTCTCTGGCTTCAAGATTAGGCTAGATACGTTTATGGAGGGAATGGTTTAATGGGATAACATGATTTTAGTCAATTAGGTAATAAAGTGCCATCGCTGGTAAAATGTGGGTCTGGCTAGAGAATCTTGCCTGTATGCTCGGGGTTCTACTGATCGCCATATTTGGGGTCGGGAAGGAATTTTCCTCCAGGGTAGATTGGCAGAGGCCCTGGAGGTTTTTCGCCTTCCTCCGCAGCATTGGGCAGGGGTCGCAAGCTGGAGGATTCTCTGCAACTTGAAGTCTTTAAATCACGATCTGGAGACTTCAACAGCTGAGTTAAGGGAAAGTGGGTGGGTCAGCTTTTGTGGCCTGCATCATGCGGGAGGTCAGACTAGATGACCATAATGGTCCCTTCTGACCTTTAAGTCTATGAGTCTATGAGTCTATGGTAATTGGAATTCCATAGGCCATAGAAAGTTTTTCACTTGGTGAATGTTGTCTTCGCCCACCTGTGAAGTTGAAATAGTGTTCCAAACTTTCATTCCATAGCCATGTTAAAAAAAAAAACACACACACACACACAACAACAAAGAAAAGAAAATCAAGATTGTTTGATTTGAAACAGACTTACACAGAAAGAGATAGGTATGTGGTGCATTTTTTACTTCAGTTGAAATTTAGTTTAATTTGGAACAAGTAGGAGAAAGAGAAACCATATAATGGTGTGGTAATAATACACAAATGGATAGATAAGAAAGCCACTTTAGGCAGCTTGGTTGGTCAGAAACATTAACTAAAAGATTCTGCTATTAAAATTCTATGTATATAATTGTAGTATTGAAATTCTGTTTTAATTTGAACATTAGTACCAAAACTGAATACAATGAGGATTGCAATCAAAACTCTGTTACAGAATCTGTAGGGAGTTGGAGCCTTGAGGTACAAGGCAGATAACAATTAGAGGAAGCCTCCTTGATTGACAGCCACAATAATTTCTTGTTTCTCTGGAAGTTGAAAAAGGTTTAAATAACTTTGTGAATTTAATAACTGGCCTGATGTTTCAGTAATGACTGCTAGTATTTTGTGTGAAGAACACTTCAATTTTAATTAATATTAAGGTTTCCAGAGTAGTCATCAAAAGGATTTAATAAGTCTAATGAAGAATGCTCAGTAAAATCAAATAGTGTGTACTGTACATAAATGGCTTTTACACATTTTCTTATGGTGTTATAAAATGGTAAGAGCTTTTAAGAAAGTAAAAATATTACAGCAAGCCAAATAAAACACCAGCTTGTAGAATGATATTGAATTACTAGCTTATACCTTTTCAAAATACCAACATTTTGTGAATACACACTGGTTCTGTCACTCTGGTTATTGCACCATAGAATTTTCTTAATGTAGCAAGTCTAAGACCAAACTGGCCTCTGGGGTTACGTGTCTAAACAGCTGATGAGTAATTACTGGGAACCTTTGAGGCATAGGCAAAGAAAGGAGTAGGCTATTAGGAGCACTTGTATTTGAGTTATGAGGTAAAGCAGATTGTTAGTTATTTTTGCTGTAGGGAAGAACTAAAGTACATCTTATTTCATTTAAAGGATAAAAGAAAACGAAGCTCTTGTACTTTCAGTTTTCTTTGCATTTTTGCCACGTCTATAGCATTTTTAAGTTCTTGTGCCTCAAAGAGCTAACACTGTTTTACACAAAACCATAACCTTGTGCAGAACACCCATTTGTATCCACAGCCATGTTGTAAGGCACCAGGAGTGGCATACAAGAGAGTAGTGGACAGTTAATGGGGTTGTCCCATCTGGGGTTCTCTCTGCTATAGGCACTCTCCCCTCACTTGTGTCAGGCTAGCATCTTTTAGACCACCACCACCGATGGCTACATTGAGCATAGAGGTAGTTTCTCAATTCCACAGCAGCTGGAAGATGGGGGTCATATCTATCCTGGAGAATGGACAACAGCTTAAATATCAGCTGCTACTGAAGGGAGTTGGTCTGCAGCGGCAACCCCATATTTTCAAACAAGAATGAATAATTGCATGGTGCTTCAGCCAGCAACTGTATTTGAGGCCCTGGCTAAGACCTTGATAGTCTACAGTCTTTGAACCACGCATGGAAACCAATGTAGCAGTATCCAAAAATGAAAACTGATCATTTGTTTTTAGGTTTCCTCCCCTAGGGGTTACATAATCTCTGTTGTAAAGTTATGGCCTTGCCAGCCACTTTAAATAGATGTATTTTCTTTGTTTATGTGCTTTATATTAATGTTCTTGTTGCAGTTACTTTATTCCTATTTTTCTCTATTTTTATAGAGTACAAAGCTATGACTCAATTTTATTCAGAAAGATGTTAAGAAAAAGCGTCAAAAGGTTGTATTGGCATTGTTATTTAGGTAATTGAAGGTTGCACCTGACAAATGAAATAAATTAATCAATCCTCCAAATGCATCTTCAGGGCCTTCTGACATATTAAAATATTTTCTTGAACAAATGAGAGGGATGTAAGTAGATATGATTTAAATATGACTGACAGGCATTGTAGAGAAATGAACTGATTCACAACACTATTTTTTTTTTAAATCTCTAAAAAGTGTCATGTGCTTATTTATCCAACACTGTCCATCCCTATCCCATGCCCTCTTCTTTACCCTCATTTGTTATGTCATGCCTAAAGTCTATATTGTAAACTCCTAAGGACAGGAGCCTGTCAAATTATCTATCACATAAAATACTGAACACCTTTTTAGGTGCAGCACAAATAATGATACAAATTCTCTGCTGCTGTAATGCTATTGGCTTCAGTGGAATTACATCATCAGAGGATTTGGTCCTAGAATGGATTGGCTCTGAAATGTCAATGCTGCACCACAACTCAATTATTTTACACATTATTAATCCTCTTGCATTTTAACAGAATAACTACAGGCTTCTATAAAAAGGGCTATTGGTGACATCTCAGTATGGAAATGTCCTTATTAAGCATTCTTAAAAATATATTGACTTCTGAGGAAACAGGTCAGTAGGTAATACTGAATTTATGAAAAACAGCTAGTTAGTCTTCAGAAAAGCCCAAAGTGCAGAACGTATATAATCCTGATTACTTTGCCATGTTGCAGAGGTTTTCTTAGATTTGATGATGACATCTTTGATTGGAAAAACTATTTACAATTCATGTATTAACAGATAATTTTTAATATTCTAGATATTTACCTTGCTTTTCATATCCATTGCCTGAAAGTCTGTCATTGAAAGAAGGAATGTTATCCTACTTCAGGATGCAAACTCAATAGAAATACATGTTAATATAAATATCTGGTATTTTCTCATAGTGAATTATCAGTTTGATTCTTCTTAAATATGTATGATTGTGACCATTCATCCATCAGCTTTCTCTAAGTTTTTTCACCTTTGTTACTCTAGTAATGGTACAGTTCTAGGGCCAAGAGTATCACAAATGGATGCCTAAAACTAGGGCACCAATCCTGCAATGAGTTCGCTCCCAGTGGATCTGTGCATCCATGTGGAGCCCTACTTGCATTGTGGAATCAAGACCTAAGCAAGTGGCTTGACTTTTCCAAAGTGCTGAGCCACCCAAAAGGGAGCTGCTGGGTATTACTTTTGAAACACTTATTTATGTAACTAAATATGAATTTTGAAGCATACATTTAGGCATCTTTATTTTTAATCTTGGCCTAAATCTCATTGACAGCCTCCTGAAATAATTCCTGCAGAATTTGGAAATTATTCAGAGCACAATATTTTTATGTTCAAAATACAGGTAAACCTGGACTTCCAAAGCCCCAAATCTGAAATTCCTATCCAAATTCAAATTTTTGCCTAAGATCCAATTTCACAATGTTACATATGTCACTAAAAGCTTCATAAAATCAGGCTTTACTTGTATACATTATAGGACCAACTATCAGATGTTGTGAACATTTGTAAATATTGATGTTAATGTTACTGCAGTACAATACATTCTAATTGTGTTATTTCTCAACTTATTATCATATACGTATATTTGTTACCATGGCCCTTTTGTGGTTAAGTATCACATTTGTTATTTCTGTCCTAAATGGTTATTTCAGTTCTTTCTGAGTTCCAAGTTGTGGTGTACCTGTTACCTTTAAAAGGTATGAACTTAGGAAAGCCCCTATGCCAACCTGCTTTAATGCATTCTCAGTGTTAAAGGTCACAGCCATATATCAATCTTATGCTTTAGCTCATCACCATCTGTCTAGGTGAAAAGTCCCAAACATATGTATGCTAACCTTGCCTAAGCTCAACATAGAGGATGCAGGTCCCTTGTGTTACAGCCAAAATATACTCTAATATAAACCTATTATAATAAAACAAATAATCAAACCCAGAAGAAAATAAGAAACTTATAAGAAAAGATATATAGACAAGCAAGCAGGCTATCCTTAGATGTATCTCATGTACCTGTTATGGACATCAGTTCATTGCCAGGACACTTCTTTGGTTGACTAATGTACCTGTGGTCAGAACTTCCCCTTAAACTCTCTTTTCAGCTCCACAAATACTTGGGGTTTTCCGTTTGGCCGTTTATCTGTGCAAAGTTTATCTGTTCAAAGTTCATAGGCCTCAAGCCTTATGCTAACTGCCTGAAGCTAATGTCTTACAGGATACAGGCCTGTAGGATTCTTGCATTACTGCTGATATAATGCCAAGAAGTAAATATAATAAAGGCAAAGTAGCCCACTGGCTACAGGCCTCTAGCCACTACCCTCATAAAAATAATTCATAATAATACTATCGTGACCTTCCATACTCAAATATACACTTTCTGCAACCTCATGATCATGTTTATTTGTGGTATATTCCATTTTTAACCTAGACACGCAGTAGATAATTCTGTTTTTCCTGGAGAAAGAGGGAAAAACCACATTTTTTTTTCGAGGGGGGAAAAAATGAACAGCCCACTCCCAAACATTCAGAAACCATATCTTGTTATGCATAAGAATACTCTTTATTTTCTGTTATCCTGTTAAATACATTACGCTTAAAATTTCTTATTTTCACTGTGTAAATTGTGGCAATTACACGTACAATGTGTACAAAGGTAACATAATTAACTTTACAGGTTGATTCAGTGCCAGTAAAAGACTCCAGTATTCCTTCTCCTTAAAGGACAGCAAATGGAGTTCTCCCCTATCACCATCTCCCTACAGGCGAAAGCTTGTGTAGTGTAATATTTGCAAAAATCCAATCAATGAATCATGCCTTTTACCTGACTTTAATTGGATCACAACAAGAAAATAAAAGTACAAAATTATTACATTACTGTTGTGAAATGTCCTTGTAGACAAGCTATAACTTCACTCTTTTAAGTTCAGTTTCTGTTCCAACTCCAGCTGCAGTTGCTTCTAACTGATAAGCCTTTTGAATTGTGCTGCACAATTTCCAGATCTGAAAGGTACAGTATATTGCCCACAGTTGTTAAAGTTCCATACACCATACTGTAAATAGAAAACTTGTTCTTGCTGCCTGGTCTGAAAATCTAAGATGAATAGATTGCTATTCAAAGGTATTTTCAGGGTCCATTTTTGGATGGTTGGTTGGGTACATAAAAATGTCATCTGGAATTTACATATGATTGTCACCTGTACAATAGTGTAGCTAATGAAGTCTGTGCAAGTGTCAAGGCAGATAAAGCACTTCCTGAGTCTGCAGCTCATTGGAAATACTTTATCATATAACTCTCTCTACCTGTGACAAATGAAGTCAAATCCCAGACTGAATTTGTGCCTTCCAGAAAATAGACAATGTTACTGCTGCCTATTGTGCTAGGCTCTACTCAAAGGTGCATGTCATATCATTTGAACTGTTAACCACATGAGACTAAGCCAATATCACAATATGTATTCCATATAATGTCACAGGTTAATGCTTTTTCTACATTGAGAAGCTTGGGGACTCTATAAAGGCCCTTTACAATTTATTTTCCCAAAATAGTTCCTTTAATATTTTATTCTACAAAATGATTTACAAAGAGAAGACAGTGTTGCAATGGAAAACAGGAGTTGGTGGTTTTGTTTTCACAAAGTCCTTTGTTTTAGCCATTCTCCTTATTTATCTCCATAAAAGCTAGTAATGGGGAAGACCTGTTAGGTCATTCTGCCTAGCACTGAACACCTCCAGCAAAGTCCTTGAAAACTTTCAATTCCCATTGAAATTTGTGCTTTCTGGAGCTGCTCAGCATCTGGCAGATTGAGGCCTTTAATCCATCCCCAGGAAGGTATGGGATTCTTTCCTGCCGTATATTCCTGTAGTACTTCAGTATTGTTAAAGCATCTCTGTGGATTTTCCAGTGACATGTTGCAGTCAGTATGTACTTAACCAGAGGGGAAGGGAGCGGGAAGGAATACCCTAAGACAGTCTCCTTTTTTTATCTTTGGAATGTAGTTAAGGAACTGTATGCTTTGTTTCCTATGTGGACAGGGCCAAACTGTGTTAAGACCATGTTTGTAACTCATGTTTGAAGCCCAGCACGGATAGGGTCTTGGAGTCTTCCCAGCTTCAGATGGTCAAATCCACAGTGTGAATTCACATGTAGGCATTCATTTCAAGGCAATGTAACAAACTTTAACTTCTCTTTGAAAGAAAGGCATTTGTGGAAGATACAAAATGAAACCTTTCAGATGGTGTCTGTTTACTCACACAAGCCGCTCCATCCTGGTGGGTCTGATTACAGAGAAAGATGGTGCCTCTTCTGTACTGTCTCACCTTCTAAAATCAACTTCTTATGCACAAAACAGTATTGTATGGGCAATTGTTGGAAGATTTATTGTTATGCAGTGCTTATTTGAATAGTAGTTAACTAGGACCAGAAAATTGCTTGTTTTTTTATTATTGCATCCAAACCCCAGGATATGTTTTACTAATTCCATAGCGATGCATAGTACCGAGAGAGAGAGAGAGAGAGAGAGATTCAGTTATGATGTATCAGGAACTTAAGCTTTTAGTGTTGGAAATGATGTTCTTTATCAGATAAATGAACTATTTAACTATATTTTTTCATATCAACTAATATAATACATTAGTTTTTAACTAATCCCTTTGTTCTCTCAATTACATCTGTTTGCTAGTAATAGCATGTGACTCAAGAAGCAGTTTGAAATAACTTTAATGCTTCCCTGATGATTTATGTTCTACCTTTTTCCCCAATGCTAAAATGAGGAATAGATTAAGTTTGAAAACAGTATTCTAATTTTGAAAATAATAAAAGTCAGATTTTCTTTCAAACACTTTGGGATCTGTGTAAAATAAAGCATGGGGGGAAGTTTTTGGATTGTTTGGTTATTTTGTATCAGCAATAAACTTGCTCACATGGAGTACCATGTGTAGTGTGATTGAGGTCCATGGGACTACCTGTGGAATGAGGGCATTAGTAAATGTGAGTAAAGGTATCACAATCACACCCTTAACTTGGCTTTAATTGTGGCTTTGCCACAAGCCCTGAGCCAGGAACCCCACATTGTTGCTCTGTCCCTGGAACATACCAGGAAGCACCTCATAAGATGGAACATGATTTGGTCCATAGCTTGTGTTAGTCAGACACTTGTCATATAAATTACAGAAGGAACAAGGAAACACCCTTAGTTTTATTGTCATAGCACCTGGAAAAGTGACTGTAACCTCAGAATTGTGCATACTCAAATAGGCAGGAAAACTATTCTGTTTCTTGGGGGGACAATTAATACCAGTAGTTTGTTAACTGTTTGTTTGCCTGGCATTTGCAGAAGGATACTGTGACAAAGTTCCTCCTCTATCTTGGTGGGTCCTGCTCTTATTGGCGGATTTTCTTGCCTCAGAGATTCACCATGTGGGTTGGGGAACAGCCCAGAGACCTTCCCCTCTGGGAGAACCCACAGTCCAGGTCAATTGGGAGGTTTGAGGGGAACCCAGGCCCGCCCTCTACTCCGGGTTCCAGCCCAGGGCCCTGTGGACTGCAGCTGTCTATAATGCCTCCTGTAACAGCTGCATGACAGCTACAATTCCCTGGGCTACTTCCCCATGGCCTCCTCCAAACACCTTCCTTAGTCTCACCACAGGATCTTCCTTCTGGTGTCTGATAACGCTTGTGCTCCTCAGTCCTCCAGCAGCACACCCTCTCACTCTCAGCTTCTTGCGCCTCTTGCTCCCAGCTCCTCACACTTGCACCACAAACTGAAGTGAGCTCCTTTTAAAACCCAGGTGCCCTGATTAGCCTGCCTTAATTGATTCTAGAAGCTTCTTCTTAATTGGCTCCAGGTGTCCTAATTAGGCTGCCTGCCTTAACTGGTTCTAGCAGGTTCCTGATTACTCTAGTGCAGCCCCTGCTCTGGTCACTCAGGGAACAGAAAACTACTCATCCAGTGACCAGTATATTTGCCTTCTACCAGACTCCTGTACCCCACTGGTCTGGGTCTGTCACATATCCCTCCCCCCTGCTCAACGCCAAGGGGTCGGGCAACTTGGGATGCCAGACAGTGCATACGTGACAAGCCATCGGCGTTGCCATGACGGCTCCCTGCTCTGTGTTGCACACAGAACTGGAAAGGTTGGAGGGATAAGAACCATCTGGTTCTTAACACCCTTGTGTTCTTCTCCTTGTTCCACTGCATCCATTGAAGAGGGGTATGGTCGGTCACGAGGACAAATCTGCGCCTGAGCAGGTAGTAGCGCAATGTTTCCATGGCCCATTTTACAGCGAGGCATTCTCTCTCCACCACTGCATATTTTTGTTCCCTTGGAAGGAGTTTCCGACTGAGGTATAGAATTGGGTGTTCCTCCTCCCCGACCATCTGTGATAGAACGGCCCCCAACCCTACTTCCGATGCATCCGTCTGCAGGATAAACTCCTTGGTGAAATCAGGGGCTATCAGTATGGGGTTACTGCAGAGGGCAGTCCGTAGGTCTGTGAATGCTTCCTCTGCTGCGTCAGACCATCTCATCAGATCAGGTCCACGGGCTTTCACTAGGTCTGTCAGGGGGCTTGCCCTTGTGGCAAAGTGTGGGATAAATTCTCGGTAATACCCCACCACACCTAGGAACGCCCGGACTTGTTTCTTGCGACTTGGTCGGGGCCAATTTTGGATGGCCTCTAACTTGTTCACTTGGGGTTTTACCAGACCTTTTCCCACAATGTAGCCAAGATATTTGGCCTCTGTAAACCCTACAGTGCACTTGGCAGGGTTTGCTGTAAGGCCAGCTCGCCTGAAGGTATCGAGGACTGCCTCCACCTTCTCCAAGTGGGTTTCCCAGTCTGGGGTATGAATGATCACATCGTCCAAGTAGGCAGCAGCATAACTGTTATGCCGGCGTAATAGCTTGTCCATGAGGTGCTGGAAGGTAGCTGGGGCCCCATGTAGTCCAAAAGGGATGACAGTATATTGAAAAAGACCCTCTGGTGTAGAGAACACAGTCTTTTCCTTTGCGTCTTCTGCAAGTGGAATCTGCCAGTACCCCTTTGTCAAGTCTAGGGTAGTCAAGTACCGGGCATTACCCAGACGGTCCACTAGCTCATCTATGTGAGGTATGGGATACGCGTCAAACTGGGATACTTTGTTTAGTCGCCGGAAGTCGTTGCAAAATCTTGTGGTGCCATCAGGTTTGGGCACCAGCACGATTGGGCTGGACCACTGACTGTGGGATTCTTCGATGATCCCCAACTCCAGCATTTTTTTTACTTCTGCTTTTATTTCCTCCCTTTTTGCCGCTGGCACCCGATAGGGCCTCATTATTACTCTGGCCCCAGGGTTCGTGATGATGTGGTGATATGTCTCGGTTGTTCGACCCGGTTTTGTCGAGTACACATCTTGGTTCCGGAAGATCATCTCAGACACCTCATTCTTCTGGTCTGGTGTTAAATCGGGAGACACTCTCACCTGTTTGGAAGGCTTGTTTTCCTGGGTTAGGTCTTTTTGGACCGTTGTGCATGTCTCTTGTGCATGCCAGGGTTTCAGAAGGTTAATGTGGTAAATCTGTTCTTGTTTTCTGCGTCCTGGCTGCCACGCCCTGTAGGTTACTTCCCCCACGGGTTCAACCACCTCACAGGGCCCCTGCCATTGGGCCAGAAGCTTGCTTTCTGCCGTGGGTACCAACACCATAACCCAATCCCCTGGTTGGAACTGTCGCACTTTTGCCTGGCGATTGTAATGGGTTCGCTGGGCCTCCTGTGCCTTCTCCAAATGTTCCTGTACAATAGGGGTAACCTGGGCTATCCGGTCTCGCATCTGCATTACATGCTCTATTATATTTCTTCCCTCATTGGGTTCCTCTTCCCAGATCTCTTTGGCGATATCTAGTATGCCACGGGGGTGACGCCCGTATAATAACTCAAAGGGGGAAAACCCAGTGGAGGCCTGAGGTACCTCCCAGATAGCGAACATAAGGTAGGGTAGTAGGGTGTCCCAATCCTTCCCGTCCCGACTTACCACGTTCCTTATCATAGCCTTAAGGGTTTGGTTAAACCTTTCTACCAACCCATCAGTCTGCGGATGGTAGACCGAAGTTCTCAGGGTATGTATATGGAGCAGTGTACAGAGGTCCTTCATTAGCTTCGACATAAATGGGGTTCCTTGGTCAGTTAATATCTCCTTCGGTAGCCCCATTCGGGCAAAGATCCCCACCAGCTCTTCGGCTATAGTTTTAGAGGCCGTGTTCCGCAGGGGGACGGCTTCTGGGTAGCAAGTAGCATAGTCCAAAACAACAAGTATATATTGGTGGCCCCGAGCCGTCTTCTCCAGGGGTCCCACTAGGTCCATGGCTATTCGCTTGAAGGGGACCTCTATGATGGGAAGGGGTACTAAAGGTGCCCTCAAGTGGGGACGGGAACTGTGCAGCTGACACTCCGGGCAGGAGGCACAGTACCTCCGCACTTCTTCATGTACTCCAGGCCAGAAGAACCGTCGTAGGACTTGTGCCAGGGTCTTCTCTACCCCCAAATGCCCCCCAAAAAGATGAGCAAGACTTAATACAGCGTTCTGGTGTTTTTGAGATACTAGGATCTGCTGCACCTTCTGCCCCTGTACTGGTGCAACCCGGTATAAGAGATCCTTCTTCATTATGAAGTAGGGTCCTGGTCCCTGGGTTTTCCCTTCCACTGGGACCCCATCTATTTCAGTCACCTCCTTCCTAATGTTGTCATACCTTGGGTCTTCTGCCTGGTCCCGTCCAAAATTTCCTCTCCCGGGGCTAATCTGCCCAAGATCTAGGGGCCCAGTCTCTGTTGCCTCTACTGGTTCAGAAGCATTAGGTTGAGAGTCAGACTCAGGTGCTTCTCCCTCCTGCGTGGCCTCCTTTTCTGCTGCGCGGATCCGCCTACCTACAAGAGCGACCCTCTGGCTTTGGGTCAGTATTCGGGTTCCCAAGGCCTTAGCTGCCCTTCTTTCCCTTTTTGTCTTTCTACCCTGTCTGGGACTGGAGAACAAATCTGGGGATATTTTAGAGAAGATTGGGGGTTGACAGTCTGCTGTGGATGCCTCACCAATTTTAGGGTCCCCATCTTTCTCCAATCCCCCTACTGGGAGTAAGTTTCCAAACCCTGGGAAGTCCCTCCCTATGAGCACCGGGTATGGGAGTTTAGGGACTACACCTGCTGCTACCTCAGTAGTGTTCCCTTGGATCTCGATTTTTACTGGGATGGTGGGGTAGTAACTAACTGTCCCATGGACACATGTTATCCCCGTACGTTTAGCCTGCAGCAGCTGACTACGCTTCACGAGCTTCCCTGTACTCTCTCCAATCCCTTCTATAGTGGGGGGACCAAAACTGGACTCAGTTCTCCAGGTGTGGCCTCACCAGTGCCGAATAGAGGGGAATAATCACTTCCCTCGATCTGCTGGCAATGCTCCTACTAATACAGCCCAATATACCATTGGCCTTCTTGGCAATGAGGGCACACTGCTGACTCATATCCACTTTTTCATCCACCGTAATCCCCAGGTCCTTTTCTACAGAACTACCGCTTAGCGGTCTCCAGCCTGTAGCAGTGCATGGGATTCTTCCTTCCTAAGTGCAGGACTCTGCACTTGTCCTTGTTGATCCTCATCAGATTTCTTTTGGCCCAGTCCTCCAATTTGTCTAGGGCACTCTTGACCCTGTCCTTACCCTCTAGCATATCTACCTCTCCCCCCAGCTTAGTGTCATCTGCAAACTTGCTGAGGGTGCAATTAATCCCAGCATCCAGATCATTAATATAGATATTGAACAAAACCGGCCCCAGGACTGACACCTGTGGCACTCCACTTGATACCGGATGCCAACTAGACATTGAGCCATTGATCACTACCCATTGAGCCTAACAATCTAGCCAGCTTTTTATCCACCTTATAGTCCATTCATCCAAACCATACTTTTTAAACTTGCTGTCAAGAATACTGTGGGAGACCGTATCAAAAGCTTTGCTAAAGTCAAGATATATCACATCCACCGCTTTCCCCATATCCACAGAGCCAGTTATCTCATCATAGAAGGCAATCAGGTTGGTCAGGCATGACTTGCCCTTGGTGAATCCATGTTGACTGTTCCTGATCACCTTCCTCTCCTCTAAGTGCTTCAAAATTGATTCCTTGAGGACCTGTTCCATGATTTTGCTGGGGACTGAAGTGAGGTTGACTGCTCTTTAGTTCCCTGGGTTCTCTTTCTTCCCTTTTTTAAATTTGGGCACTATCTTTGCCTTTTTCCAATCATCCAGGACCTCCCCCGATCGCCACGAATTTTCAAAGATAATGGCCAATGGCTGTGCCATCACATCAGCCAACTACCTCAGCACCCTTGGATGCATTAGATCTGGAGCCATGGTCTTGTGCACGTCCAGCTTTTCTAAATAGTCCTTAACTTGGTCTTTCACAACTATCTGTGAAGTGCTATGCTTGTTTTGAAGCATATGGCTAAAACCCTTACTTGAGTTTTGAGGAGCATCTAATGCAAATCAAATAAATTGCTTGATTAATACTTACAGATATGTATGTTTTGTGTTTGAAATTATTTTCTTGACTTAAAAAGAAAAACCTTTAAAATGATGAGTTGAACTTTCCTGTCATACTATCTGAAGTAATTATATGAAGGATATTATCATTATAAAGTGAACTGCTCATGTAAGACTTTCCAATTTTCTTGTTAATGACACATAGCTATCCATAGACAAAAGTCTATGTACTGCATTTTGTTTGTAGAACACTCACTAATAATTAATGCAAATAATAATAATAATCAAAGCAGAAGTGTCCACATAAACACCAACATACTTTACCCTTTTCCCTCAATTATAAGTATCATAACTGTTTTTCAAAGTATGTCCTGAGGCATGTCCTATTTCAGAAAATAACCCAATCTGTAATTAAATAATGGGAGGTGAAAATCAGTGAAGGAATTACATAATAAAACAATGTTATAAATGGCTTAAAACTGCTTTTCTAGAGTAATAGAATTCTTTGTCACTGAGCTGGTGCTTTCTTTTAAGTTAATATGTAATAAAAATACAACTATCATTTTATTTCTTTGAGTTGGGCAAGGGTTCACAAAAGTTCAAGATGGGACAGTTATGCTGCTGAGAATCAGTAAATGAGATATTTTAATAATTTGTGTGTGTGTATATATATTTATGTATATATTTTTCTATTTTTAACAAAGGAAAATTAAATCCAACAAGGTGTGGCCCAAGATTCTGCATGTCTTATGCACCTAAAATGCCTATTGGAGTCAGTTGGAGATTTGAGTATACAAGTAATGCAGGATTTTGGGACCCTGGGTTTGTATAGAAAAGGTGAGGACATGTTTAGTGTCCTCACATGAAATAAAGAATGTAGTAGCAACAAAGGGCCCTATTGCAACCTTTGAGTAGAGACTATGGTCATCCAACATATCTGAGACCAAGGATGAGGAAGGAGCCAGTTTTGTCTCAGCAGAATTGTTTCCTGTTCCCTCATCCCCTCCACAGGGCCCTCAGTTTAGGGTTTGCCCATGGGGAGAACTGGGGGTGGGGTCAGAGACAGCTGTAGAAACAATATTATCTCCATCATCAGTTCCACTGAATTTTTGAATAAGGTAATATTCTATCTGCTGTGTGTAGACAGAGAACGTTAGCCTCAGGGTTGTCAATCTGCTATCTTTCATGAGCACTTTAATAGAAAAGTATAATTGACTTCTTGCAGTACCAATATAAGTTATTTGCACCTCTGACATGCTTGAGCTTATATTAGGCTGGTCGGGGCGGGGATGGAGTGGAGTCGGGGTGGGGCCAGGGGGCGGGGAAAGGGGCAGGGGGCACGGGCACCCACCGGCGCTGGAGAAAGTTGGCGCCTATGGTCAGAGTACTTAAAAGGGCAATGCACATCTCTCACACACACGGTCTGTGTCTCTGTCTCTCCCTGCCATGCTGTCTCCCCTTCCTCCATTCCTGCTGCCTTGTAGAGTGTGAGGCTACATTAACAACAATGTGTTAACCCTTGAGGGCTCAGCTGAGTGCTAATTCATCATTTAGCAGTAAGGTATTCCCTGAGAAATATCCCACCCTCTGACTTCACCACCTCAACCAAGCTTCACAATCATCATCGCTGTATACCAGTATTAAATTTTGTTTAAAACTTATACTCTGTGTGTGTGTGTGTGTGTGTATATGTGTGTATATATATAGTCTTTTGTCTGGTGAAAAGAAATTCCCTGGAACCTAACTCCCACCCCCTATTTACATTAATTCTTATGGGGAAATTGGATTCGCTTAACATCATTTTGCTTAAAGTCACATTTTTCAGAAACATAACTACAACATTAAGCGAGGCGTTACCGTATTAATACATCAGCTGTTAGAGCCTCTAAACTTGAGAATTTTAAAGCACCATGAAAACTCTCTAGTACTTATTCAGCACAAAACAATAAAATGGGAACTTGCATGACTCTAAAGACTGAGCAGATTCATTTACTTAGTATATTTTAATGCTCTGAAGTTTGTTTCTATGGTTTCTGTAATATGAGTTAACTACATACTTTTACTATGGAAAATAGGCAGTTCTTTGATATTAAAAAGATATCATGCCACTTTATTAAATGTTATGTATACCAAAAATAGATTAGTTTATATAAACTACAGAACTGTCAAACTCCCTTCTGGCAAACAAGTGGTCGTCCAAATGTCTGATTTTTTTTTAACTTAAGCACACATTCAAGAAGTAGATTTGCTTTGATTATATACCTTTGATTTATTATTCTATATCCACTTCAAATATGATTATATACCTTTGATTTATTATTTTATATCCATATTTTATATGCTTCTGTCTCTGTCTTAGGCTTTTTTTTTTAGTGCCCTTCTCAACACTATCTAAGCCCTGCAAAACTCATGCAATGTTTGTTTTTAATAAACACATGGCTCTATGGTAAATCACATAGTAATTCTTTGAGCTTCCATGTCCATCCCATATTGCTTAGCACAGTACCCTTGCAATCTAAAAGCTTGATGCAAAGTCCATTGAAGTGGATAGGAATATTTCCATTGACTTCAGTGAGCTTTGAATCAGGGCCCAAGTACCAGAATTTATAAAGTGCTTAGTACCCTCCATGCCTTGTAAGGCAGATCATATAAATGACTTTTTCTGTGGCTCATCCTGTTGTAAAGACAGAGCAACTCTGGTTTGGATAGCTCTAACAATGTGTACTTAGAGCTTAAGAATTACATTAGCAGCAATTTCAGGTTCAATAAAATATTCATGATAATAAATAATGAAGTATGATTATCTTCAGTTTTACAAAAATACTTGATTTTAGAGTGTATGGAGACTCAGTAAAATTGAGGTTATTTTGTTAGATTATTACACCAAAACCCAACAGTACTGTTTTTTCTCCTTTTTTTCCTTTTGTTCTACAATTTCTCCAGGAAAACCTTATTTTGTTTCAGGAGGTTTCAACTGTGCAATATTGAGGATTGATATGGGAAATATGGGATTCTTTAATGTTAAAGATTTTGCTTCTTGCAGAAATGAGTCATGGACCTGTTCAGTAGGAGCTATTTCCAAATTTACTGATGAAATATCTTTGACAAAGATACCCGACATTCCTATGCTGCAGCTCTGTATTAGAGATAGCAAAATAATTAAAATCATTATCTTTGAATAATCTCTTCTCATTGAGTGAAGAAATTTGCAAATAATTTTGTGGAATATATTTAAATCATCTGTTAAACTAGTTGAATACTGAAAATAAAATCCAATGTTCTATTTGTCCACTGACAAGAAAAAAAAAACTCCTCAAGAAAATGACTGTTACTTGAGAAGCTTGAATCTGTATAATGTAGCATCATCTCGAACACCCATATTCCCTTTCCCAGATTCTGCCATCTTGCTGATACACTTTTTCAGATGGAGATTTTGGTTGAGGAAGCCTTCAGGTCAAAGTCTGATTATGCCAAAATAAACATAGTATTTCTTCAAAAAGCTTACAGCAATGTGACAGGCATAAGTGTAACCCTTCTGCCAGGTGGAGCCAGCAGCAACTAGGGCTGGATTCAGTATCTAGGGGTTTCTTTTCAACAATACAACACAAAACCGGCTCGAGCCCCCACCCAGTGACCTGGGACGATTACACACCACCCCCTGGGTGCCTCTAAGAGGCAATACTTCCCGTTTCGCAAGCACAGAGTCTGAGTGTAGCAAAAACTTAATAAAAGGAGGGAAGTAACTCAGCAATAATTTGGGAAAACACTGCAACTAGGATTCATAAACACAAACCATGAGCAAAAGACCCCCTTCCCCCCCAAATAAGTTGGTCAATGTCCTTTTCCCCTCAGGTTCTTAAGTCCAGCAACCCAAAAGTCCCTTTAATGTGCCCATCCATTCTCTGTACCCCACAGTTGCTGTCCTTGGCTGGTGCAGCCCCAGAGTTCAGAGGTTCATCCGCAGAGTTCACCTCCCACCTTACATGCTCTACTGCTCGGGCACTCGCTTGTCACCCCAACGTGTCGTGCCTCTGTGGGGCTCTGCTCTGGCCCTCTCCACCAGCCACTCTGCTGGCCACTTGCCACGCCTCTCTACCAGCTGCCTAGCTGGCCACTCATCAAGATGTCTTCAGGGTCCCCCCACTTAACACAGCTCTCCGTGATTTAAGCTGTTAGTGCAGGAGCCTCACTGCTGGTGCACACTGGGCAATCTCTTCAGTGATTTCAGCTCTGCAGTATGTAACAAAACTCTCAATTGAATCTGAATTAGCTCTTTTATTATATCATGGAGAGAGGAATGGTCAAATGGTGCCTAGGGCCCTTAAACAGGGCCCACACCACCAGGTACAAGTACCTGTCCCCACCCCCTCTCAACTCATTGGTCTTTGGAACCCATGACCCCTGCCTAGTGAGTGCCGTTCAGTTGAGGGTGAGTCCCTCCATAGGGGTATGCCAGGTACAGTTCTGCTGCCCTCGGTTAACACAACAAGGATAACAATCCTTTATTATGCCTATCCCAATAACAAAGAGACTGGGGATCCAACCCCAACCCCAAGTGATCATTTGGGCAAGCAATCCCATCATGCTGAGCACCTAGGCAAGGTGAGTGTGTCCATGCAAACGAGATCAGCTTCTGAAGACTTTTTCCACAGCTCACCACTAGATGTCAGGGCAAAGCTCATTCAGACTCTTCTTACATAAGCAAAAGATGGAAAAGGCCAGTGCCCACTGAAGTAAAGAGCTGTACAGATGAAGCCATTTGTAGTGTGCAATAAGTGCTTTTTTAGTTTGGTCTACAAAACCTGTATTCCTGAATGCCGTCTATTGGCATCATAGCTATTAACTAATATTTACATATTTAACAGATAAAGAGCTATTTAGTAACAACTCCTGTCCCATTTACATGTTAATTAGATTGCCCTAATGTAGTTTTTTGAAATTCTGTACTAGCAGGGATATCCTAGCCTAGATGTGACTATTGAATAGGACTCATTTCATAGCGCTAGTGAGTTTATGTACGTTTCCTTTGTGTTTTATGTTTTTCCATCTTGCGCTACTAAAATATCTCTAAATGAAGCTTCCTTTGCGGAGGGAGAAGAAAGAGAGGCTGCTTATCGTGTTGCTGTAAAATCAGTTTGTTTTCTTTCACCAGCTGCTGATTAGAGGTGAAAGAAAAATGCTGTGTTTCGGGTTGCTCTTGGAGAACTTCAAGAAATGAAGGGCCCAATACTGTGTGGTGTTGAAGCCTTCCAAACCATTTTCAATAGGAGTTGAGGATTAGCACCTTGTATGAGCTGCTCAGTGCTCTGCCCTAAAGTCCTGAATCAAAGCCCATTGAAACCAATGGAAAGACTCTGATTTCAGTGGGCTCAAGTCCAAAAGACTCGATTCTGCTTCCATTGAATTCAGTGGTAAAAGTCCCACTAACTTTAATAGGAAGTTGATCAGATTTTAAGTGAGCAAATAGGAAATGTACCCTTCTCTGCACTACAGGATGTTAATTAATAAAACATGTTTACTGTCTGAGACCTTTGTGGCATAAATGGATCAGGTAACTTTTTTGTTTGCATGCAGACCTTATTATTCACAATATGTATCACTTTCAACGGGAGAGATTATATAGTAGGTTTATATACTAAGAGAGTATTCAGAATGAAAACATGTTGCATTTAATTATTGATATTCACATTATGTTGTTTTTTTATGCAGGTAATTACATTTAGTCACTAAAATGCAACACTTTAGTTACTGCCATGCAATTTTAATATTTTTTCAGTTTTGTAGGCAACAACAAGCCATAAATTCAAAAACAAATATGATATTACTGAGTATGACTTAATGTCCTTTTTAATATTAGAGTATTCTGTGGGTCCATGTAGTATCAGCATATGGATGTGCATATATATGTCTTATAATTAGGGCTGTCAATCGATTAAAAAAATTAATCACAATTAATCGTGCAATTAATTGCACTGTTAAACAATAATACAATACCGTTTATTTAAATATTTTTGGATGTTTTCTACATTTTAAAATATAATTGATTTCAATTACAACACAGAATACACTGTTCACAGTGCTCACTTTATATTTATTTTTTCATTACAAATATTTGCACTGTAAAAAGCAAAAGAAATAGTATATTTCAATTCACCTAATACAAGTACTGTAGTGCAATCTCTTTATAATGAAAGTTAAACTTACAAATGTAGAATTATGTACAAAAAATAACTGCATTCAAAAATAAAACAATGTAAAACTTTAGATCCTACAAGTCCACTCAGTCCTACTTCAGCCAGTCGCTGAGACAAACAAGTTTGATTACAATTTGCAGAAGATAATGCTGCCTACTTCTTGTTTACAATGTCACCTGAAAGTGAGAACAGGCATTCTCATGGCACTGTTGTAGCCGTCATTGTAAGATATTTACATGCCAGATGTGCTAAAGATTCATATGTCCCTTTATGCTTCAACCACCATTCCAGGGGACAACCACCATTCCATGCTGATGACGGCTCTGCTCGATAATGATCCAAAGCAGAGCAGAGCGGACCGACGCATGTTCATTTTCATCATCTGAGTCAGATGCCATCAGCAGAAGATTGATATTCTTTTTTGGTGGTTCGGGTTCTGTAGTTTCCGCATCTGAGAGTTGCTCTTTTAAGACATCTGAAAGCATGCTCCACACCTCATCCCTCTCAGATTTTGGAAGGCACTTCAGATTCTTAAACCGTGGATTGAATGCTGTATCTATCCTTAGGAATCTCACATTGGTACCTTCTTTGCATTTTGTCAAATCTGCAGTGAAAGTGTTCTTAAAATGAACATGTGCTGGGTCATCATCCGAGACTGCTATAACATGAAATATATGGCAGAATGCAGGTAAAACAGAGCAGGAGACATACAATTCTCCCCCAGGGAGTTCAGTCACAAATTTAAGTAACACATTATTTTTTAACGAGAATCATGAGTATGAAAGCATGTCCTCTGGAATGATGGGTGAAGCATGAAGGGGCATATGAATGTTTAGCAATTCTGGCACATAAATACCTTGCAATGCCGGCTACAAAAGTGCCATGCTCTCACTTTCAGGTGACACTGTAAATAAGACGCAGTCAGCAGTATCTCCCGTAAATGTAAACAAACTTGTTTGTCTTAGCAATTGGCTAAATAAGAAGTAGGACTCAGTGGACTTGTAGGTGCTAAAGTTTTACATTGTTTTGTTTTTGAGTGCAGTTATGTAACAAAAAATAAAATCTACATTTGTAAGTTACACTTTCAGGATAAAGAGATTGTACCACAGTACTTGTATGAGGTGAATTGAAAAATACAATTTTTTGTTTATCATTTTTACAGTGACAATATTTGTAATAAAAATAATATTATAAAGTAAGTACTGTATACTTTGTAATCTGTGTTGTAATAGAAATCAATATATTTGACGATGTAGAAAAACATCCAAAAATATATAATATATTTCAGTTGGTATTCTATTGTTTAACAGTGCGATTAATTTTTTTAATTGCAGTTACTTTTTTTTAGTTAATTGCATGAGTTAACTGCGATTAATCGACAGCCCTACCTATAATATGGTAGTCTTTAATATTGTATGGGATCTAAACAAATTTCTTGCCAGTCAAGAGTAAAACATGTTTCTTGTTGAGATTACTGAAGACTTATTTGAGTAAAAATTCACATTTTTCTTTCCTGCCACGGCCTTTCCTCTTTGTGATTCCGCCTGGCTTTGGCCACCATGTGTGGAATTCCTTAGAAAGAAGTCACTTAGTAGGCCAAATTCTGTACACAGCCACCTGGTAGAAAACTTGTGGGAGCAGCACTGGAACTACAGAACATAAATCGCTGGCCATAATTTGCTATCTCCCAAGACCTCAGAGACTCTTCTCTTGAGAATCACAAAACAGACTGTGTGTTTTTATGTACACCCCTTAAACTGCAAGTGATCAGCATACAGTTTTGTCTTGCATTTGCATGGATTTGTGGGCTCCTTTTGCACTGTATATGTGTGATTATGCCACTAACCAGAATATGGTCCAATGGCTACACTTTGATGCAGATGCACTGTAGCAGGGGTTCTCAAACTGGGGGTTGGGACCCCTCAGGGGGTCGCGAGGTTATTACATGGGGGAGTCGCGAGCTGTCAACCTCCACCCCAACCCCGCTTTGCCTCCAGCATTTATAATGGTGTTAAATATATAAAAAATGTTTTTAATTTATAAGGGGGGTCGGACTCAGAGACTTGCTATGTAAAAGGGGTCACTAGTAAAAAAGTTTGAGAGCCACTGCACTGTAGGTTCACTGAACAGAAATTGTTAAGTAAAAGGACTCTGTGTTCATGGGCATGTTTGTTGTAGTTTTTTTCCATGTAAGCATTTGTTTCATAAAAGCTAAGTGTAATATAGCTATAAACCCAGGACCCTGTTGTTGATTCCGCAAAGTCTGCTTTGCCTAGGGTTACCATATTTAAAAATTAAAAAAAGAGGACACTCCACGAGGCCCTGGCCCCGCCCCTTCCCCGCCCCTTCCCCGACCCAACTCTGCCCCTTCCCTGCCCGGCCCCGCCCCAGCTCCGCCTCTTCCCCGCCCCAACTCCGCCCCCTCCCCTGAGCGCCCCGCATTCCCCCTCCTCCCTCCCAGCCACCCGAAACAGCTGCCCGAGCGCTACCGGCTTCACGGTTTGCCTGGCAGCCCCCAGACCTCCAGACCCTGTGCCCCCGGCCGGGCGCGTCCCCTCCTGGGCTACGGCTGCTCTGGGGAAGCACCCGGCCGTGGGCTCAGGGTCTGGAGGTCTGGGGGCTGCCTGGCAAACTGCGAAGCCAGTAGCGCTTGGGCAGCTCGGCTCTTCAGCTACACAAAGCTGAGGTGTCTGGGGGGAGCAGCAGCAGCCGCTGCCACAGGGGAATCCGCCTGCAGCTCGCAGCCTGCCGGAGCCGCTCTAAGGTAAGCAGGGGACTAATATTTTCCCAGACATGTTCGGCTTTTTGGCAATTCCCCCCGGACGGGGATTTGAGGACCAAAAAGCCGGACATGTCCGGGAAAATCCGGACGTATGGTAACCCTAGCTTTGCCCTATGGTGACCTCCAGAAGAAATACTCCACTTTGAAGCTTCCAACCCCGACTCTTAAATATTAAACACAAAATTCAGATTTGTGCGCTCACTACAACTGTAATAGCTGCTGTGAAAGGGGGGTTGCGAGAGTCAGAAGGGTTGCTTCTATGTCTGCAGTTGAAGATGGACTGGAGTAGCAGTAAAAGTTTAATTTCACTCCAGGAAAGAGTCTGTGAGACTGCCAAAGCCACATGATATGATATCTGAGTTGCCAGTTACCCTCCCACTCCTCTGTTTGCTAACCTTCCAATGCTCTTTCAGCCAGCCCTTAATTGGTAAAACAGTGAATTGCAAATGAAACCAATGAAGCAGAACCTGTGGGCTGGATTAAGATTTCATACCAGTGTAAATCAGTATGTAAAGGACTGTTGACCCTTACTAAAACTCAGTGGGGGTGTTTTGGTTGGCTAGCTCCCAGTACCAAAAAGAAAGGGGAAGGGTCAAAGGAAAATCAGGACCCTGAGACCGACAGTCCCCAGGAACAATGAGGAGAGGCCAGTGCTCCAGGTCAGCCGAATTGACAGGTCAGGCAGGCTAATCAGGGAGTCAGGAGCAGGGCCGGCTCCAGGCACCAGCTTGCCAAGCAGGTGCTTGGGGCGGCCACTCCGGAGAGGGGCGGCAACGTCCAGCTGTTCGG
>NW_020664472.1:1423537-1436037 GCF_002925995.2 Terrapene triunguis
GCACGTCCAGCTATTCGGCGGCAATTCGGCGGATGGTCCCTCACTGCTGCTCGGAGCGAAGGACCTCCCTCCGAATTGCCGCCGCGGAGCGCGGTCGCGGGTTTTTTTTTTTTTTTTGCCTCTTGGGGCGGCAAAAACCCTGGAGCCGGCCCTGGTCAGGAGACCGGGGGGTCCCATCCACTGTGTGAGCTGAAATTGCCTGGGTCAGATAGAGTGGGGTCGAGCTAAGGAGAAAGCAGGGGCCTAAGCTGAGCTGGGAGCAGAGTTACAGAAGCAGCCCACAGAGCAGACCTGTGCTGGCAGGAGAGCTGCAGCAATCAGAGCCACAGGGGCCAGAGAAGCAGTCCAGGGAGCTGGAGGCAGAGCAGCACCAGTGCTGAGGCAGAGTGGAGCTGAGGCAGAGTGGAGCTGTGGCAGTCCGGAGCCAGGTGCAGTGAGCAGCTGGGGAGAGCGAGGGGGGACCCTGGGCAGCAGGCCCAGTGTGGGGAGACACCCCCAGCCAAGATGACTTTCAGGCCAGACTTGGAGGTGGATCATAACCCTGATGGAGCGGGGGCGACACTGGGAAGGAGGGTCCTAGAGCCTGAGGGCGTGTGGCCACCCCCAGAGCAAGTGTCTGACCTGCAGCATCCCTGCACCACTGCCAAAGCCTGAGAAGGAGGCCTGGGACTTGTGAGGAACAGACTGAACTTCCCTTACATTCCAGAGACGCTGGTTGTGATGTCCCCGTGCCGCAGAGCAGGGTTATGTGTTTTCCTTTAACCTTTCCCATTTTTTCCTTATTTTTTAAATTTGATTGCTGTTTAATAGATTGTATTTCCTTTGAACTCTATGTAACGATCAGTGGGTCAGGGAAGCATGCAGTGCAGAGAGAGCCCCGCGGAGTGGGGACACCCTAGACCCTTCCCTAAGTGACCACAACAAGGTTGGGGGTCAAGCCCCCCAGGAATCCTGGACCCAGCCTTGTTGGGGTTACTAGGACTCTGCCACACAGGAGAGTGGAAGGGGAATCCTTGAGGTCAGGCAGGCTCCTGGGTAAAGGAAGTGGGAGCGAGGACTCAGATCCTTTCCCTAGCCCATTTCACTGGGGTAGTGCATAAGCCAGGAAAGTTCCCCACAATAGCGGGACCATTGCCCCGCTTACAAGTAGTAACTCAATCCAAGTCAATGTGCCAGTAGTCACACAATGGGTGTAAGCCCCTGGTTTTTTGTTTGTTTGTTTGTTTGTTTGTTTACAATTAAATACATGTATATACCGAAACGTAAAACCCATCATATTTCCCTTATGCCTCTCACTAAGGGTTTGGTTTAGTTAAACTCCTGAGGTGGTTGCTTTCTGAGGCACAGCAGACAATTTAATAAGCCTTTTTTTTTGTTGTTTAAGAAAAGAAAGTAGCTAGTTCACTCCTTTGAAATGTTGGTCCCCAGCTAACAGATCTGTCATCTTGTCAAAGAGAGGAGTGTCTCTCAGAAAGCATCTCCCTCATGCCCCTGTTGCTATTTGGAAATTTCAAGGCTGTGTTAAGGTTCATATTTTTTCTCCCTCTTTCTGCAGAGCCTTTATTATATACTTTAATTTTAATATTGCATAATTTTTTGTTCATTTTCCCCCACTTTGGTTTAGTATTTATTTTCTATAACCAACATTTTCATTGTAAGGTCAGTCTTTGAGCAGGGGATTGGACTAGATGCCCTCCTGAGGTCTCTTCCAACCCTAATATTCTATGATTCTATTACCTACTGTATGTTTAAGAAAAACAACATCAATGTATTCAATTTTTATGAAAAAGAAATGTATTTCACACATCAAGGCAATTCATTAATGATCTGTTAACAAATATGGAATCCTATTCTGGTCCATGCTTTAAGAAACATGAAATAGCACAAGAGGCAGAGTTAGTTAGGTTTGCAAACAATTTTTGCTATCACATACTTCATTATTTTCCCGAAATGTATATATCAGAACATTCCTATTACATCAATGAAAGCCAAAATAAATCAGATACCGGGTCAGGTTCAGTCCTGCCTTATTTGGGTCATCGGCTGGCATAAAGCAGGTTACAGAGCCCCTTTCAGCAAAAATCTTCATTGGTAGAGATATTGTTTAGTGCTGCCTTCAAATGAAATCTACCCTAACTAGCAATGGAATGGGTTACCTAGGGAGGTGGTGGAATCTCCTTCCTTAGAGGTTTTTACGGTCAGGCATGAGAAAGCCCTGGATGGGATGATTTAGTTGGGGATTGGTCCTGCTTTGAGCAGGAGGTTGGACTAGATGACCTCCTGAGGACCCTTCCAACCCTGATATTCTATGATTCTATGATTCTGTTAGAACCCCTGTGGGGAGTGCAGCAGTGTAAACAGACATAGCAGCTCTCACTGTTACAGAGGGTGCAATTTGCTAGGCTAGTGGACAGAAGTCCATCCTGCTGGTTACTACCAAAAACAGAAAGACTTAAGCTTTAATCCATTAGAGGCTGTTTAGGGATCTGAGGCAAAAAAAAATCTGTTTGGGGATTGGTCCTGCTTTGAGCAGGGGTTTGGACTAGATGACCTCCTGAGGTCCCTTCCAACCCTGATATTTGTTCTTTTTTACTTAAAGGTGTGAAGGTCTGCAACTGTAATGCCATTTAGCAGCTGTCACATCATTATTCTTGTAGCAACTGTTTCCAAAAATATGCAATTTATTTTGTAATTAAGCCTAACTGATGCTGACACACATTTTTGCTTCACACAGGAACATAAAATATTCACGGTATTTACTTGTAAATTTGGAGCTATGAGTAGAGTTATATTCTAGGTTTATGACCTTATAACTGGAACACCAAGCCCAGTGACCAGGAACATTTGGGTGCCCCAAGGAAAGATCTGGGAAATTGACTTTACACCTTTGTATTGTGTCTTGCATTTCCCACATTCAGGAAAATTAGATGATGGATGTTAAGACACTGACATTGCTTCATCCTCCATATAATGCATATTCATCATTGGCTCATAATGCAATGTTATTGCATGTTGATGCTGAAATTAGTTGTGATGACAAAACATGCAAAACTTGATCTGACCTTACTGTACTAAATGTCACTGCTGGATTAGGCACCTGATAGCTCAACAGGTAACTCAGCCCAGCCATTGAGGATTTCTATTTTGTTGTATTTTTAAGGTATGGTGGGATAAAACAAGGGCTCCCTAGTTCTCTAATATACAAGAGCTTGTTGAGAGATAGTGTCTGTCTTTGTGTATTGACTTCTGAGATGATTTTAGTTTAGTTTTTGTTATATTTGCTAGGCCAGCAGGGAGAAAAATGTCAAAGAGCTGAAGTACTGGGACCTGAAAGAGTTCTGCCACCTAAACTTAATTTCAGTTCTGTCATCTATGTGACTCTCATCTCATATTACCTGTAGTGAAAATGTTTGAGATTTCTAACTCACAATGGTATATGAGATTAATTGATCAGTAGTACACTTACATCCAACAAAACAAACTTTAAAAAAAAGCAACTACCAAAAAACATCCCAGCCCCACATTAATTGCTTTTGATTCAGAACACATACAAAGGACAACATGGTATGTACTCTGCTACATGGAGGGAGGAATCGTGATATTCCTGTAAAGCTGTATGTATTAGTGCAGTTGAACAAAGATCATTAAGCCTATCTATTGTTAATGTCTGATCATTCATGTCATTACCCGGAGGTGCTGCAGAACTCATTATAGAAAACTCAAGGAATGGGAACAAATTCAAAAACCAAAACTGAATTTTGTTGAGTGCATAATCCATTGTTGTATTGATTGAGGAAAAAGCTACACAAGAATAAGAATTCAGAGAATTACCTTCAGTGATTTTACTGAAAGGTCATCTGATGGGACACATTAAATAGATGTTTGTCAGTCATGGCTGCACTGATTTGATCTTTCCAATAACAATTCAAGCTGCTTTTTCCAATAACGAGGTGTAGAGTGGCTGATTTGGCTTTTTATTTTCTTCCTCAAGGAAAATGTCATTAAATTAAAATTTAGTCTTGTATATTTAAAGAAGGGCATGATAGACACAAAAACCGTTAACCTTATTAAAACCTTTTTCAAATCTGTGTAAACTGTGGATCTCTTTACAGTATTAGATTATAAAGATTTTTTCAGCATTACAAGTTCAAATGAATACCCTTACATTTTTCTGCACGCCTTTGTGTGTGTGTGTGTGTGTGTGTGTGTGTGTAAAATATATTATACCATTTGATAGAAGTAGTTTGCAGTGAATAGGGTGCACCCATACTGTACTGTATGCCTTGCAAGTTTACATCTTATCAAATATGTAGTGTTTATTAAGGCATTAATCATATGGTATAGGTATGACACAAGTTGATGTATGGGGAACTTCTCTCTTAAAAATATTTGTAGTGATTTCTTACTATGGTTCTGTTCTAAACACAGACTTCCATAAATCTGTTCCAAACAAATTTGTTTGAACATTTTAGTCCTTTACTAAATATTTATTAAATGGGATCTATAGCATTCATAAAATCTACTTCCTAATGCAATAAAGCCTCAGCAAAGGCAGTATTTTAAATTTCTTTGTGCAGAGTGAGCCATATTCTCTGAGCCTCACCCATTCACTGAAACATGTGAGGGGTCCAATACACACTGCTACCCAGGACTGGCTCCAGGGTTTTTGCCGCCCCAAGTGGCGAAAAAAAAAAAGAAAAAAAAGCTGCGATCGCAATTGCGATCGGTGGTACTCCGACGGCAGCTCCATCGTGGCGCTTTCTTCTTCGGCGGGAATTCGGCGGTAGGTGCTTCCCTCCGAGAGGGACCCACCGCCAAATTGCCGCCGAACAGCCCGACGTGCCATCCCTTCCCCTTGGCCTCCCCAAGCACCTGCTTGCTGGGCTGGTGCCTGGAGCCGGCCCTGCTGCTACCAGTCTAATGTTGTACTCTGCCTCCAGGATTGTGATTTAAATCAGAATTTTTTAAGCCCTGAAAACCAGTACATCAAATTCTCGATATCTTAGTGTATGGTGTAACAAGTCTCTTCTTATCACCTGTTTCTGACACACTAGGCTGGGTGTGGGCAGACTTAGTATGTGCTGTACTTTGGGCTATGCCAGAGATTAGAGGTATTAGTCAAAGAGGTACAAAAGGACAAATTTTCCCTTCAGTTTCTCCTATGCAGCCCCTCCACATTGAAACTCTAGGCGTATCTGAAGGCAAAATGTGTCCTCCACTGGGTGACATGAGTACAACTCCCACTGAAGTAATTTCACTTGTTCAACTAGTAGGGGTTGCAGTTGTATAACTGAAGGAAAAATTGAGCTCAAAGGTGAGGTTGAAAGAGACGCTGTGCTAGATGTTAGACCTGTAAAGCTCATTGTGGCCAAAATGTGTTCAGATGTTAGTAGCTGTTTGGACTTAAATATATTTTGTCATAGGTGAAATCCACCTAGGTGAATGTTTCAATACAAGTAAATAAAATAAATAAAATAAATAAATTAAAGGAAAAGGTGAATGATGTAGAAACTTAGTACTGTAAAGTAATAAATGGAAACTTCTGATAATTATGTAAAATATATAGTAAAAGAATATGTTCATCTTATATCCACATCTGTGCATGGGATCAATTTATCTGCCAGTCTGAGCACTATGAGCACAACTTTATGAAACATGTCAACAGATGTATACATAAGAGACAGGTAGTCTTTGTAAAATCTGATTGTATCTGGTCCCATACACCTTACCCACGAGATTCCCTGAATCTGAAGAGAAACAATAATGTTGCTGTCCCCAGTTCTCTCAGGCTGATGTTCTTGGCACAAAGTCTGCATCCATAGAGCTGATGGCAGGTCCAGTTGTGATAAGGCCCTCCTTGTCAGGTGATCATTCCCATTCGTACTGACCATCAGCCCCTGCCCATGATTTGGGCTTCCTCTATGGATGTATTAACTCTGGGCTTTATAGCTCTGCTCATTTTTTTTTGTTAACAAAACCACCCATTTCATGATGCATTTCTCCTGCCCTTTGTTTATCAGTGAATGCCTGGCATAGGAAGCAACCAGTGTGACAAATGCAATCAAATGGTATCTGTCTGAAATGGAGGAAATATTATGCCCAGTTTGGAAGTTCATACTACGTAGATCTGACTATATTTGAGAGAGGCACTGCATGAAGGCAAAATTAGCCTTGAAGAGGATTCTGCTGTGTGCACAATAACCAGAAATATGCATGAGCTTCAGATGGATCCTCATGCCCTTACTCATGTCCTTGTAGGACTTGTCCATCATCACATGGGATTTGGTTCACCTCCTTATTTCTGCAGACAATGACCAATAAATAACAAAACTTTGCTTCCTCCTTGATCTATACAGTGAGACAGTGGGTCTGTATCACCCACACTGGGATAGGAAATGAGCCACACCTACCTATTATCAGTATATAATGCCTGCATCTGTAACTTTCACTCTATGCACCCGAAGAAGTGAGGTTTTTACCCACGAAAGCTTATGCCCAAATAAATCTGTTAGACTTTAAGGTGCTACCAGACTCCTTGTTGTTTTTGTAGATACAGACTAACACGGCTACCCCCTGATACTTGACTACCTATCTTTTATAGTTGCTATTACTGTAGTATCTGAGCACCTCACAATCTGGAATGTAGTTATCCTCTTGACACCAACGTTTGGCAGGCAAGTAGTACAGATGGGGAACTGATGCACAGAGAGACTAAGGGCTAGATTTACAAAGGGACTTAGATGCCTAACTGCCACTCCCAGTGCCTAAATCCCAGAATCAGGCCCCATTGGGATTCACACAGGCCATCCAGCAATTTCTGAACACCATAGGCGCATAAACTCACTTGGTGCCTACATTTTTGCAGTGTAAATTCCCACACTTCTATCTGTACATGTGTACAGTGCAGCCCCACACTGGGCAGCACGATGATTAAGCACCAGAGAGATGTACAAATGGGGGAAAGATTGGCATTCCCCAACCTAACTCATCTGTGGGCTCCGATCCAGTAAGTGTGCTCTGTGTTCACCTACCGGATCAGGCCCAATAGGTGAAATCACATAAAATGCCCCTCCCACCAAGGGAGGTGAGCTGTATGAGGATCTCCCTTATAATTTTTATCCCAGTATAATATAAGCGTACTCAGCAGGGGTGTGGAAGACCGTCAGATCAATTCCCCCTTCCACCTGAGGAGAAAAAGGGATTTGAACAGAGATCTGCCACCTCTCACCTGGACAAAAGATGGGAACTGGGAGTCAGGGGAGTGCCCTAGCCACAGGGCTATAGGATATTCTGATGTGGGGCTCCCTTAGTCTCTCTGTTGAAGCTGTTCTGTTGTGAATAAATAATGAAAGAGTCATTGAGCCAGAGGTTGGGAGAAGGAGGGGAGAGCACTTGGAGGAGAGGAAGGTGATCAGGAACAGCCAACATGGATTCACCACGGGCAAGCCATGCCTGACCAACCTGACTGCCTTCTATGATGAGATAACTGGCTCTATGGGTATGGGGAAAGCAGTGGACGTGATATATCTTTGACTTTAGCAAAACATTTGATATGGTCTCCCACAGTATTCTTGCTAGCAAGTTAAAAAAGTATGGCTTGGATGAATGGACGATAAGGTGGATGGAAAGCAGGCTAAATTGTCAGGCTCAACAGGTAGTGATCAACGGCTCAATGTCTAGTTGGCAGCCGGTATCAAGTGGACTAACCCAGGGGTCAGTCCTGGGGCCAGTTTTGTTCAATATCTTTATTAATGATCAGGATGATGGGATGGATTGCACCTTCAGCAAGTTCGGAGATGACACAAAGCTGGGGGGAGCGGTAGATATACTGGAGAAAAGGGATAGGGTACAAAGTGACCTAGACAAATTGGAGGATTGGGCCAAAAGAAATCTCATGAGATTCAACAAAGACAAGTGCAGAGTCCTGCACTTAGGACAGAAGAATCCCATGCACCGCTACAGGCTGAGGACCGATTGGCTAAGCGGCAATTCTTCAGAAAAGGATCTGGGGATTACAGTGGACGAAAAGCTGGATATGAGTCAAGAGTATGTCCTTGTTGCAAAGAAGGCTAACAGCATATTGGGCTGTATTAGTAGAAGCATTGCCAGCAGATCGAAGGAAGTGATTATTCCCCTCTATTTGGCACTGGTGAGGCCACATTTGGAGTATTGCGTTCAGTTTTGGGGGCCCCCACTACAGAAAGGATGTGGACAAATTGGAGAGAGTCCAGCAGAGGGCAGCGTAAATGATCAGGGGGATGGGGCACATGATTTACGAGGAGAGGCTGAGGGAACAGGGCTTATTTAGTCTGCAGAAGAGAAGAGTAAGGGGGGATTTGATAGCAGCCTTCAACTACCTGAAGGGGGGTTCCAAAGAGGATGGAGCTTGGCTGTTCTCAGTGGTGGCAGATGACAGAACAAGGAGCAATGGTCTCAAGTTGCAGTGGGGGAGGTCTAGGTTGGATATTAGATAACACTATTTCACTAGGAGGGTGATGAAGCACTGGAATGGGTTACCTAGGGAGGTGGTAGAATCTCCATCCTTAGAGGATTTTAAGACCCAGCTTGACAAATCCCTGGCTGGGATGATTTAGTTGGTGTTGGTCCTGCTTTGAACAGGGGGTTGTACTAGATGACCTCCTGAGGTCTCTTCCAACCCTAATCTTCTATGATTCTATGAGAGCAGACATGAGGATAACTCTATAGCAGGGATTGTCAACCTTTGGCACACAGCCTATCAGGGTAATCCGCTGGCGGGCTGCGAGACATTTTGTTTATGTTTACCATCCGCAGGCACAGCCCCCTGCAGCTCCCAGTGACCACTGTTTGCTGTTCCTGGCCGAAGGTTGCCGACCCCTACTCTATAGCCTGGTGGTTCGAGCAGTCATCTGAATGTAGGGAGACCCATGATCCACTCCCCCTACTACAACAATTTTAATTATTTATCCACATTGAAATATTTTCAATAGGAGAGATGGAGGGACTTTATGTTAGAATATCCCATAGCTCAGTAGCTAGGGCACTCAGCTGAGATGTGGCAGATCCCTGTTCAAATCTCTTCTCACCCTCAGGTGGAGGAGGAAGTGAACTGGAGGTCTCCCATATTCTAGGTGAGGACCCTAGTCAGTGGCCTAAAAATGATGTGGGTCATCCTGCTTCAGTGGCAGCAAAAATGACGTAGGCACCTAACACCAAAAAAGGGTTTGCAGCTGAGAATCCCCACTGAAATGTGGCCACTCTAGCCCTAGGACCATGGTGCATTGTGGGAAAACTTTACTGCCCGCCCTGTGTGTTACCAGGAATCAGCTCGCTTTGCAAAAGTCTTGTTCGGTTCACTCTCCATTGCAAACCCAGAAGTCTCTCTGATAGTGTGCTTGCAGATCAGTGATCAGAAGAGGATGGATTAACAACACTGTCCTGAGCTAATGCTGTTCGCAAAGGGGGGTGACTTCCATTTTCAATAGAGTGGACTGCAGATTGTTGTGATAGAGAGGACTAAGGAAGTTGTCCCACAGAATTCTGGGATATTTCTGGCTGACTTCCATGACCAGAGTCAAACGTGGTTGCATCTACACTGGAAAGCAATAGGGCTCAGACCCTTGGTCCTGTTTTAACTTGAACTTGAACCCTGCAACCCTGCAGGGACTTGGGACCGTTGGTCTGAGCCCTGGATTAGCGTAATTGGAGTATATAGATGCAAGGGAGGGTTAGGCTTGAGCCCAGGCTCAAGCACAGACTTACACTGTAGTACAGACATACTCTAAGAAGGGCACGGCTTAGGCCTTCTCCTCAACATCTCCCATTGGCTACCATAGGCAGGATCTTCCTAGTGTGCTGGCTTTTGTGAATCCCGTTTGGAGGTACCTACCTCTCCCTATTCATGGTATAGAGAGCCGAGAAGTCTAATTCAGGTGTTATCAATTCCAGCAATTTTTTAGGTGCCTAAAAGTTAGGCCTAATTTACTTTGTTTGGCCTTTAATCACTCTGTGTTACAGGTGATATCTACAAAAGCGGGTGATACTTGCCCCACAGAGATCTTGTGAAGCTAAGTTAATTAACCTTAATAAAGTTATTTGAGAATTCTGGATAGAAGGTTCTATATAGGTGCAAATATTATTGTTTTGTTTTGAAGCTGATAGGCCCTCAAAGTGAATAGTTGGTGTGCAGCCTCTGTGAGACCTCTCCTGAGAGCCACTCCCCTCCCCCAAATAATAGTAAATGATGATCATATCATCAACTGTGTTTATGTAATGGCAAAGTGGAAGATGGTGGTGAGAGTTTTAATTTGCATTGTATTACCCCCTGTGATTCAATTGGCCTTTCCTGGTATTGTAAGAGGTAGCCAAACCATCTGTTATGATAGCACTATAGCAGTGAAAGCATTTCCTTTGATTACTGCAGACTTTTTCTTTTAGAAAGTATGGTGTCCAATCCCAGGCAGGTTTTTTTTTTTAAGTGAGATTTTTCTCCTGAGAGGGAAATTCTTCTTTTCTCCTCTGTATCATACACCTAGCCTTTGAGATATATTAGGGTCTTCTCTGAAGGAATTTTGGAGTACAAATGACAATTTGTCATTGAAGTAAAAGGGGCTGGCTTGATATGGCAAACACTGTTAAACCTTCTGAACCTATTTTTCCACGGCATTGCAACTGGTACAAAATGGATGTAAAAAGTTACCATATTCGAATTCTGCTCTCATTTGGACAATGAGGTGTTTTACACCTGCTTTGAACTAACTTTGAACAGGTGTAAATGACTTTACAAGGGGAAAGGGAGTAGAGAATCATAGCATGACATTCTTGCTCTAATTAAGTCCATGTCACAAGTCCCATTGATTTTAACAAGGCCAAGATCCCACCATAGTTTCTAGTAGAGTGAATGAATAGTACCTTAGAAGTGCAAGATATTTTTTCTCCAAGGTACTGTCTACACTGGGAAAATGCATTCTAGAAAACGTGTTCCCTAACATATCTTCACTAGCATGATGTTAAACACAATTTTGCCTTTAGTGTGAACAGGAAAAGTCATGTTTGAAAGCTTGGTACCTGGTTGTGGGGAGGGTCTTAGCATTTAACCAAGCTAATGTGTTTCTGAACATGGCTTGTCTCTTTGTATGCTATGTGCTCAGTTGTGTTCAAAATTATTAGTCAAATGGTGTTAACGTATTCTAACCTGATACTATTTTCCCAGTATAGACATGGCCACTGAAAGTTCCTTCACTAATACTTAGGGCTTGTCTGCAAAGAGACATTCAGAAAAGTTAAGGCGAATCCTCTTGGGAGAATTAAGTCAGAGTGAACTAAGGCCACTTCCCTCCTGAATTAAAGCATACACAAGAGGGTTTAATGTGTTTTAATTTATGTGAATTGACTTCACACTTTTAGCTGATTCACTTTAACTTTCTAGAGTATCCCTGGGTAGAGACGACCTTAGAAAACTAATTTAATTTGAATGTAATGCATGATTGGTCTGTTTCTGTTGGCTTCTTAATGGAATTTAAGTATTGTAAACACACAGTACTCTGTGTGAGATAATATTTATTGGTGATGACACTAAAGTTAACTACAAAAAAGGCTGTTTTTCATGAATTTTATTTTTAAGTTCCAGGGATTTTAAATCTTTTTTCCTTTTTTTTGTTGTCAGGAAAAGAAGAATATATTGCAACATTCAAGGGATCGGAATATTTCTGCTATGATTTGTCCCAGAACCCCATACAGAGCAGCAGTGATGAAATAACTCTGTCATTTAAAACTCTTCAGAGGAACGGACTGATGCTTCATACAGGAAAATCAGCTGATTATGTCAATCTTGCACTGAAAAATGGAGCTGTCTCGTTGGTCATTAATTTGGGCTCAGGGGCCTTTGAAGCACTGGTGGAACCTGTGAATGGAAAATTTAATGACAATGCCTGGCATGATGTGAAAGTAACCAGGAATCTGCGTCAGGTAACAGTACAATGGATACAAGAATAACTGACTGTTTCTGCTACAGCTAAATGTGTGATGCTTTGAAATCTGAATAGTGTGACATTGGATGTTTAGTTGGCATTTAAAATAGCTTTTTATTTACACACATAGGGATATTCCTGCCACACTTGAGCAGGGGCATATCTAGAAAGTAGTGGGGGCAAGAGGCTGTTTAAATGAGACAGTATTATAGTCGGATATTTCAAAAGACTTCAGGTATCATGCACATATTTCTCTTGTACAATTTTCTGCCCTTACAGTTTTATATTAGTCACTATTACACACTGATAATTGTCCACAGGGCTTGTATTTCTGTAGCTGAATCACAGCTCATAAGTTTAAAGAAACTTTTTATCTATTTTTCCCCCCTCAAAAAAGTGGGCAATAGACTCATTCTCAAAATAACCCTCATACATTTTTGGTGGCATTTTCTGTCTCATAGCCACATCTAACTGAACAAAAACAGCAACAACAACAACAAAACCTTGTAGGCTCCAATTCATTAGTAAAATGCATGTCTATATTGGGGTCAT